>NC_045696.1:107435081-108035081 GCF_009834535.1 Camelus ferus
TGGTTCCACTTTGTGTTTATAATTTTACTTCTGTTTGTTAGGTTTTTTATTTTGCATTTGACTTCTGATTCTGATCCCTTATCAGAGCTCTAGTTTGGATCTGTCCAATTGATGCTTTATATTTTACCTTTTTTACATGGCCTGTTGAACTCTTGAAGCGTAACTTAACTACTCATTACCTTGGTCAGGAGACCTCGTTCTCTAGAGGAACCAGAGGTGAAACTTGCTGTAATCTGACTTCCTTTTGTAGTTCTGGTGCTTTATAGACTTCCAGAAATGAGAAATTTCAGTTAAACCAAGAGGTAATTTATGTAACAGTTATGTACTATTTAGAAATTATAATGTGAAAAAGACCCCATGTACAATAGCATTAAAAACAAACTTACTAATGAATTAACTTTATTTACCCCTTTGTTAATATTGCATCCAGTGGCATGATATATATATATTTTTTACACTAGCTGATTGTTAAGCTCCTTTTCTATGAGCCAGGTACTAGACATTTCTAGGAACAGGAAGGGAAGACAGTGCTCACTAAAAGATCATAAAAATCTCCTGAAGAGCTAGAAATGCGAATGAATCACTTAAATTATGTGGCAAATTGCTGTGAACTTAAAACTGCCCTAAAAAAAGTTTATTAATTAAAAAGAAGTCAACATAGAGTGGAGTGAGAAAAGTAAGGAGCTGAAGGAAATTTATAACACAAGTTATTTACAAGTTATACATGAACACACACGTATAATATGTGGCAAAAAGGACTCTCAGTGATACACACAAGGTGGTATGAAAACTTACTGTAAGTGTGAGACCTATCCCTGCCTAAATTTCAAGGTTAGAGCTTTCCAGTTTGCTTCAAGAAGAGAGGGGTATGGAACATGAGGTAGTATTTGCACATACACAGAAGTAGAAGAGAATTGGTTTTGTAAGAAAAGTAACAAGCAGTTTGGAATTAGGAGTAGAGCAGTGGGAGAGGAATTGTGAAAGTTGAGATTGTAGTAGAGCGTTTAAGGTTCTCGGTTCTATCTCTTGGTTTTGAAGTATAAGAAGATAAAATAATGGGAATACTAAAAAGTAAAGGGAAAATGTGACTAGATGTGAAGAAGATATAGAGGCAGCATTTTGGGAAATATTTTGAGGCTGTTTCTCATGGAATTGCAGTTTCAGAGGTTAACATGTAAGGCTTTGGAAGATACTGGTCAAAACAGAAAAAATTCAAAGATCTCTGGATGTGACAGTCTTTATTTTGGCGTGTCATTTTCCCTTAGTCCAAGGGCATTCATCTGTGTGGTAGGATTGTAAGTGTGTATGAGATCATTTGTGGGGCTTTTTCAAATTTAACTTTCTTTTATTCTTGATATACCCTAATCCTCATTTCATCCCTTAACCCCCTGCTTGGCCTCCCACCTTCCCCCTTCGCCATCTTTAAATATCACTGCTAAATGAGTCACATTTACTAATAATACAATCTTCAACTGCTTCTGTGTTTTCTTTTAAGAAAAAGCCTCTAATTTTGGTTAGTTTCTTAACTGAGAGTTCTCCTCATGTTCAGTTTTGCATCTTCTGCTTTTGAAAATGTATATCCGTATATATGGCATACACACATACATTGTTAATTCAACAAATGTTTACTAGGTTTCAGGCATTAAGAATATTACAGTGGGCGAAAAGAACAAATACTTGCCCTCACAGAGCTGACATTTTATATTTTTATCTGCTCCTTCCTTCTGTAGTTAGGAGTTAATTAATATTTATTAGTTACAGGCATTCTTCCAGTTTCTTCTCTCAATAACCATATGAAGTATGCACTTCTTTTATTATTCCTCAGGTGGGAATACTGAGGCATAGTAAGTTGCAGAGTTAGAAAGTATATTGTTCTAAGGGCCAGACAATCTGGCTCCAGAGCCCAAACTCTTAAAGCACTCTGTTGTATTTCCTTTTGATTTTAAGGCTCTGTTACCCAGAAATGGTAAGAAGGGGATAGTTTTTTTTTTTAATAATACTTTATTGGAAGAAAAAAAGCAGAATAACGAGCCAACTTGCTGTTACCAATGAACTTTTTTATCTCTGTCCCATTGAGCATGTAATTCTATTTTGGTGTAAATTATATGTCTCTTTAATATTTGAGATCTTTTCTTTTCTTTTCTTTTCTTTTCTTTTCTTTTCTTTTCTTTTCTTTTCTTTTCTTTTCTTTTCTTTTCTTTTCTTTTGAGGTGGTGGGGTGGGAGGTAATTAGGTTGGTCTGTCTGTCTATCTGTCTACCTGTCTATCTATTTATTTTAATGGAGGTACTGGGGATTGAACCCAGGACCTTGTGCATGATGCTAAGCACATGCTCTATCACTGAACTATACCTCCCCCCTAATATTTGAGATTTTAAAGATTAATGTTTCTGGGGTGGGGGGGGTATAGCTCAGTGTTAAGACTGTGTGCTTAACACGCACGAGGTCCTGAGTTTAAAACTAAACAAATAAACAAACCTACTCTCCACAGGACCCCCCGCCCCCAAAAGTTAACTTTTTCCTGAAGTTTACTACTTCCCCATTTCTTGTGTCATAATGTTGCCTATTTCCTGTTTGGGTCTTCTTATAGTGTGAATTGCTTTGTAACTTGGAGGATCCAATACTATTTTGGCATTCTTTTTATTCGCTAAAAGAACTAGAAAATCTTTCTCATTTGTAGGCTGAAATTATACTGGGAAAAGAGATTAGTACTTTGTTTTCTTGGTTGAATCTACTTAAATTTTCTATATTATGAGGTATATGTTCATGTAGGTTGTATTGGACAACAGTTTTTCTCTTAATATCTTTAATTTACTATCATAAACATAGGTAACAATCATAATTCTGGTAAAAAAATAGTCAATGAGTCTAATACTTCTATGTAGTTACAGTGTAGTACTATCAAAATTGTTGAAAGCAGTTTTATAAATATTGTTATTTTAATTGTTGTATTGCTTTTGCAAATCATGTGGCACTCCACTACCACCTACCTCTGTGTGTATGTGTGTATACATTCCTTGCTAAGAGATTCTTTTAAGGCAACTCAGGTAGAATTTTAGGAATGATAAAAGAGGGACCTGAATTAACTAGATTATATTATATAAGTCTTTACCCTAGAGAATAAATTCCTCTGATTAAAGCATAGGACCTTGTACTCCACAGATGATACTGCTTGTGATTGGAAATAAACTACGCTTTAGATATTGCTCTTTAACCCTTGTTCTTGACTCAGTTAATAAGAATTTATAAAACAGGGTGTTAGGAAAGGAGCAGGCTGGCAGTTATATGCTGCATTTTATTTTTCTTCCTCTCATCATTTGTGGCATAGCGCATGCATGGCAAACTTCATGTTTAAGTAGAGCATTGTGCCCCTGTCTTTGTGTACACATGTACTCTTGCACACATGTGCTTAAATCTACCTGAGATCATAAAATTGACCAATGGAAAAGAAATATTAATTTATAAGGACAAAAATTAACACCTGCAGAAAACCTTAATCAGCTCACAAATTGTTTACTATTACTGTTTTTTTTTTTTAAAAAGACTATTTTTAAGAGCAGTTTTAGGATTACAGCAAAATTGACAGAAGCTTCCCATACACCCCTGTATGTATGTCTCCACATACATATAGCCTCTCCCACTGTCAGCATCTTGCACCATAGTGGTACATACATGTATTCAATAGATGAACCTACACTAACTTGTCATCACCCAAAGTCCATAGTTTACCTTATTGTTCACTTTTGGTGTTGTATATTCTGTGGGTTTTGATAAATGTATAATAACATGTGTTCATCATTATAGTATCATACAGAAAAGTTTCACTGCTCTAAAAGCCCTCTGTGCTCCACCTCTTATCTCTCCTGCCCACTAACCTCTGGCAACCACTGATACTTGGACTGTCTCCGTAGTTTTACCTTTTCCAAAATGCCATGTAGTTAAAATCACACAATATGGAGCAGTTTCAGATTGACTTCTTTCAGTCAGTAATATGCATTTGAGTTTTCAGTCATGTTTATCGTGGCTTGATAGCTCATTCTTTTTAGTGCTGAGTATATTCCATTGTCTGCATGTACTACAGTTTATCCATTCACCTCCTGAAGAATGTCTTGGTTCCTTCCATGTTTTGTCAATTTTGAATAAAGCTGCTATGAACATTTGTATGCAGGTTTTTATGTGGAGATGAGTTTTCACCTCCTTCAGATAAATACCTAGGAACATGATTGCTGAATCATATGGTAGGAGTATGTTGAGTTTGTAAGAAACCGCCAAGCTGTCATCCAGAGTTGGTGTACCATTTTGCCTTCCCAACAGCAGTTGCTCCACATTTTTGTCAGCATTTGGTTTTGTCAGTCTTCTGGATTTTCAACCTTCTAATAGGTGTGTAGAGGTATCTTACTGTTTTTGTTTTTGTTTTTTTTAATTTTCAATTCCCTAATGACATGATGTTGAACATCATTTCATATGCTTATATGCCAGTGTGTAGGGGAGGGTAGAGCTCAGTGGTAGAGTGCATGCTTAGTGTGCACAAGGTTCTGTGTTCAATTTCCAGTATCTCCATTAAAAAAGTAAGTAAATCAATAAATAAACCTAATTACCTCTCCCCTTCAAAAAATAAATAAAATAAAAATATAGTAAATAAATCTATATGCCAGTGTATCTTCTTTTGTGAAATGTTGGTTTAGGTCTTACGTCCATATTTTAAGTAGGTTGTTTGTTTTCTTATTGTTGAGTTTTAAGAATTCTTTGTGTATTTTGGATACTTCAAATATTAAGAAGGCAAAAATGCCTTTGCAAATATTATTTCCTAGTCTGTGACTTGCCTTTTCCTTCTACTGACAGTATCTTTTGCAGAGCAGAAGTTTTTAATTCTAAGAAGTCCAGTTTATTAATCCTTTTTTTTTTTTTCATAGCTTGTGCCTTTGGTGTTATATCTAAAAAGTTATCCCCATACTCAAGGTCATTTAGATTTTCTCCTATGTTATCTTCTTAGAGTTTTATATTTTTGAGTTTACATTTAAGTCTTCAGTCCATTTTGAGTTAATTTTGTGAAGAGTGTAAGATCTATGTCTAGATTCTTCTTCTTCTTTTTTTTTCCCCAGTGTGGATATCCAGTTTCAGCACTGTATGTTGAAAAGACTATGTTTCTTCCATGTATTGCTTTTGTTCCTTTGTGAAAGAAAGATCAGTTGACTATATTTGTATGGGTCTATTTCTGGGCTTTCTGTACTGTTTTATTAATCTAGTTGTCTATTCTTTTGCCAATATCACACTGTCTTGATTACTGTCGATTTAAAGCAAGTCTTAAATTCAGATAGCGTCAGCTTTCCAACTTTGTTCTTTTTTTAAAAAAATACTGTGTTGATTATTCTGGGTCTTTTGCCTCCCATATCAACTTGATATCAGTTTTTGATATACACATAATAACTTGTTAGGAAATTGATTGAGATTGTGTTGAATCTATAGACCAAGTTGGAAAGGACTGACATCATGACAATAGTGAGTCTTCCTAATTATGAACATATAATCTGTCCACTTATTTAGTTCTTGGATTTCTTTATTGGAGTTTTGGAGTTTTCCTTATCGAGATGTCCATATTTTGTTGGATTTATACTCAAGTATTTCTCTTTTTGGGGGTGCTAATATAAATGGTGGTGTGTTAATTTCAAATTTCACTCATTCCTTGCTTGTTTACATGAAAGTTAATGACATTCTATATTGACCTTGTATCCAGCAACCTTGTTGTAATTGCTTACTAGTTCTAGGAATTTATTTTTTGTCTATGCTTTCAGATTTTCTATAGACAAACGTGTAATCTGCATACAAAGAAAGTTTGACTTCTTCCTTCCCAGTCTGTATTCTTTTTATTTCTTTATTGCATTAGCTTGGACTTCTGGTACAGTGTTGAAAAGGAGTAGTAAGAGCAGTCAGTCTTGCTTTTTGTTCCTGTTCTTAGAGGGAAAGCTTCTAGTTTCTCACCATTACGTATGTTGTTAGGTGTAGGAATTTTGTAGATGTTCTTTATCAAATTAAGGAAGCTCCCCTCTATTTTAGTTTGCTGAGAGGTTTTTTTTTTTTTTTTTTTTTTAAATCCTGAATGGGTGCTGAATTTTGTCAAATCTTTATTCAGAATCTATGATATGACCGTGTGGTTTTACTTCTTTGCCTCCTGATATGGTAGGTTACATTATTTGATTATCAGATTTTTAACTAGCCTTGCATACCCTGCATAAATCCTGCTAGGCTGTGGTGCATAATTCTTTTCATATATTTAAAAAATTTGATTTGCTATTTTGTTGAGGATTTTTATATCTGTGTTGGTGGGAGATACTGGTCTGTAGTTTTCTTGTAATGTCTCTGTGTGGTTTTGGTGTTAGGGTAATACTGTCCTCATAAAATGAGGTAGGAAATATTCCTTCTACTTCTGTCTTCTTAAAGACATTGTAGAGAATTGGTGTAATTTCTTCCTTAAATGTTTAATAGAATTTACTAGTGAACCCACCTGGGTCTGGTGCTTTCTGTCTTGGTAGGTTTTAAATTCTTGATTCAATTTGTTTTATAGATATAGGCCTATTTAGGTTGTCAGTTTCTCCTTGTGAGTCTTAGCAGGTTGTATCTTACAAAGAATTGGTTAATTTCATCTGTATCAAATTTGTGAACATAGTTCATACTATTCTTTTATTATCCTTTTAATGTCATGGGATTATGTATGGAAATTTCTGCTTTCATTTCTGATTATTAGTAATTTGTTTCCTTTTTTCTTAGTTAGATGGCTAGAGGTTTATTAATTTTTTGATGTTTTCAGAGAACCAGCTTTTGGTTTCAGTCGTTTAATCACATTGTTGATTGACTGGTTTTCATCTTCTTTGATTTTTTTGCTCTTAATTTTTATCATTTCTTTTCTAATGCTTAGTTTTTATTTAATTTGCTCTGTTTATCTAGTTTCTTAAGATGGAAGCTTAGGTGATTTTAGGTTTTTTTCCCCTTTCTAATTTATGTAGTCAGTGCTATAAATTTCACTCTAAGTACAACTTTTGCTGCATCCTATAAATTTTGAGAAGTTGTATTTTCATATTCATTTAGTTGAAAATGTTATCAAATTTCTATTGAGTTTTCTTCTTTGACTTATGTATTATTTAGAATTGTGTTGTTTAATCTCCACGTGTCTTGAACTTTCCAGCTATTTTTCTGTTAATGATTTCTAGTTTAATTTCATTGTAGTCTGAGAAGATACATTGTGTAATTTCTGCTCTTTCAAATTTGTTAAGGAGTGTTTTATGGCCCACGGTGTGATCTGTCCTGATGAATGCTCCATGTGAGCTTGAAGAGAATGTTGGATGAAATAGTTTTTAGATGTCAATTATATCCTGTTGATTAATGGTATTTTTTAAGTTCATCTGTGTCTTTACTGATTTTGTGCCTGTTTTTTTTTTTTTTAATGCTAGTTTTCTTGCCATTTTTAATCCCTCAGAAGTGGCTCTTCTGCATTATATTTTGAGTGTGAGAACTGATAGGAAAAATGGAATAGTCAGGAGCCCTGAGAAGAAGTTAATTGGGTAAGCTTAGAATACAACATTGGTGATGTTGAGAAATGTACCCTAGATATTAGAAAAACTTTCAGAGTGAGAGAGAGACATGTATGTTGTTTTAGGTAGAGTGTCTTCAAAACCAATATAACTCAGAAGAATGGAGAATTTTCATTCTTGAAAATGAAAGTTAACACAATGCCTAGCATGTAGGCAGTACTCAGTAGTTACTTAATGAATGTTGGATGTTCTCAATAAAGAAGAAAAAGAGCAAAAGCAAGTAAAGTTACAGAGCAATGCCAGTTTAAGGAATACTACCTTTAAAAAAGGAATAGCTAGATATGTGCCCAATGATGAATTATAAGATTGCTAGAACTGTAGGAACAATGTGAGAATGGCTTATGAAAAATATACTGAATACAAACAAGGCTTTTAAAACTATGATTAGAACAGAAATAAAGATTAAGGGATGGTATGATATTAAGTGAAAGATTGGTATCCATCATTTATTTATACCTTCTCCACCAAGGGAAATATTTTTAAAGCTGTAGAGGGTACACAGAGCAAAATGTACAGGTTTCTAAAACAGAGTTGGTTGTGCTTAATAAAGTAAAAGACTCAATTAAAGGGGGTGGTGGTGGTGGTAGAGAATAAGAGTACACCAGATTCTTCTGCTTAAGTGAAATATCTATGTACTGAAATTCTCAAAATTTTGCGCATATCCTGAAACCATCATTACACATTTTGGTGTATGATCCAGAAACCTGGCAGTGAATTTTATTTTCAGATCACAAGGGATAGAGGTGGGAAGGGTGAACTGATGTGTTCTGTCTTCTAAAGTTGTACTGGTGTAAAACTAAAACTGTACTAGTTTAGATAAGTTTAAATATATACTATGTTTTTATATTTAATACAGCATCTACTAGTAAAAGGAGTGTAATTAGTACAGTATTTTTAGAGGTTAGTAAAAGATTGCATTAATGAATTACAAATGTTCATTACAAGGAATATATGCTACAAATATGTTTGTATGATTAAAGAAGGATACATGACAGCATTGTTTACAGCAGTCAAAAATTAGAGACAGGCTAAGTTTTCACTAAGGAATGGGTTAAATACACTAATGACACATAAGTATTAAGAAATGATGTAGAATGTCCACAGTGCTTTTCTGAGTCAGAAATGCAAATTGCATATATTATGTAAAGCATTCCATATTTGTGTTTCCTATATAAATGTGTAAGTTCCCATTTTTATAGGAATCAGATAATGGAAGTCTTTTGAATTTTTTCTTTTTCAAAATTGTTTTAGTTATTTCAGTTCCTTTTTATTTCCATATTTATTTGAGAGTTAGCTCAGTAATTTCTGCAAAAGATTCTGATTGATTTAAAGGAAAAGTTTTAGTTTCCATACGTTGTTCACCCCCAGAATTCTAATATGCTGTCTCTTTGTGGTGAATCTTTTCTCCCAACCTCTAACAACCATTGATCTGTTCTTTGTCTTTCTCCCAACCTCTAACAACCGTTGATCTGTTCTTTGTCTCTGTAGTTTTCCAAAATATCTCATAAATGGAATTCTACAGTAAGTATGTAGTCTGTGTACTTGAGATTCATCAGTGTTGTGGTATATATCAATAGTCCATTGCTTTTAACTGTTGAGAATTATTGCGTTTTGTAGATTTGCCATGGTTTTATTCAGTCATTCAATTAAGACATTATGGGGGATGTTTCCAGTTTTTGGCAATTATGAATGAAGCTGCTATAAACATTTGAGTACGTGTTTTTGCAAGAATATAAGCTTTTTTTCACTTGGATACTTAGGAAAGACATTGCTCAGTTAGTCATATGATTAGTGTTGGTTAACTTTTAAAGTAATTGCCAAACTGTTTATCAAAGGGATTGTGCTATTTTGCAGATCCCTTCAGATGTGTATAAGCTTTCCAGTTGTTCTGACTCCTCAGCAACACTTGAAATGGTCTTTTTAATTTTAGTCATTCTAATATGTATGTAGTAGAATTTCATTGTGATTCTAATTTCCATTTCCCTAATGGGAAAGAGCATCAATTAGGGTATTTGTCACCTTTTTATTAGTGAAGTATCTGTTCAAATCTTCCACCCATTTCAAAACAGGGAACTGTTTTCTTTCTTATATTTGAGTTTTGAGAGGTCTTTTTTTTTTTTTTTTTTTTGATATTTTCTTCCCACAAGTTCTTTGTCAGATATGTGATTTGCAAGTATTTTCTCTCAGCATATGATTTGTTTTTTTTTCAATCTCTTAACAGTGCCTTTTGTGGAGAAAAAAGATGAAGTCCAGTTAATCCCTTTTTTTTGTTTGTTTGCTATTTATGAATGATGCTTTTGGTGTTATTTGTAAGAATTCATTACCTAACCCAAGATGACAAAGATTTTTCTCAAATTTGTTAACCTTCCATTTTGTGATTATAGCCATCCTAGTGGGTTTGCAAAATGATCGGGTTGTGGTTTTCATTTGCATTTCTCTAATGATGTTGAGCCTCAATTATGTGTTTCTTGGCCAGTAATGTATCTTTTTTGGAGAATCTATTTGAGTCCTTTGACCATTTTTTAATTAGAATTTTTTGTCTTGTTGGATTGTTAAGAAATTACAGTTGGCCCTTGGACAACATGGGTTTGAACTATGTGGGTCTACTTATACATGGATTTTTTTTTCAATAGATACGTACTGTAGTACTACAAGATTCAGAGTTGGTTGAATATGCAGCTGCAGAACTGTGGATATGGAGGGACACCTGTAAAGTTATGTGTGGATTTTCAGCTGTGTGGAGTGTTGAAACTCCTATCCCTTGTGTTATTCAAGGGTCAGCTATATATTCTGGATACTAGACTTTTATCAGCTATATGATTTGCAGGTATTTTCTCCCATTCCTTGGATGTCCTTTGATTTTGCTGATAATGTCCTTTGATGCAGAAGTTTTGTATTGTGATTAAGTCCAACTTTTTGTTGTTGTTGCCTGTACTTTTGGTGTTATATCCAAGAACTCATTGCCAAATCTAATGTCATAAAGCTTTTGCCCCTGTTTTCTTCAAAGAGTTTTATAGTTTTAGCCCTTACATTTAGATGTTTGACTCATTTTCAGTTAATTTTTGTATATATTGTAAGGTCTGGATTCAACTTCATTCTTTTATATGTGAGTATCCACTTTCCCCAGCACCACTGTTTTTGAAAAGACAGTCTTTCTCCCAGTGCATTGTCTCGACTCCCTTGCCAAAATTCATTTGACCATATATATGAGAGTTTATTTCTTTTCCATTGGCGTGTGTATGTGTCTTTACGCTGTTCATTGCTGTCACTGTGGTAAATTTTGAACTCAAGAAGTATAAGACATTTAACTTTGGTCCTTTCCCCCCCCCCCCCAAGATTGTTTTGGCTTTTAAAGGTCCTTTTCTTGAGATTCCATAAGAATTTTGGACAGAATTTTGTATTTCTATAAAAAGTAATTGGTATTTTGACGGTGATTATATTGAATCTGTAGATCATTTTGGATAATATTGACATTATTACAATATTAAATCTTTCGATCCATGAACAAATTTTTCACCTTGGTTAAGTTTATTTTTTAGGATTCATTCTGATGTAGTTGTAAGTGGAATTTTTTCCTTTATTTCCTTTTTGTTTCGTTTATTGTACTGTACAAAAAAAAGCCAATTTTTGTGTGTTGGGTTTGTACCCTAACATTGTTAAACTTACTTATTAGTTCTAAAAAAGAAACACAATTTTTGTATGTTATCTTGCAGCTGCAACTTTTTTCTCCTAGTATTTGGTTGTTGTTGATTCTTTGAGATTTTCTGTATATGGGGTATTATGTCATCTGTGAATAGATATAGTTTTACTTTTTCTGTTTGGATGCAATTTATATCTGTTTCTCACCTAATTGTTCTATTTGAACATACAGAACTTTATTGAAAGCTGAACATGGACATTCTTGACTTCTTCCTGATTTTAGGAGGAAAGCTTTTATTTTAGTCATTCAACATTGAGTATGAAGTTACTTGTGTTTTTCTCATAAATACCTTTTTTCATATTAAGAAACTTCCTTTCTGTTCCTAGTTCTTTGAATGTTTTTGTCATGAAAGAGTGTTTTGGCTCTTTGGTGTCTCTTGAGATTTTCTCAAGTGCTTTTTCTTGTAATTTGAGATGGTTATGTGGTTCTTTTTTCCTTGTTTCTAATAATGTATTTATTCCATCTATTGATCTTTCTAATTTTGAACCACTCTGGCATTCCTGGGTAAATCCGACTTGCCCATGATATATATTACATTTGATGTGTAGTTCATTCTGTTTGCTAGGGGGTTTTTTGGAGGATTTTTGCATCTATATTTATAAGGAAAATTGGTCTGTAGTTATTTTGTGGTGTCTTTGGCTTGTGTATAAAAGAAATGCTGGCCTCATAGATTGAGTTAGGATGTCTTTCTTCCTTATATACTTTGAGGAAGAATTTGAGAAAGATTGGTGTTATTTCTTTATTGGAGTTATTGGTCTTTAAATTGCTTATAGAATTCACCAGTGAAGCCATCTGGTTGTGGACTTTTTTGTTAGGAGATATTGATAAGTGGTTCAATCTCTTTGAATGTGATATAGGTCTATTCTAATTTTTTATTTTTGCTTGAGCCACTTAATACAGGTTATATAATTTATTGGCATATAATTGTCTGTCCTAGACTCTTACAATCTTTTTATTTCTGTAAAGTTGATAGCAATATTCCTACCTTCATTTGTGTTGTTAATTATTTGCATCTTCTGTTTTTCTTACTTGCTGAGTGCATCTAAAAGTTTGTCAATACTGTTGATGTTAAAAAAAAAAGCAATTTTTGGTCTCATTAGTTCTGTTATTTCTCTGGTCTCTCGTTTACTTCTGCATTAATTTTTATTATTTCCTTACTTTTCCTGCCTTTAGGTTTACTTTGCTCTTCTTTTTCTCATTAAAATATAGAGTTAGGTTACTGAATTGATTTTTTTTCTTTTAATGTAGACGTTTACAGCTGTATTTCCTTCTGGGCTCTGTTATTGCTCCTTCTCATACATTTTGGTATATAGTATTTTTGTTTTAACTGACCTCAAAGTGTTTTAATTTCTCTTGTGATTTCTTCTTTGGCTCATTGGTAATTTGAGAGTGTGTTGTTTCATTTCCACATATTTGTGAATTTTCCAGTTTCCTTCCTGTATTGATTTCTGCTTGCTTTTGATTGTGCTCAAAGAAGACGGTTTCTGTGATTTCAGTCTTTTAAATGTTATTGAGACTTTTTTGTACCTAATCAGCTATCCTGCAGAATATATGTGCACTTGTGAATAATGTGTATTTTGTTATTGGGTAGAATGGTCCATATATGTCTGTTAGGTTTATTTGGTTTATGGAGTTCTTCAAGTCCTTTGTTTCCTTATTGATCTTCTGTCTAAATCTTGTGTTTTATTAAAATTGGTGTATTAAAACCACCCACTGTTACTATAGCAATGTCTGTTTTTACATTCAGTTCTGTTAGTGTTTCCTTCATGTATTTTGGGACTCTGCTGTTTGGGATATATATCTTTTTGATTGTTACATCTTCCTGATGAATTGGCCATTTTTACCCAATATATTATGTTTCTCTTCATCTCTCATAGTAAGTTTGACATAAAATTTATTTTGTCTGATATTAGCATAGTCACTCCAGATTTCTTTTGTTCATTGTTTGCATAGAATATCTTTTTGCATCTTCTTATTTTCAGCCGCTTTGTGTAATTAAATTTAAAATAAATTTCTCGTAGATAGCATATAATTGGATCATTAAAAAAATCCATTGTGCCAATCTATCTCTTAACTGGTTAGTTTAATACGTTTATATTTAAGGTGATTGCTGATCATGAAGGACTTTTGCCAAAATGGCTACTTTTCTTCTGTTTGTCTTCATATCTTTGTTGCTCAGTTCCTCCATCACTGCCTTTCTTTTTGTTTGATCTTCTAGTGTACCATTTTCATTTTCTTTGTAATTATCCTGGTGATCACTCACATCTTAACGTTTATACCAATCTAGTTTGAATTGATAGTAACTTAGCTTTTTATTTATATATACAGGAATATCTCAGATATATTATGGGTTTGGTTCTAGGCTGTGGCATTAGAGCAAATATCACAATTAATTGAGTCAACTTTTTCAGTTTTCTAGTGCATATAAAAATTATATTTAAACTATATTGTAGGTATATATTCAATAGCATTATGTCTTTAAAATGATGTACATACCTTTATATACATACATAAAAATACTTTATTGCTAAAATATGCTAACCATCATTTGATTCTTCAGTGAATTGTAATCTTTTTGCTGGAGAAAGGTCATACCTCAGTGTTGATGGTTGCTGAATGATCAGGGTGGTGGTGGTTGCTGAAGGCTGGGAAGGCAATTTCTTAAAATAAGACAACAATAATGTTTGCCACATTGGTGCACTCTTCCTTTCATGAACGATTTCTCTGTAGCATGCAGTGCTGTTTGATAGCATTTTACCCACAACAGAACTTCTTTCAATATTGAAATTAGTCCTCTCAAACCCTGCCACTGCTTTATCAATTAAATTTCGTAATATTCTAAATTCTTTGTTATCATTTCAAGATGCTTCTCAGCATCTTCACCAATAGATTCCATCTCAAGAAACTGCTTTCGTTGCTTATCCATAAGAAGCCACTCCTCATCTATTAAAGTTTTTATCATGAGATTTGCAGCAGTGCAGTCGCATATTCAGACTCCACTTCTAATTCTAATTCTGTTGCTGTTTCACTATGCTTGCTGTTCTTTCATCTGTTGTAAGACTTGAACCCCACAAAGACGTCCGTGAGGGTTGGAATCAACTTCTTGCAAACTGCCGTTCATGTTGATATTTTTCTTCCTACTATGAATCATGAATGTCATTATTCACATCTAGAACGGTGAATCCTTTCCAGGTTTTCGACTAACTGCCCGGATGCATCAGCATGGCAGCTACAGCCTTATGAGATGTTTTTTAAAAAAGTTGAAAATTGAAATGACCTTCCTATGGGCTGTAGGATGGATGCTGTGTCATCAGGTGCGAAAACAGAGTAAATCTCACTGTGCATCTTTGTCAGAGCTCTTGGGTGACCAGGTGCATTGTCAATGAGCAGTAATACTTTGAAAGGAATCCTTTTTTTCTGAACAGTAGGTCTCATCAGTGGGCTTAAAATATTCACTAAACCATGTTATAAACAGATGTGCCGTCATCCAGGATTCATTGTTCCATTTCTAGAGCACAAGCAGAGAGGGTTTAGCATAATTCTTAAGGGCCCTAGGATTTTGAGAATTGTAAATGAGCACTGGGTTTAGTTTAACTCACCAGCTTCATTAGCTTCTATTAAGAAAGTCTGCCTGTCCTTTGAAGCTTTGAAGCCAGGCATAGGCTTCTCCTGTCTAGCTACGGAAGTCCTAGATAGCATCTTTTTCCAATACAGTGCTGTTTTGTGTACATTGAAAATCTTTTGTTTAGTGTAGGCACCTTCATTAATTATCTTAGCTAGATCTTCTGGATAATATGCTGTAGCTTTACATCAGCACTTGCTGCTTTACCTTACACTTTTATGTTATGGAGACAGCTTCTTAGGCCTTATGAACCACCCTCTGCTAGCTTCAAACTGTGCTTCTGCAGCTTTCTCACTTAGCTTTCATAGAATTGAGAATTAGGGCATTGCTCTGGATTAGATTTTAGCTTAAGGGGATGCTGTGACTGGTTTGATCTTTTATTCAGGTCAGTAAAACTTTCTCTATATTAACAGTTAAGCTGTTTTGCTTTCTTATTGTTCGTATGTTCACTGGAGTAGCATTTCCAGTTTTCTTCAAGAGCTTTGCATTCACAACTTGGCTAACTGCTTGGTGCAAGAAGTCTAGCTTTTGATCTCTCTTGGCTTTTGACATACTTTCCTCACTAAATTTAATCATGTCTAGCTTTTGATGGAAAGTGAGAGATGTACAATTCTTTTTTTCTTAAGTTGCCTGGGGTTACACATAACTGTATTTATTTATTTTAAATTAAGATATAATTGGCATGTAACATTATATTAGTTTCAAGTATATAACATAATGATTTGCTATTTATCATATTGCAGAATCATCACAATAAGTCTAGTTAACATCTGTCACCATACATAATTATACAATTTTTTTCTTGTAGTGAGAACTTTTAAGATCTACTCTATTAGCAACTTTCAGGTATACAGCATTATTAACTATAGTCACCATGTCGTACATTATGTCCCTTGACTTATTTATTTTATAATTGGAAATTTGTACCTTTTGACCACCTTTACCCATTTTGCCCATCCCCCAACCCACCGCTGGCAATCATCAATTAGTTCCTGTATCTATGAATTCAGTTTTGTATGTTTGTTTGTTTTTAGTTTCCACATATGAGTGAGATCATAGGTATTCGTCTTAACTCTTTCTCTCTCTGGCTTGTTACATTTAGCATAATGCCCCCAAAGTCCATTCATTCTCATTTGTTCAGTTGTTGCAAATGAGAAGATTTCCCTTCTTATGGCTGAATAATATTCTGTCATATACACACACTACATTTTTGATGGTTAGACACTTAGGTCGTTTCCATGCCTTAGCTTTTTTTTGTTGAAGTATAGTTGATTTACAATATTGTGTTAGTTTCAGGTGTATAGCAAAGTGATTCAGATATATATACACACACACACACACACACACACAGAGAGAGAGATTTTCAGATTATTTTGTATTATAGGTTATTATAAGATATTGAATATAGTTCCCTGTGCCATACAATAAGTCTTTGTTGCTTATCTTTTTTATATATAATAATGTGTATCTGTTAATCCCATACTCCTAATTTACCCCTCCCCCACTCCTTTTCCCCTTTGGTAAACAGCCCTGTGAGTCTGTTTCTATCCTGTAAGTAATTCATTTGTATTATTTTTTACATTTCACATGTAAGTGATATTATATAATATTTCTCTGTCTGGCTTCACATAGTATAATATTCTCTTGGTCCATCCATCTTGCTGCAAATGGCAATATTTCATTCTTTTTATGGCTGGATAATATTCCATTGTGTGTGTTTGTGCATGTATCACATCTTCTTTATCCATTCATCTGTTGATGGGCACTTAGATCATTTCCATGTCTTGGCCATTGTAACTAATGCTGCTATGAACACTGGGGTGCGTGTATCTTTTTGAATTAGAGTTATATTCTTTTCCAGGTATATTCCCAGGAGTGGGATTGCCAGACTTTATGGTAACTGGTTTTAGTTTTTTAAGAAACCTCCATACTGTTTTCCATAGTGGCTGTACCAGTACAATTTTTTTGTTGATTTGAACACTTAGCAGCCATTGTAAGTTTATTAATTGGCCTAATTTCAATACTGTTGTGTCTCAAGGAATAGGGAGGCCCACAGAGAGGGAGAGAGACAGGGGAGTAGCTGTTGAGTGGTGTAGTCAGAGAACAGACAACATTTATCAGTTATGTTCGCTGTCTTACGTGGGTATGGTTATTGGCACCCCAGAACAGTTACAATAATAATGTCAGAGATGACTGATCACAAATCACCATAACACATATAATAATAATAATGGAAAGTTTGAAATATGTGAGAATTATCAAAATATGACCTAGAGACGTGATGTGAGCAATTAATTGTTAGAAGAATGCCAGTGATAGACTAGCAGGGTTACCACAAAACTTTAAATTTGTAAAAAGCACAATATCTTCAAAGCACAGTAAAGCAAAGAACAATAAAATGAGGTATACCTGTAATAACTTGTAAATTTTTCTTTTGTCTTCATTCCTCTCATATCATCATTATAAATTATATCTTTTGATTCAAAGAAATAGATTCTCCATACTCTTGGATTGGAAGTATTAATACTCTTAAAGTGGCCATACTACCCAAAGAAATCTATGGATTTATTGCAATCCATATCAAAATACCCATGATAGTTTTTCACAGGACTAGAACAAATAGTCCTAAAATTTATATGGAACCACAAAAGACCCAGAATTGCCAAAGCAATCCTGAGGAAAAAGAACAAAGCTTTTTCCTTTGTTGAGGCATTACCCTTCCAGACTTCAGACAGTACTACGAAGCTGCAGTAATGAATTCAATGTGGTATTGGCACAAAAACAGACATAGAGAGAGCCCAGAAATAAACCCGCATACCTATGGTCAGTTAATCTACAACAGAGGAGAGAAGATAATCTCTTCAAGAAATGATGTTGAGAAGGCTGGACAGCTACATGTAAATCAGTGAAATTAGAACACTCCCTCAAACCACATACAAAAACAGAATCAATGGTTTAAAGACCCAAATATAAGACATGATACCATAAAACTCCTAGATGAGAACATGGGCAAAACATTTTCTGACATGAGTTGTAGCAATATTTTCTTAGATCAGTCTCCCAAGGCAAAAGATATAAAAGGACAGATAAGCACATGGGACCTAATCAAACTTACATGCTTTTGCATAGCAAAGGAAATCATCAACAAAATGAAATGACAGCCTGCGAAATGGGTGAAAATATTTGCAAGTGATGTGACTGGCAGTCCCTGACAATATACAAACAGCTCATACAACTCAATATTGAAAAAAGCAAACAACCTAATCAAAAAACGGCAGAAGACCTGAAGAGGCATTTTCCCAAAGAAGACATACAGATGGCCAAGAGACACATGAAAAGATGCACAACATTGTTAATTATTAGAGAAATGTAACTCAAAACCACAATGAGGTATCACCTCACACTGGTCACAATGGTTGTCATCAAAAAGTCTAGAAATAAAAAATGCTGGAGAGGGTGTGGAGAATAGGGAACCTTCCTACACTGTCGTGAATGTAAGTTGGTGTAACCACTATGGAAAACAGTATGGAGATTCCTTAAAAGACTAAAAATAGAGCTACAAATGATCTGGGAATCCTAGTCCTGGGTATATATCTAAAATAATGAAACTCTTAACTGGAAAATACATACGTACCCCAGTGTTCATAGTGTTATTTACAATAGCCAAGACAGGATTCACCAATAAATGAATAGATAAAGAAGATAAACACACACACTGGAATATTACTCAGCCATAAAAAGAATGAAATATTTCATTTGCAGGAACATAGATGGGCCTAGAGAATATCATACCAGCTGAAGTCAATCAGGCAGAGAAAGACATACTATATGTTATCACTTATATGTGGAATCTAAAAAATAACACCAATGAACTTATTTACAAAACAAAAACAGACTCACAGACATAGAAAACAAATTTATGGTTATCAAAGGGGAGAGGGAGGGAAAACAGGACAAATTAGGAGTATGGGATTAACAGGTACAAACTACCACACATAAAATAGGTAAGCAGCAAGATTTAATGTACAGCACAGGGAATTATATTCAACACCTTGTAATAACCAATAATGGAAAGTAATCTGAAAAATGATATCTAAAAACTGAATCCCTTGGCTGTGCACTTGGAACAAAGACAATGTTTAAATCAACTATACATATGAATTAAAAATTATATACATATGAATTAAAAATAAATTAGCTCTTTATATGTTTTGTATCATTAACATGGGTGTATAAATGCTATTTTTTCTTTTAAATCATATAGGAAACAAAATTAGAAATTATAAACCCAAAATAAAATAATACTGGCATCTGTATTTACATGAGTAGTTAGTTTTCCCAGTGTTCTCTTTTTTCCTATGGCTTCAAGTTATTGTTCATTGTTCCTTTATTTCTGTACTGAAGATTGTTCTTCAGCATCTCTTTTATGGCAAAGCAAGTCTAGAGGCAAATTAATTTTTGTTTTTCTAGCTATGTCTTAATTTCTCTCCATTTTTGAATGATAGTTTGCTGGGTATGGAATTCTTGTTTGACAGTTTTCTTTCAGCATTTTAAATACGTCATTCTGCTACCTTCTGGCTTCCATGATATTTAATGAGAATTACATTAAATTAAATCCACAGTTAGTCTTACTGTGGATTCTGTGGATTGCTTGAATATGAGGAGGTTGTTTGTTTGTATTTTCATGTTTCCTTCAAAATTCTTTCATTACCTTTGGATTTTAAAATTTGTACCCTTGACACTTGAATCACGCAAGTTTGAACTGTACCTGTCTACTTATATACAGTTGTGTTTCAGTAAATACTAAAGTACTACACAATTCACGGTTGGTTGAATCCATTAATGTGAATCATGGATACGGAGAGCTGACTATAAAGTTATATGGGGATTTTTGACTTCAGGGGGTTGACATGCCTGACTGTGGCATTGTTTCATGAGTCAACTCTAGTTTGTATTTGTGTGACTCTCTTGGGTTTCCCCTACTTGGAGTCTTTTACCTTCTTTGTAAATTTCTATATTCAGTTGAAAATTGGAAAGTTTTCTGCCTTTATCTCTTCAGATATTCCACCCCTTTCTACCTCTTTCTCATTATTTACCTTTGGAAGTCTAACTGATATCTGGGTTTACTGGGAGAGGATTTCTTCTCTTTTCTTTCCTTTTCTATTCTTTCCTTTTCTCTTTTCTTTACTGTTCTTTTCTTTTTTTGTTTAATGTGCCTTACTTTCATATTTCTTTGTATGCCTTTTGATTTTTTGTTGTTGTTGAAAACGGGACATTTTGAATATTACAGTTCCATTACTTGGGACACTAGATTCTCTTCTCCTCATGGTTTACTGTTGTCTCTTGAGGGCTGCAGTTATCTCTTTACTTTTCTAAAGTGTTTTTGCAAGGACTGTTCTCTTTGTCATGGGTGGTTACTGAAATTTTGTTATCTTGGTGTTTAGCAGTGATGTTACAGATTTCCTTAGCCAACGTGAGTCGAAAGGAAAAAAGTAATCTTTTGGTGTTTATAGATTGTCTGTTAGCTAATAGACTTCTTCAAAGGTTAACCAGGTTACCTGTAGCTCTGCCTTAGTCTTCATCTTTTGCTTACACAGACAGCAAAGTTCAGCTAGGGTTGTAAACCTATGCTTCTCTCAGTTCTTCTCTGAGAATTCAGCCAGCCCTGGGCATTTGTGTAGCATTCTTTATTTCCTGGTATATAAGATAGCCCTAAAGCCCAGTTCCCCTAGACACCTTCCTCCTTAGCCTTTTTGTTTCGAAGATTTTTAGATGGTCTGATTCTTGCACCATCCACTGTCTTTTGCCCCATGCAGCTACTTGTATGTGTTTAAATCACTTTGAAGGTAACACTTGGGAAGCCCCAGCATGCTGCACTAGTAACTTGGTCTGCTCTCCTTTTGGATACCATTGAGCTGGGGGAGAGGAGATGGTATACAGGTAAGCAAAAATGCTACAGTACTTTTTATCAAATATAGTGGTCTCTGTTAGGCAATCTTCTCTATTTTGTAAGTTTTTATTACATTCTAGATGTTCATAAAGGATGACTTTTGTCATTTTTTGCCAAGCTAAGAGTTGCTTCAGTGGAGTTCCTGATTCTTGGAGTTTCCTAATCCTCCATTTTCCATGACAATATTCCTTTCTTTCATTTTTGAATGATTCATAATTCAAGATTCATAATTTTTTCCTCTCCCCTTTCAAACAGTGTTATTCAGTTGTCTTTCAGCTTACATAGTTTCTAACAAAAAGTCTGATATAATTGTTTTTCTGTTATGTGAGGAATTATATTTATCTTCCTTTTGAATTCTCTTGGCTTTTAGCAATATTTGTATTTTTGAGAATTTTCTGATCCTCCATCTGTGTTTTAATGTATTGTTATATCTAGAATGTTCTCCTCTGCTGACTCTTCATATCTTTATTTTGCCCTGAACTTTCTCTTTCCTTCTGGATTTCTAGTTATACCCATGTTATACTCTGTTAGGTACTGTGTCATGGCCTGTCTTGGGTGCTTTCTTTCGTCCCACTTCCCCTGCTACTTTTTTTCTCTTTTAATACACTTTTTTTTTTTTAGACAAGTTTTAGGTTAAGTAGCAGAATTGAACAGAAGGTAGAGAGATTCCCTCTATAATCCCTGTTCCCACGTACATTAACCTTTCCCACTATTAACATCTCACATCAGAGTGGTACATCTGTTACAGTCAGTGAACCTACTGTTGACATGTCATTATCACCCAGCATTCATAGTTTACTTTAGAATTCACCCTTTGTGTTATGCATTTTAAGGGTTTTGATAAATGTACAGTTAGATGTTCCCACCATTATAATATCACACAAAATAGCTTCAGTGCCCTACAAATTCTCTGTGCATGTATATTCATCTCTTCTACCCTATAGCTTCTGGCAATCACTGATATTTTTACTGTCTTCATAGTTTTGCCTTTTCCAGAATGCCATGTATTTATGATAAAATTGTATAGTATGATTCTCTAATACCATATACAAAAATAAACTCAAAATGGATTAAAGACCTAAATGTAAGACAAGATACTATAAAACTCCTAGAGGAAAACATAGGCAGAGCACTCTTTGACATAAATTGCAGCAATATTTTTTTTGAACCAGCTCGTAGAGTAATGTAAATAAAAGCAAAAATAAACAAATGGGACCTAATTAATCTTAAAAACTTTTGCATAGCTAAGGATACCATCAACAAAATGGAAAGACAACCTATAGAATGGGAGAAAATATTTGCAAATGATGTAAGCAATAAGGGACTAATTTCCAAAATAGGCACATAGCTCATACAGCTTAATATTAAAAAAAAAAAGCAACCCAATCAAAAAATGGGCAGAAGACCTAAACAGACATTTATCCAAAGAAGACATTCAGATGGCCAGCAAGCATATGAAAAGGTGCTCAACAATGCTAATTATTAGAGAAATGCAAGTCAAAACTACAGTGAGGTATCACCTCACACCAGTCAGAGTGACCATCATTCAAAAGTCCACAAACAGTAAATGTTGTAGAGGCTGTGGAGAAAAGGGAACCCTCCTACACTGTTGGTGGGCAATGTAAATTGGTATAACCACTATGGAGGGCAGTATGGAGGTTCCTTAAAAAACTAGAAACAGGCTTACCTTATAATCCATCAATCCCACTCCTGGGCATATATCTGGAGAAAACTATAATTTGAAAAGACACATGCACCCCAACATCCACAGCAGCACTATTTATAATAGCCAAGACATGAAAACAACCTAAATGTCCATCAACAGAACACACACACACACACACACACACACACACACACAATGGAATAATGCTTAGACATAAAAAAGAATGAAATAATGCCATTGGCAGCAATGTGGATGGACCTGGAGATCATCATTCTAAGTGAAGTAAGCCAGAAAAAGAAAAATACCATATGATATCACTCATATGTGAAATCTGAAACAGAAAAGGACACAAATGAACTTATTTACAAAACAGAAATAAACTTACAGACATAGAGAATGAACTTACGGTTACCAGGGTTGAAAGGGGGTGGGAAGGGATAAATTGAGAGTTTGAGATTTGCAGATACTAACTACTATATATAAAATACATAAACCACAAGTTTATACTGTATAGCACAGGGAACTATATTCAGTATCTTATAGTAACCTATACTGAAAAGGAATATATGTATGTATGGGTGTGTTACTGAAACATGCTGTACACCAGCAATTGACTAAGCATTGTACACTGACTATACTTCAATAAAAAAGAGTTTAAAAGAATTTTTAAAACCCCCAAAACAAAAACAAAATCATATATTATGTAGTGATTTCACATTTGCTACTTTCAGTTAATAATATGCCTTTGAGCTTTCTGCATGTCTTTTCCTGGCTTGATAGCTCATTCCTTTTTTTTTTTTTTAATTATTTTTTATTGAAGTATAGTCAATTTACAATGTTGTGTCAGTTTCTGGTGTACAGCACAATAGTTCAAACATATAGGAACATACGTATATTTGTTTTCATATTCTTTTTAATCATAAGTTGCTACAAGATATTGAATATAGTTCCCTGTGCTATACAGTATAAACTTGTCATTTATCTATTTTATATATGGTAGTTAGTGTCTGCAAATCTCGAACTCCCAGTTTATCCCTGCTCACCGTTTTCCCCTCCCAGTAACCATACTTGTTTTCTATGTCTGTGAGTCTGTTTCTGTTTTGTGAATGTAAGTTTGTCTATTTTTTAAGATTCCACATATAAGTGATATCATTCGGTATTTTTCTTTCTCTTTCTAGCTTACTTCACTTAGAATGACATTCTCCAGGTCCATCCATGTTACTGTAAATGGCATTTTATTATTTTTATGACTGAGTAGTAGTCCATTGTATAAATATACCACAACTTCTTTTTCCAGTCATCTGTTGATGAACATTTATGTTGTTTCCATGTCTTGGCTATTGTAAATAGTGCTGCTCTGAACTTTGGGTGCATGTATCTTTCTGAATTAAGGTTCCCTCTGGATATATGCCCAGGAGTGGGATTGATGGATCATATGGTAAGTCTGTTTTCAGTCTTCTGAGGAATCTCCATTCTGTTTTCCACAATGGCTGCACCAAACTACATTCCTACCAACAGTGTAGGAGGGTTCCCTTTTCTCCACACCCTCTCCACCATTTATTGTGCATGGACTTTTTGAATGATGGCCATTATGACTGGTGTGAGGTGATACCTCATTGTAGTTTTGATTTGCATTTCTCTAATAATTAGTGATTATTGAGCATTTTTTCATGTGTCCATTGGCACTTTGTATGTCTTCATTGGAGAATTGCTTGTTTAGGTCTTCTGCCCACTTTTGGATTGGGTTATTTGTTTTTTTCTTATGACATTGTATGAAACTGTTTATATATTCTGGAAATTAAGCCCTTATCAGTCTCATCTTTTGCAATAATCTTCTCCCATTCCTTAGGTTGTCTTTTTGTTTTGCTTATGGTTTCTTTTGCTGTGTGAAAACTTCTTAGTTTGATTAGATCCTATTTGTTTATTTTTGCTTTTATTTCTATTACTTGGGTAGATTGCCCTAGGAGAAAATTGTTGAGATTTATATCAGAGAAGTTTTGCCTATGTTTTCTTCCAGGAGCTTTATAGTGTCTTATCTTATGTTTAAGTTTGTGGATTTATTTCTGGGCTCTGTTCTGTTCCATTGATCCGTATGTCTGTTTTTTTTTTTTTACCAATACCACGCTGTTTTGATGACTGTAGCTCTGTAGTATTGTCTGAAGTCTGGGAGGGTTATTCCTCCAGCTTGGTTCTTTTTCTTCAGTAATGCCTTGGCAATTCTGGGTCTTGTGTGATTCCATATAAATTTGAGGATTATTTGTTCTAATTCTGTGAAAAATGTCCTGGGTAATTTGATAAGGATCTCATTAAATCTGTAGATTGCTTTGGGTAGTGTGGCCATTTTAACAATATTAATACTTCCAATCCAAGAACATGGGATATCTTTCCATTTCTTAAAGTCATCTTTAATTTCCTTAATCAGTGTTTTGTCGTTCTCCACATATAAGTCTTTCACTTTGTTGGTCAGATTTATTCCTAAGTGTTTCCTTTTTTGGGTGCAATTTTGAAAAAGATTGTCTCTTTACCTTCATTTTCTAATATTTCATTGTTAGTGTAAAGAAATGCCACTGATTTCTGTACATTAATCTTATATCCTGCTACCTTGCCAAATCCTTTTATCAGCTCTAGTAGTTTTTGTGTGGAAGCTTTAGGGTTTTCTATATATATAGTATCATGTCATCCACATGTAATGATAATTTTACCTCTTCTCTTCCAATTTAGATACCTTTTATTTCTTTCTCTTGTCTGATTGCTATGGCTAGGACTTCCAATACTATATTAAATAGAAGTGGTGAGAGTGGACATCCTTGTCTTGTTCCAGATTTTAGGGAGAAGACTTCCAGCTTTTCACTGTTGAATATTATGCTGGCTGTAGGTTTGTCATAAATAGCTTTTATTATGTTGAGATATGTTCCCTCTATACCCACTTTGGTAAGAGTTTTTATCATAAATGGGTGTTGAATTTTATCAGTTGCTTTTTCTGCATCTGTTGAGACGATCATGTGATTTTTGTCCTTTCTCTTGTTGATGTGATGTATCACATTGATTTGTGTATGTTGAACCATCCTTGTGTCTCTGGGATGAATCCAGCTTGATCATGGTGTATGATCTTTTTTATGTGATGTTGGATTGTTTGCTAATATTTTGTTGAGGATTTTTGCATCTGTATTCATCAACGATACTGGCCTATAGCTTTCTTTTTTGGTAGTATCTTTGTCTGGCTTTGGTATCAGGGTGATAGTGGCTTCATGAATGAGTTTAGGAGTGTTCTCTCCTCTTCAGTCTTTTGGAAGAGTTTGAGAAGGATTGGTATGAGCTCTTCGATAGCTTATTTCTTAAGTGCTAAATAATATTACATTGTCTGCATGTACCACAATTTATCTGTTCACATCCTAAAGGACATTTCTTTCCTGTGTGACAGTTTTGAATAAAGCTGCTGGAAACATCTTTTTCAGTTCGTTTGAGTAAATACCAAAGAATGTGATTGCTGGTAGTACAGATTGATTATAGTCTATATTTTGTGGCATATTCATTTTATTTTAAAATAATTTTCTTTTCCAAAAGACCTAAATAGACATTTTTCCAAAGAAAGTATACATAAATAACCAAAAGCTACATGGAAAGGTACTCAGCATCACTAATCATCAGGGAAATGCATATCAGAGCCATAATGAGATATCATCTCACACCTGTGTTAGGATATCTTTGACCCAAAAGATAAGATACGTATTTTGGTTGAGGATGTGGACAAGACAGAACCCTTGTGCACTGTTGGTATAAATGTAAACTGGTACAGCCTCTATGGAAAACACTGTGGAGGTTCTTCAGATAATTAAAAATAAAACTACCATATTATATAGCAATCTTATTTCTGAGTATATATCCAAAAGAACTGTTGTGCCAAAGAGATAGATGTACTCCCATCCATGTTCATAGCAGCATCATTCACCGTAACCGAGGTCTGGGACACAACCTTAAGTGTTTGCAAACATATGAATAAAGAAAACCTGGATGTGTGTGTGTGTGCGCGCGCACGCGTGCACTTACACCTGTTTGTGTGTATGTATGTACACAGATACATTTGCATGCACACACACATTGGAGTATTACTTAGTCTTAAAAAAAAAAACAACGGAAATCTTGTTATTTGACAACATGAATTAACCTGGAGGGCATTATGCTAAGTGAAATGAGCCAGACAGAGAAAGACAGGTATCACATGGAATCACTTATACGTGGAATCTTTAAAAAGAAAAAAAAAGGAATTCATAAAAAGAATAGTAGAAAATGGTTGCCAGGGGCCATGTGGTAGGGGAAGTAGGGAGAGGTTGGTAAAAGCATACGATCTTTGTTATAAATTAATATGGTCTGTGGATCTGATGAGTAATATAGTGACTGTAGTTAATATCACTGTTTTGTATAACTGGAATTTGCTAAGAGAGTAGAACTTAAATATTTGGACCAAAAAAAAGTAAGTATGTGAGGTGATATTAATTAACTCAGTTGGGGAAGCCCTTCACAGTGTCTCTGTATGTCAAATCATCACATTGTAAATATCTTAGAATTTTGTCAATTAAACCTCAGTAAAGCTGAAAAAAATAATTTTTTTCTTTCTTTTTTTTTTAATTAACAGGATTGCCGTAGAGGTTTTTTACAAAGTTTTGAGTTGTACAGCACTTGATTCTTTTGCTCCATAGTGGAAAGACCTTTACAGCAATGATTACTTCAGAGTTACCAGTGCTACAGTAAGTATTATTACAGCTTTTTAAAAAATATGTATAATACTTTTCTACATCCAATTTGTCTCATTAATGAGACACATCAAATATGTTCTTTGATATTGGGCAATGTGTTTAAAATCAAGGAACTAGAGTGTGTAATTACCTTGTTCATTGCTATTGTAATATCAGTATGTTCTGTGTTACTAAACAAAAAAAAAAAACATGTTACTGTCTTATATGAGGTATCAACAAACTATGACCATGGACCAAATCTGGCATGCTATTTTTGTAAATATAGTTTTATTGGAACACTAATGCCTTTGCAGAATATGACCACTTTTGTGCTACAAGTTGTGATAGAGCGAGAGGTAGAATATAGCTCAAGAGGTAAGAGTGCATGCTTAGCATACACAAGGTCCTGAGTTCAATTCTCAGTACCTCTCCTAAAAATAAATAAATAGGTAAGCCCCTCCCCCCTCCAAAAAAAAAGCTATGATAGAGAAATGAGTTGCCTGCAGAGCATAAATATTTCATTTGGCTATTTACCAAAAAAGTTTGTAGACATCCCTATCCTGTATCACACTGTGCGTCTAACCTCCTCACACCCATGCTGAGCTGCTTTTCTCTGAGACTGAGATTGTGGTTAGTGGTTGTGGTTGGCATTTCTGGTGGCATCTCATTAGATCTGTTGGCATTGTAGGACACATCTAGAATTTAATATTGAATTTGGTCTTATTTTGGATTCTTGGGAAAGCGTACTCCAAGATACTTTTTCTTTAATAGGTGTTATTTAAATACAAATTAGGAATCTGCCTTCTGTGATCCTGTATGATAACAATGCTTTAGATATAATGAAAATGACCAACAGTTTATATAGTTATTTATATATTCTTATAGTCCCAGTTCATTTATATTAGTTTTTTCCAAGAGACTGTAGTCGCCTTCCAACTGATATCCTGGCCTTCTGTTTTTCCTTCAGAACTCTAAGGCAAAAATCTGTCCAAATTACTTCACCTGCTGAAAACTGTCAATACCTACCTTCCTCTTTTTGTTCAAATATAGGAGGTACAATTCAAACTCTTTCTATTTACTTACTTCAAGTCTCTTTATTACTCCTTAACTTGAACATAATACTTAGTTTGGAGGTCTCTGTATAGTATTTTTCTTTGTACTTTTGTTTTTCTTCATTCTGCTTGCAATGCCTGCGTGCCTCTTTCCTTACCTGGCCAACTCAGTAGTCCTGTGGGTGTTAGCTGAGATATGCCTCCAACAAAGCCCCACTGACTCCTCAAAATTGGGTAGGTTCCTGTCATACTTTTCCCTTTTAATATAGCACCATGCTTAACATATTTTACAATCCTTTCTTACTGTTTTTCCCTTTGTGCCTTATGTATGTATGGCCAGCTCCTAGCACATTGCTGGGTATTAGGGAGACCCGTAGTAAATACTCTTTGATTAAATATGAAACATAGGTTGTAGTTAACTGGATTGTATTTAAATAGAGATTGCATGGATAGGATATTTAATGTCATGTTTTGTGGATAACGGAATTTTTTTCATAAAAATGTAAACATACAATATGGTAGTGGATAGTAGCAATCTGTGAGGTGGGTAAATGAAATTTGCTTTCAGTCTGTGAGCTGGAGATAGTAGTCTTGGTCAAGTTGAAATCTAAGAAGAATTTATTGAAGACATACAGTTTTCTGAGGATTTTGCCAGGTGCATTAGCAGCATATATTATCTTGCTTAATCTGCTCATCCACCAATACCATATCTACATTGTAGGTGAAAGGAAATGTGGTATGTCTCTTAGTATTTGTAAACTTCAGTTTCTGTCATTTGTAAAGTGAAGATAATATATTAGAAATTAATTCTAAAGTCTCTTCAGAAACAAACAAATCTTTTGATTTAGCAGTTGTTAATGTTCAATTCAGTAATGGTTTTTGTAATGGAGACATTAGACATTATGTCTTGCCTTGTTTAGTTATTATTAGCAGAATTTTATCACCTTAGTGCTGTTTACTATTAATCATCATCAAATATTATCAATTTTAATATTATCATATTTATATATTCCACCAAATATTGTAGTACAAGGAACTGGGGAGCAAAAGCAAGTGGAAGAGACTCAGTCCTTGTGGCCATGAACTTATATAGATAGAAACTAATCAACTAATGGCAAATAAGTCGATGTAAACTGCCATCAGTGCTATGAAGGTAAACTAGAGGATTTTATGAGAATTTTAACACATGCCTTGATTTAGTCTACTTTTCTAAGGAAGAGATGTGGATCTTAAATCTGAAGTGGAGGGAATCTGGGGAGGAGAAGAAGGGATCTCAGGGTATTAATTCCAGATTGAAGGAATGGCATGTGCAAAGAACCCAAGGTAGGAGGAATCATGGCATGTTTGAGGGACTGAAGTAAAGCTGTTATTTTTCTATTTTCAGGATTGAAGATGGAGAGGAGGGTGAGATAAGGCTTATGAGTAGAGTGGGGCTGTATGATTTAAGGACCTGCTAACTTATATTAAGAGTTTTGAGGTGTTGTTTTAATTTTTTTTTTTCCCTTGAAGCAGGAGGAAGCCACTGTAGGGTTTTAACTGTGGGGGAGAAGTAATAAGATATATAGTTAGAAAATCAGTCTTAGTGCAGTATAGTGATTAGATTGGAAGGGCAACTGAAGAAGCAGGGAGTCCTATTAGTAAGAAGGTGTTGTAGTATCTAGGCCAGAGATGGTGATAACTTGATAACTTGAACTAATAGAGTGATTATAGAGGCAGACAGAATTTAGACAGTTTTAGAGAGCAAAAGAATCATTTTATAAGATCTGATTTGATTCTTCACTTATGTCCAATAGTCTTATAAATGTAGACACTAGCCATGTGCAGGGTTTTTGTAAAGCTGTTGGTTGATGTTTGAATTTGCATATGCCTTGACTCAGCATTCTGTGTATTCTAGAGAGAGAGATTTGTTGATGTGTAGTAAAAGTTAATGTACAAGGACAATTGTTTCAGCTCTGTTTGTAGTAGTTCAAAACTAAGACAATCTAAGTGCTCATATATAGGGAAATAGTTACATAAATTTTGTACATATTATGGAGTACCATTCGGGAATCCTATGTATTTGTATGGCAAATTCCTATTAATTTCAATTTTAAAAATTAAAATATAGATATGTCCTAATTATGTTATGTTACTATTTTCAACACTCTTGAGGTTCTCATTTATACCGATTGTATCTGTATGGTGGAAATACTTTTAAATAATGTGCTAATTATTACTGTTAATTATTTCTCAACTCTGTGTTTGGTGATGTCCTGTTCGTAATTTGAATTTGGCTGTGGTGGGAGTATTCACATTATGCAAATCAGCAAGCACTACAAATCAGGGCTTAATTTATTGTTTTGTTATTTGTCTGTGTACTCAGTAAAGTGGTACAGAAATTGTTAATGCTGATTAAATGTGTATCAGGTCTGTACTCATATTATGATACCACAAAAAATTAAAGAAGTGTTCTTCTAGTGTTCAAGAACTATTATGTATCCAATTCAGTAAAGAAGTTGCTTACACCATTTACCAGTGAAGTCAAGTTCCAACAAATGTCTTTGTCATTTCAGTTGCATTCTGTTCATTAACATGAACAAAGGTATCAACTGCCTTTCATGTCAAAACTCTTACTTGTTCATCAGCTGCCAAAACAGGTTAGCTATGGATACAAGAGTTTGGCAAAATCATCAAAATCGTTTTATATGAATTAATTAGCTGTGTAGAGTTTACAATAAAGAATAATATTTATTTTATTATTATTTGTGAGTTGTGTACTATGCATCCTTTTTATTGGTAACATTTCTAGTAATTTATGTGCATATATTTTTTTAAGGAGCCAGTTGTTAAACATTTACTAGCACATTTTCATTATTGTATAAAATGAATAAAATTCCTCCTAAGCCCTTATCTTTTTATATTGAAGAATTAGTTTGTTTACTAAAATAATGTATCATATTTTCTAGGGATTCAACTAATGAAACTACTGCCCATTCTGATGCTGGCAGTGAACTTGAAGAAACAGAGGTCAAAGGAAAAAGAAAAAGAGGTCGACCTGGCCGGCCTCCAGTATGTATATACGTGTCTTCTTTGTTCCTATAATGGTTACCAAGTAAAGGGGCTTGATATGAGCTGTTTGTTAGTTCTAGTATTATTAACATTTTAAAAAAATCTCCCTGACACATTAGAAATTCTTGGAAACCTTGCTTGGAAGTGGTCAGAAAAAGGAGATTAATTGCAGTTTCTTTTTTACTTTCTATTTTTCTCTTGTAAATGAATAGTGGTCCATGTGAAGACAGAAGATAATCAATGTGGAATGAGCTGTGTGTGGGTAGTTATGATTTCCCTACTTTTTTTTAAAATTTTTATATTTTTGAAGTATAGTCCGTTACAATGTGTTGATCTCTGGTGTGCAGCACAGTGTCCCAGTCATGCATATACATACATATATTTGTTTTCATGTTTTCCCTGCTTTTTATTTTTAGCTGCAACTCTGATTTCTTATGAGCTCCTGAGTGTGCATTTTGGTGGTATTTGGGTCCAGTCTCAGATGATACTCTCATTGATACATGGTAAAGAAGTTTAGAAGAGCACTAGGTATCCTTACTTTGAGGGATATCTTTATGTGTTCTGAGTACAGCAGTCATCATTTAACTGAAGGTGGCATAAACTGTTAGAGACAGCAGTATCCATGTGGCAGTGGGTTAAGGCTTGTATTGTTTTACATCACTTACCTTTATGATGTGATTGGCTATTAGCAGTTTCAAAATTTTATTTTATAAGAGTTCTGATTATGGAAAATTTTAGCCTTCTTTTATAGGAGACATAATAGTATAATAAACCCTCTATATACCCAGCTACAGCAGTTTTCAAGTAATGGCCAGTCTTGTTTAATCTGTCCACCGCATTCTTTCTTTCCCGTGTTACATTTGAAGGTCATTCTAGACTTCATTCCATCTTTAAATATTTCACAATGTATCTCTAAAAGATAAGGGCTTGCTCTCTCTCTTTTAAACATCACCCCAATATCATTATCATATTGCAAGATAACAGTATTTTATTAACATCACCAAATAACAAATTTAAAGTTTATAATCATTTTATAAATACTCTCATCTAATAAAGGTAATTTGTTGATTTGAATCATGATCTACCTATTGCGATTGATGTCTGTCTTATTTAACCAGTTATTATGTATGTGTCCTTTTTAGTGACTTAAAATTTTTTTTGTGTTATTGCTGTTTCATCAATATTTATCTGTTTGCCACAATTTTTAATTAGCTTCAATGAAACTTCATACCTTTTACTTTTCTAGGACGATCTAATAACAACAAAACAAGGGATAGTAGGATGACTTCCAGTTTTCTCTATACTTGCTTTTATCCTCCACATTTACTTAAAAGGAAAAAAATTGTGGAGGAAAAGACACGTATTATAATCACTCTTTATAATCCTTCTCAATTTAGTAGAAGTGTTTGGTGGTACCATGTTCCTTACAGAAACATTTTGGGAAAAATGAAGCGTCTTGCACTTAGAAGCTGGGGACTATTATAGTTCCCCTTACTGTTGTTACAATTTTTCTAATACTGTAGGCAAGTTACATTGCTTTCTGTAGAATTCATAGGTTATAGGTACACAATTGGAAATAAGACTAAACTTGCTTGAAGTTAGTAGGGTAAACTGCCTACATGGTTGCTTACTTGAATTTGTTTCCCTCTAATTAAAACTCTTAAAGATTCAGACTAAGAGCTATCTTCTTCAAGAAAGCTCTTGTTTCTTCCCCCACACCCTCCGCCCTAAAGAGAATTTATCACCCTCTACAGGCTATTGTATTATTCTTTAGAATCTAATTTTGCGGTGTCTACAGCTCCATCCATGTAATATTTTGCTTTCCTTGGTGCAAAGTAGTCTATATCCTTTTGCGTATCCAAATGCTTAACTCCTGTGGTTGGAAATACTATATTTTTAGCGAAATTGCTACTACATAATCTAGCAGGTAAATAGTGCATGTTCATCCCATGTTTATAAAATTGAAAGAATGTCACCCAAGGTAGGATAGTAGTATTGTAGAGATTTGTGTTAGACTTTAGTCCATATTTTCACACTCATTAGTTCACATGGCTGTCTATTCTTCCACATGACTCAGGCCTATTTCTTGATCTTGGAAACAGAACTTCCTGAGTTTCTACTCTGGGCTATGCACTGAGCTGGTGCTTTTTATGTCATTTGATACTCACACCAGTACTGTGAAATAGGTCTTATATGCAGTTTACAAAGTGGAAAACAAAAATAGAAAGTGGTATTTTTGCCCAAAGTCATAATATCACATAAGTAACACCTGGGATTTGAATTCATAGCCTAACTCCCTAACTCTTTTCTCTTAAGAATGCCAAAATGCCAAGCTGTTAATTAATATTGAGAGGTATAATTGTCAGAATGATCAGATTTCAGTTTAAGCCATAGTACCTGTTCTGAAGATTCCTTGGACATTTTCTGTCAACTGGCTCCATTTTGAACAATTCCAAGTTTCAATTGACACACTCTTTGTTCAGCTATTTTAATACTTTTGGTACTTTTTAAGAGGACTTCATGGACCGTTGGTTTTATTAATTTACTTAGTCAAAACATATAGTATGAGGATGTCTGTGTTGGACATTATTGTTTTTCTTATTTCTAAATTCTCAGGAAACATCTCATTTTTTTGGTATTCCTTCTCAGTATACAATTATTTCAGAGACTTCTGTTTCTTATTAAAGCACTCTTATTTTGCAGATGTCCTAATTCATATTTGTTATTATTATAATAGTTCTATACCCAAATGATTAATAATTCTCTAAATAAACACTATAGATTGTCATGTTTATTTGAACTCTGTGATTGTATTAGCAAATAATGGGCATGATTTTCTCTGTCTACACAATACTCCCTTGGTGATCATGTCCAGGTTCATGACTTTAAATACCATCTCTAAGCTTATGTCACCCAGATTTATGTGTCCAGCCTGGACTTTACCCCTGGACTCCAGACTCATATCCAGGTGCCCACTGAGAATCTTCATTTAGATATTTAATGGGCTCAAGGTGGTTTTTTGTTTTTTGGTTAAAAAAAAAAAAAAACACTTTCAAGCTTCCTATTGCCTGCTCACGTCTTTTCTGTAGTGGCAACTTCATATCTCTGGTTGCTCAGGCTATAAACTTTGCAGTTATTCTTCAGTCTTTCTCAGCCTTTGTCTGGACTATGACCGAATTCTGCTGATTGATTTGCAAATTGCGTCAGTTTTCTACTACAACACTGGATTAAGCCACCATCACATATTTTTGCTGAAACCTGTCAGATGTGTTTCTTGTCTCAGGGCCCTGTGTTATCTTCTCATTGGGGCCTTCCTTAAGGATGGTATCTAGAACTGCAAATATTTCATCCTTCACAAGGAGACTTACTATCCCCATATTCCGTGTGTGTGTGTGTGTGTGTGTGTGTGTGTGTGTGTGTTCCCCTTTCTTCACAGCACTTACTGGCGTCTAGCATAGTATACACTTTTTATTTACTTTTTGTCTATCTTCCCCTGCTGGAAGGTAAGCTGTACGAAGACAGGGATTTTTATCTGTTTTGTTTTCTGCCATATACCGAGTGTTTGACTTTCAGTAAGGGTTTATTGAATAATAAATGAATGGTTTTTAATTTTATTTAATCATTCATTTTTTTAAGTGTTTAAATTTGTTTTTATTTTAAAATAATTTCAGACACAGAAGAGTTTCAAGAATTCTACAGAGAATTCTTACGCAGATTCTTCATGCAGATTGTCAAAATGTTAATCAATTTGCTTTATCATATTTTTTCTCTCTGTATATACAGAGACACATATAAGTGTAAATATAAATTTATATATATAAATCTGTATCATATACCAATAATTACTTTTTAACTCTTTGAGAGTAAGTTGCAAATGTGATGCCGCTTTCCTCCTAATGTTTTAGTATACATTTCCTTAAAATCAAGGATATTCTCCTATACAACCACAGAACAAGTTTGAAAATCAGGAAAATATTGTTATAATACTGATCTTATCTACATATACTTCATTCAGATTTTGCCCAATGTCTTAATAATGCCCTAAGTAAAAGAAAAAAAATTTTTTTTTTCGTGGTTCAGAATCTAGTCCCAGATGTCATGTTGCTTTCAGTTGTCATGTAAATCAGCACATCAGTAACCTAACCTGTCTTGAGTCTATGATTTAATGTTTTATTAGGGATTTTGGTCTTTTTGTTTGATTTAAGTGAGAACCAACACTTTCGTTCTAAACATTGTTTAACTTTTATATTTGCCTAGACTGAATAGGAGAAGTATATAAAAGGAAACACAATTTTTACTTTTGTGTATACATACACATAGAAAGAAGATGGAGCGTAGCATACACAATAAAGTATTAACAGTGACTGTTAGAAGGAGAGATTACCAGGTGAATTTATTTATAAAAATTGGATATTCTAAATTATTTGATACTTTTGTTTAGAATATTATAAATTTCATGATATCAGTTACATACTTTACATAATTTAATGGCTGCATAGTATTCTGTATTGAATTATTTAATTTATTTAATTAGTCCCCTATTGTTTACCATTTATGTTAAAATTTTTTCAAAATCATGCTGACATAAACTATCTCACAAATATATTTTACTCTAGAGCCATAGATGTTTTTTACAGTACATTCTTATAAGTAGAGTTGTTTAGTCAAAAGATATGCCATATGTTTTGAAAGTTTTTGATGTGTATTATCGATTTACCTTTCACAAAGCAAAATAAATGGTGTTACCCATCTTACTGTTGCGTTGCATGTACTAATTGTTAAATCTTTTCTAATTTTTAAGTGCTGTAACATTTCATCAATATATTCTGAAATATTGGTCATTTGTTTCTTTTCTGAATTGCCTATTCATCATTACCACTTTTTCTATTTCTATTTTTCTAAGAAACAAAAATCTCTTTTTGAAATAATTTTTGTAGCTTAAGTCCACATGCTTTTAGAAATGTGTTTATCAGTTGGATTTCTATCTCTTCTTCTTTCTCAAACCAGCTTTGTTGTCTTATTTTGAAAATTTTTCAGTTAACTTTTCTTCTACAGACTAGCTTTTAGTTCTGAATTCCTTAATCCTACCATAATTTTTCCAGGAATATACAGTTAAAACATGTCACCGTTTAGTTTCCTCATCACAAGTCCCTTTCCCTCTCTCCTATATCTAATGAGATTCCAAATCTCATGAATTTTTATTTCACTGTGTCTTGTACATCTGTCCCTTCTTTTACATTTCCCAAATTCCTTTCTTTAAGCCTTGCTTTGTAGGAGTGTGTACTGTTTATCTTCCTGTCTTTTTAGTCTTTTCCCTTTTATATACTATCCTTTTTAATACTGCCAGGTTGACCTTTTTAAAACTTGTTCAAATAGCAAGAAGCACCTTTTTCTTATGCGATGTGTTCTTCCTAGAATTTTTTTGTGTTTCCCTATTCAGAACCTTTCATTCAGTCAGATATATCTCTTATCTTTCTGTATGTGGCTTATATTTTCCCACGTCTACCCCTTAGCTCATGGTGTTTTTTTTTTTTTTTTTTTTCTGGAATCCTTGTTTCCTAAATTGTATTTTTGCTAATCTTACTAGTTTCACTAATCTTACATAATTCGTTAAGTCCCAACTTGCAGCTCATCTCTTTAGTGAAACCTTCCCTGGTTACCAGTCACTGAAAATTTTCTTTCCCTTCATAGAACTCTTCCAACACTTATCTTTTTTCAAATTCACTTTCACTTTTTTTAATTAAAGGTTATTATAAGATTTTGAATATAGTTCCATGTGCTATACAGAAGAAACTTTTTAAAAATTATTTTTATATATAGTGGCTAACATTTGTAAATCTCAAACTCCCAAATTTATCCCTTCCCATGCCCTTTCCCCAGTAACCATAAGATTGTTTACTATGTGTGCGAGTCAGTTTCTGTTTTGTAGATGAGGTCAGTGTCCTTTGTTGTTGTTGTTTTTAAAGATTCCACATATTGAGTGATATCATTTGGTATTTTTCTTTCGCTTTCTGGCTTGCTTCACTTCAAATGACGATCTCTAGGTCCATCCATGTTGTTGCAAATGACATTATTTTATTCTTTTTATGGCTGAGTAGTATTCCATTGTATAAATGTACCACAACTTCTTTACCCAGTCATCTGTCAATGGACATTTAGGTTGCTTCCATGTCTTGGCTATTGTAAATAGTGCTGCTATGAACATTGGGGTGCATGTGTCTTTTCGAATTAGAGTTCCCTTCGAATATATACCCAGAAGTGGGATTGCTGGATCATATGGTAGGTCTATTTTCAGTTTTTTGAGGAATCTCCATACTGTTGCCCATAATGGCTGCACCAAACTACATTCCCACCAACAGTGTAGGAGGGTTCCCTTTTCTCCACACCCTCTACAGCATTTATTGTTCATTGAATGATGGCCAATCTGACTGGTGTGAGATGATACCTCACTGTAGTTTTGATTTGCATTTCTCTGATAATTAGTGATATTGAGCATTTTTTCATCTGCCTATTGGCCATTTGTATGTCTTCATTAGAGAATTGCTTGTTTAGATCTTCTGCCCATTTTTGGATTGGGTTTTTTTGTTTTTTTGTTTTTTGTATTTTTTGTCATTAAGCTGTATGAGCTGTTTATATATTCTGGAAATTAAGCCCTTGTCAGTCTCATCATTTGCAAATATTTTGTCCCACTCTGTAGGTTGTCGTTTTGTTTTGCTTATGGTTTCTTTTGCTCTGCAAAAGCTTCTAAGTTTAATTAGGTCCTGTTTGTTTATTTTTTCTCTTATTTCTGTTGCCTGGGTAGACTGCCCTAGGAGAGCATTGCTAAGATTTATGTTAAAGAATGTTTTGCCTATGTTTTCTTCTAGGAGATTTATTGTGTCTTGTCTTATATTTAAGTCTTTAAGCCATTTTGAGTTGATTTTTGTGTATGGGGTGAGGGAGTGTTCTCACTTCATTGATTTACATGCTGCTATCCAGTTTTCCCAACATCACTTGCTAAAGGAACTGTCTTCTCCATTGTATATTCATGCCTTCTTTGCCGAAGGTTAATTGACCATAGGTCAGTGGGTTTATTTTGTGCTCTCTATTCAGTTCTATTGATCCATATGTCTGTTTTAGTGCCAGTACCACACTATTTTGATGACTGTAGCTCTGTATTATTGTCTGAAGTCCAGGAGGGTTATTCCTCCAGCTTTGTTGTTTTTCTTCAATATTGCTTTGGCAATTCTGGGCCTTTTGTGATTCTATATAAATTTTAGGATTGTTTGTTCTAGTTCTGTGGAAAATGTCCTGGGTAATTCTTGTCAAAGATTATTTAACCTTATATATGAGAGTTAATTTCTGTGTTCTCTATTCTGTTTCTTTGGTCTGTAAGTTTCTCTTTATACCAGCACCACACTTTTTTGATTACTATAGCTTTGTGGTAAGTTTTGGAATCAAAAATGTGAGTCCTCCAACATTATTCTTTTTCCAGGATTATTTTGGCTATTCAAGGTCCTTTGAGATTTCCTATGAATTTTAGAATGGATTTTTCTGTTTCTGCAAAAAGAATCTTTGGGAATTTGATAGAGATTGTATTGAATCTTTGGAAAGATTGCTTTGGGTAGTATTAGCATTTTAGTGATATTAAGTCTTCCAATCCATGAAATCCTCTCTATGTCTTCTTTAATTTCTGTCATATGCATTTTTAAAAATATGTTTAAATATCTCTGGAAGGACCTATAAGGAATAATAGTATTGATTGAAAGAACTAGTCTTTTTTTCTTAAGGCTTGAGGGTAGAGTTGGGCAAGTTTTCACCATGTAACTTTAATTACCTTTTGATTTTCAACCATATGAATATGTTACCTACTCAGTAAAAGAAATAACATTTCCCCAATCCCCTTTTCATATATACACTCGCACTCGCACACATACCTTCTATGGGGAAGATACCTATTTCTCCAAAGAGCGCAGAAACAAGACTTGTTAGGAGGAAACAGGATCTGTAGTTTATAGTGAAACATGATGAATGCATCAACTTACTATGTTTTCAAGCAAGTTTAAATTGGTCATTGTGGCAGGATAGTAGTCTGTAAATAGGGATCTTGTGCAGTAGATGACTAAACAGTAAATGATAGTCTTGCTTGCTGTACTGAAGAGTTTGGACTTTAACTTGGTGGTTATGAGGGACATTGATAATCAGAGATCAGATAAACAAGGAAGTGATGGGATTAGGTTTGTAATATAAGGATTTTTGTGGTTATAGTATTAGAATGGCATTGTCTAACAAATATAATGTAAATTACACCTGTAATTTAATATTTTCCAGTAAGTTACAAGAAATGGATGAAATTAACTTTAATATAATTTATTTGACATAATATACCTAAAATATTATCATTTCATCATGTAATGAATGTATTGATGATACAGTTTTTATGCTGTTTTTCATACTATATCTTCATAATCTTGTGGATATTCTACATATTGCACATCAAATTTTTGAATTCCCATATTTTAAATGCTCAATTAGCTACATGAGGCTAGAGGCTACAATGTTGGATAGCACAAGTATGGAGAATCAGTCGGTCTGATCAGGAGACAAATTCTCACCAGTAATTCAAACAGAAAAATTTAATTGAAGAATTATTATTTATTAAAAAGTTTTCAATCATATATCATTCAGGAATTGCAAATTAAGAGAACAAGGAGATACTATATGCCTTTTAGTATGGCTGAAATCTAAAAACCTGAGAATACCAATTTCTTGACAAGAATGTGAAACAACAGGAGTTCTCATTCATTGCTGGTCACAATGCAAAATGCTATTACTACTTTGGAAGACAGTTTGGCAGTTTCATACAAAGCTGAACATAGTTTTACCATATGATCCACTAATCGTCTTCCTAGGTGTTTACACAACTGATTTGGAAGTTTTGCCAACACATAACCTTGCATGTGAATGCCTGTAGCAGCTTTATTCCCAGTTGCCAAAAATGGTGGCCAGTATGTCCATCATTAGGTAATTGGATGACAGAATGTGGTGCATCCATACAGTGGAATATTGTTTGGAGATAAACAGAAATGAGCTATTATTCAACCAATAAAAGACATGGATCAATCTTAAATGCATTTTGTTAAGTGAAAGATACCAGTATGAAAAAACTATATGCTGTCTAATTCCAATTATATGACTATATGTAAAAGACAGTCCTATAGTGGTGATTAAAAAAAGGTAGGTGTTTGCCAAGGGGAAGTGGGAATATTGAATGGGTGTGAAGCATGGGAATTTTTTTTTTTAAGGTGATGAAACTTTATGATACTATAATTGTGCATACATGACAGTATGCATTTGTTAAAACCCATTGAACTTTTCAGAAAAAGAATGAGTTCTATTAATACAGATTTTAAAAAAATCATTTAGAAGGTTGAGGAAATACCAGGATGGAATGTAAAGTATAATTAAGTAATCTAACTCTATTGCACTGAAGGGGGTGGGGGGAAAGTTACTCACTTAAGTGTCTTTGGAAACGAGTCTGTAAGACTAAAATAAAGTCAAAGAAACTGTACATAGTGTATATAAGAACTATAATGTAGTTCATAATGTTGTTCCTCATGGGGTATGGCTTAAACTACTACTATACAGGTACACTGATGAGAGCCAGATTTCTCTCTGTTGGAGTGGGAGTTTATAGATAAGTAAGGGGAATAGCCACTCTAATACATGTGGTAGTGTATTAGAGTTGGAGACACCAGTTTCAATTTATGTTTGGCTTAATATAGATAGCAGATCATTGCATAATGAAATATTTATAGTTCTGTGTATAAGTATGGAATATATATTTCTTTGTTTTGTCTGCTTAAGGACCTAGAAACAAGGGCAATCCATATCAAAGAGCAACACCGAGTGCCCAAAACTTCATCTCTAGTAAAATTCCCTAATAAAAGGAACCAGGGCTCTTTGGAGTATTACCTAGTTTTAAAACTGGAAAAGAGAACATACAATATGAGCTGAAGAATGTTGTGCTGCCGGAAAGTAACCAAGTGCTAAAAAAATAAAATAAAAACAGAAACAAAAAACACAATGGTCAGAATATGTCAAATGGACACAGGAGCCAACTGAAAGACTTCCCAATTGCTAAAGCAGAAACAAGTTGAAAACAAAATTAAATAGTGTTGAATTATAATTCAAAGTATAAAATAAATGTCAAGTGAGTTCACATTAGTATAAGTGATTGAATGAATGAGTGAAAAGAGGCAAATCTCCCATACTGAAGAATTTCAAATGGTATCTACAACTACTTACTTCCATGGAGGTGGAGCATAACTCTCCACCCCTTAAATGTGGAATGCACATAGTGACTTTCTTCCAAAGAGTACAGTATGGAAGGAGGATGAAAAGAAGCTTTACAGTGGAGAAACCTGACATATACCATCTCAGCCAGCTAATTAATAGGCCAACATTAAGAGAGATAAATCATGTTGTTAGTATATATCCTTGATATGAGATGGTAGAAATGACACTTTCTCTCTCACATCCTCCTTCCCCAACCTGTAATCCCAGTCTAGTCATGAGTAAAACATCAGACAAACCCCATTTGAAGAACATTGTACAGAATACCTGAAATTCCTGTACAATACAAAATACCTATACAAAATTCCTCAAAATTGTCAGGGTCACCCAAAACCAGGAAATTATAAAAAACAGTTGCAGCCAAGAGCTGCTTAGGTTGGCATGATGTAAATATAGTGTAGTATCCTGGATGGGCTCCTAGAACAGAAAAGGTCATTAGACAAAAACTAAGAAAATGTGAATTAAATAATAGACTTTTGTTAATGTATCGGTATTGGTTCATTAATTATAAGAAACGTACCTTACAAATGGTAAGGTGTTAATTACAGGGGTCATTAGATGTGATATATGTGGAAATTCCTTGTACTATCTTAATTTTTTTTGTAAGTCTAACTGTTCTAAAAATAGCTTATTTCAAAGTAAGCAGTAAATTCGTTATATATTAACCCACATACAAAAATGGTTGTGAGGCTGTTAACTATTAAGAGAAATGAAAGAGTACTATGAGTAATACAAGAATAGAGAATGAAGGGAGCAGGTCCTGTGAGCAAGGAGGGAAGCCCCTCCATCCTATGCTTTGTAGTATTCCTCCCGTGCCCTCTAGTTATAAAGCCTACCACTGCAGCAGATGACAAAAAAGAAATGTATACAAGTCCAGCTCCAGCATCACAAAGTGGGGCACATAAGGGTATATTTGGAGATGAGGAAGAATAAATTGATAACTGGAACAGGCTACTATGAGAGTCAAGTAAACCACTCAAGAGAAACTATAAAGATTGAGAAGATGCTCAGGAGAGACTTAAGTTTACACTAACAGTTAAGAAATATAGGGAGGGAAAAAATACCTGAAAAGCAAGGAAGAAATAATAACATGGCCTGTTGAGAGAGTTTCAAAAAAAAGTTAGTTAACATTTAGCAGCATTAATTTTATTGGTGCTTTTGGTGAAGCTGCAATCCTGATAAGTTTATATATGAATTAAATTTATGGGATTATTAACAGTGACTGCAAGCAATTCTATCATGACTGTTCAGTTGAGAGTTAGATAAGGTGATAGCTAGTGTTGTCTTTTTAAAAAAAATTGGGTGCATGGAATGGATTGTTAATTGAAGATTGTAAACTCTATCAAGGCAGGACTGTTTGTTTTGCTTATTGCCATATTTCTAGTACCTAGATTGGTTCTGAACATATTCAATATATATGTTTGTTACATGACTGGATAAGAAATATTTGAGCACTCAAGTAAAGGGAGAAGTTGAATATATAGGATTTCCAATTAATGTTTTATAGAACATGGTTTCCTAGGAATTGAGGAAGATCCGAAAAAGGAAATGTCAAGAAGGAGGTATGTTTGGTGGCATGGTTAAAATGTTCACCATTGATGCTCTTGTACAAAGTACTTAACCTTTTTTTAAACCCTATTTTCATGCCTTATATAAATTAACTTGTACTTTGCTGTACTTTGTTTTTATCTCTGAAAATGTAAGGCTTCCTTTGGGATTATGTCTCTTATCTGTAACGGTGCTACCTACCTTTCATAGGATCAAACATAATTTGAGATCATTCTGCATAAAACAAAGTATGCCTGTGTTTAACTTAATTTTTGCTCATCTTTTTATTCAGTCTACAAATAAGAAACCTCGAAAATCTCCAGGAGAGAAGAGTAGAATTGAAGCTGGAGTTAGAGGAACAGGCCGTGGAAGAGCTAATGGGCACCCTCAACAGAATGGTGAAGGGGAGCCTGTAACACTATTTGAAGTGGTGAAACTGGGGAAGAGTGCAATGCAGGTAAATTTTGAGTGTTTTTATTTTGCTTATAAAGCAATAGTGTCAATAGCATGTGGATACTGTTAGTGTGTATATTGATATTTTATGTATTCCTGTTCATTATATAATCAAGAAGTGTATCAACTTAAAGGTTTCTCTTTGCTTGTTTTATAAAAAATGTCAGGAAAGGCATTTTGTTTAATAGTAAGATTAAGATTACAAATTTAAAATTACATTGTGCTGAGTAAAATGACTTGCATATAATAGGAGCTGCCCTAGAGAATTTTTATTGCCTTAATAATATATAATTTTTAGAATTTGACTTAATATGATCTTTTATAACCTTCTGACTCTCTTCTCTCTCCTCATTCACTCAACAAATATCATTAAGTATTCTACAAGACCGTATCTTTATTGGCTTCTTACTAATTCACTATAAGGATAAACCATAATTATTTTACTATTCCTTTAGTGCATCTTTTTATTTTTTTCACTATTATAAAATGTATTCATTATTTGTATTTATATCCCTACTTTTTTTTTCCCCATTTAAAAATACTAGAGGTAAAATTATTTGGTTAAAAAGTATTTCTTAACTGTATAGTACGTAAGTACCATTTTACTCTCCAAAAAGTTGTAGTAGTTTATCTTTTACCAGAAGTGTAGCTAGCAATTGGATATTTAATTTAATTATTTAATTTTTATTTCATTTTATTTTTGGAGGGTGTAGTTAGATTTACTTATTTTTAGAGGAAGTATTGGGGATTGAACCCAGGACCTTGTGTATGCTAAGCATGCACTCTACCACTTGAGCTACACCCTCCCCCACCCTGGATATTTTATATTTAATAATTATTTGACAACATAGGTGAAAATAGTAACTCATTATTGTAATCTGCATTTTTGATTAGTAATAATCGATAATATGTTAAATCTTTATTTATTGTTTATATGTTCATTTTTAATACTTTTATTTTCAATTTAAGTTTAAAATTTAGGTTATTTATTGAAACATTTGGTTTTAGAAGTAAAAACAGGCAACTTTTCATTAGTGGTATACTTTCTAGTTTTTACATTTATTTCCTTTTGATTTCCTTAAGGGAGTTTAGTGTTTACTGCATTTTATGTATGCTACCATGTTGATGTGTCCAGGGATCTTGGAATTTGTTTGGGAAGGGAGGGAGATAGAGTAGTGGAATGATGCTAAATGGTAGAAGAAATACTGAATCCCAGTTAGCCAAAGCAAGAGACAACCTTAAGATACATTAGTATAATTTAAGACTGTGTTAAGTGACGTTTAGCCATTAAGCTTGACAGTTTCTTTATTACACTGGTAATAGAAAAATTGTTAGCAAGCTACAGAAATACTGATTTTTGAGATCTGTTTATTGCTTTCCACCTTTAGGTGGAAACACAAGCAGAACAATGAAGGAGTAAATTTTAAAATTACATTCCAATATTTTGCTTCTATTTTTTCGTGTAAAACTAGTTTTCTGCCTTTTATTTAATATGAACAAAATCTTCAGTATTTAATATGAACAAAATCTAGTCATCTGTGTTTGATACAAGCTAGTGACTATGTACGTTTTTTCTTTTTCACCCACTACATTCCATATCATTCATCAACATTATTCTTCCCTGTCGCTGTTTTCATTCTATTACTCTCAACTTAAATTCTTTTGGATCCACATTTTATGAAAGGTATTACTCTCCGCTTAAGTTCTTTTGGATCCACGTTTTATGAAAGGTAAAGATTAGTAGGGTAAAGGTTATCACCCAAAAACCTTAAAGATCACATCACAGTATTTTTAACTAGAAAATGTAGATGTATTCCCAGGAACAAGCAGTAGAGTACTGACTACTCTTCAATACTCACTATAAAATTAAAAAAAAAAAAAATGAAAACACAAACAATTGAAAAGGACAAAAAACAAAATTATCCACATTTGCAGAATATACAATTATCTATGTAGGAATTTTAGGATAAATTAGACTATTAGAACTAATAAATGTTTAGCAAAACTCCTAGAGAAAAAAAGTAGCATTAATCAGCATTCTGTAAAGCAGTAATGGCCAATTAGAACATGTAATAGGAAACAAGAGCCTATTTTAGAAAATACTAAGGAAAAATGGATAAAATTTTGAGTGGAATAGAATAAAATTCTGTTTCATACTCTTCATATTGAGCAACATAAAAATTACTAGAAGATAGTAAGAGTCAGTTAGGATGTGGAATAGCAACTATTGGAAGTATAATCCTGCATAACTCCTTTGGAGAAAAACTATTTGACAATATCAAGAAAAGTTGAATAACCTATCCATATTTCATTCATTTAGTAAATATTTTAAGGGAGCCTATACTGTGGAAGCCACCTTTTTTTAACAGAGATACTTTGAAGAAAGGCAGTTCAATTCCTAGATGTAACCTCTAGAGAAATTTTTGTGTATTTTTTATAAAGGAGGCACATACAGGAATTTTTATTGCTATTTTGTTTATAATAGCAAAAAGAAAAAAGGAAGTTAAAAATGTCTGTGAATAGGACAATTGATAAAATGTGATATGTTCAAACACTTACATTTTTTCTATAGCAGTTAAATGAGTGCACTAGAGTTCTAGGTACCATTATGAATAAATTTTAGAAGTGCATTTTAAGGCACAAAGCAAGCTACAGAATGATACATAATTTATTGTACTACTTATCTACTATATATTGTACTTGTTTACTTGTTTATATGTTTACTTTATTATTTGAAATAAAAATGGATAGGTGTTTCTGAAATGCTTCTCAAAAGGAAGGCTTATGCTGTCCATATATGTGAAGTTTGGACTATATATCCCTTCCGCTTTGGAGAGGGATGAAATGTGAACAGTTTGATATGATTTGTATTGAAGAACCTGGTTTCTTTTGTTTACCCAGCATTCCAGAAACCCTTGATTTCTACGACTATTAATGACCGTTGTGTCTTTTAGTCTTTTTTCCTTATCAGAAAGAGTAAGTTGTACTATCTTAATAGATACTTGTTATGCACTTCCTGTCATCAGGGGCTAGATTGTTCCTGAATGTACAGAAATAAAATCACAGTTCTGTCCTCATGGAGTCTAGTGTCATGGGAAAACAGGTGTTATGGAATACTTTAATAGGAGAGATATACAGAGTGGGTTGAAAACACTGAAAATTCACTTAGGCCTTTGTAGAGGCCAGGATCATGGAAGGCTTGCCTGAACAGCTAAAACTTGACCTGAGACTTGACGGAGGAGTAGGAGTTAGCTAGGCAGTAGCAGAATGTACTTGTTATAATAGAAATAGGACATGCAAAAATGAAATTTCTACCCCTACTACAGAGGATGTAAGATGTCCTAAGAAAAATGGAGCTAAGAGAGGCTAGATTCTGAGCATTGTGAAATTGATGGCATTTTAGAAAGAAAATGACTTGATCATATTAGCATTTTTAGAAATAACCTTTTTGGAAGCAGTTTAGGTGATGATTTGGGTGTGTAAGGCAGGAATCAGACTTAGGAAGCTTTTTTTTTTTTTTTAAATAACTGATCCAATTGGGAAGTAATGAAAGTTTGAATTTATATTGTCGGTGAGGGTGAAGAGGAAGTGAAAGATTATATAAATATTAAGGCTATAGAATGCTTCTGAACGATGAGAAAGAGGAGAGAATCTAAAGTATTCCCTAGTTGTTTACCTTGGTGATAGTCATAGAAAAGGAATTTGTAAGAGTATAGGTGTTAGAGGATGAGTATGGGAATAGTTTAGTTTGGACATTGTGATTTTTGGATGCATGACCCTGAATACATGTTGAATTTTGAAACATTCAAACTGTTAAATCTAACTGATATTTGTTGCTTTAGTAATTATGAGTTAGTAAGCATTTAAAATGAATTTCTGTGATTTATTGACATTTGCATTTTGTATCCCCAGATGTCATCTAAAAAAGTTGGACTACAGTTGATTCATTCAACAAAAATTCATTGAGAATTCTTGTTTCAGGCTTGGGTTAGGCACAAGGGATACAATATGAACTGAACTTGCCTGACCCTTCCCTTTGTAGGCGCTTTAATTGTAGAAGGGAAAGGAAATCCTCTATACTCATCAAACGATCTATTAATAAACCATGACAAACTATTGATTAATGCTAAGAAAACTGTTTGGCCTTAATGTACAGGTAATAATAACTTATGTGAGTAGGGAATTAGAGTCAGTCTATGAATGAAGTATACCTAATGACACAGTTTGGTCTTCTCTGCTTATGACAGGTGACTATGAAAGGAAAATTTATTTTGTCCATGTAAGTTGTGATTGGGAAAGATAAAGATATCTTAGGGGATAGTCTGTGATTAGTCATTCTCTCTTTTAGTGAGGAAGCTTTGTTCTGATGTTAAAAAGTATGAAATTTCACAGGACTTTGATTTCTTCTAGTTCTTAACTTACAAATGTGTTTGATGCCAAGATTCAGGGTATCAAATGCAGAGGAGTTCTCCCACAAGATTTAGGTAGGCGAGTTTTACTCTATGACAACGCCAAGGAAGATGAAGAAGCATCTGTGAGTTTATTAAAATCTCACCTCTTGTGTTTGAACTCACAGTTATATAGTGATTATATGGGAATTGTATGCTTTTCTGAGCCACTACTAAAATGGATGGAAGTATGTATAATAATTTTTAAATTTCTGAATAGTCACTGAAAAGCTTAAGTTTCAAGAAGTATTAAAATGGATGAAGAATGTCTTAAGAAGTGTGAGTAATTATAAAAGAAATGGCAATGAGACGTTAGAGAGGAGAACAAATACACTGTTGACTGAAACGAACCTTTATAACAGAGATGGCTAGGAAATATTGAAGGAAAAAATACTACAATGAAGATGAAGAGTAAAACCTTACAGAACTAAACAAATGTATAACTACTTGAATGGAAGCAATATTTGAGTGTAATATAAGAAATACGTGCCAACCACTACAGTGCAGGATATTAGGTACAGGATTTAAAATCATGAAAAAAAATATTTAAACATTTGTTCTGACTTTTAACCACATTATAATGCAAATTTAAATGTAACATAAAAACATTTAGATTAAGTTGAGCTGAAAGTGTAGTGGAAAACTGCAAATAACAGTTGTTGAAACAAGATAGTTTCTCTCATATGTTAAGATTTTGGATAGCTGGTCTCTTCCATGGCATCAAGTAGATGTCAGATAATTGAAATTGTTAATATTTTAATAATCATTACAGCACACATAATCATAACTTCAGCAGCTATACATTTTGATGTTTTTCAAAAATGAATTTTACATATTAAAAAGAAAGAAGCTGCCAGGGCAGCACAGTTGCAGTCTCTCCCCTAGGCAGCAGACACTGGATCCTGTTCCAAGCCCTGTGAATATCTTTCTTTCCTATCTATTTCACATTCCTCTATCTTGACCCTTGTGGGAAGTCTGGGCCTAATGTTCCTTCTAATGGTGATGGCCAGCCACATTACACTTTACATGTCCCATGAGTAAGTTGATGTTTTACAGATGGGGGAGGTGGATGGAACACTGCTGGTGCCAGGCGCTGGGCTCTTAAGGTGAACTGCTTCATTCTTGACCTCTTAGTTCCTGCAGATAAAGTCGTGCATGAATGGCCACAAGGGTGGCGAAAGCCTGGTAAAACCTAGCAAGTGTACCTTTGTGGATGTTGATTGCCTGCACAGCCCCAAATGTTACAGAAATGGTGTTTGAAGGCCCAACAGTGCAACCAGGTGTCATTGTGCTGGTGGGTAAACCTGATGGGCATCCATAATTTGGAAAAAGAAGACCTGAGCCTTCAACACAATGCTGTTGTTGCAAAAGTATCATTGCCAGGATGCCTGTGCTTTTAAACACAGACTGGGAAGCTGAGCTGAAGTGGCTCTTTTGTGGTCACTGCTGCCTATATTCCAAGTACATGCTGGTACTACAAGCAGCCCACCAACTATTCAGCAGCAACAGATCATCTCTCAGAAGACCTTGATGAGATGGATATTGCTAGCTCTGCCTATTTTAAGAGGAGGGTAGGGTTGAATTACTCTTCCAGGGTGTTAGCAATCTCAGACTTTTTGGAAGTCCTCTGCTGGTAATCCCTACGTGGGGATCAACCCATCCCCAGGAAACTTTGACAGCTAGCTTCAGTATTGTCATTTTGGTGGTCCTGGTGGCTGTTTTTGTTGGCATTGCAACCCTGGTGATTATCTTCAGGAGGAAGTTGGGGAAGTACAAGAAGGTAGTACTCAAGGACTAGGGGAATTGAATATACAACTGAGCATAGCTCTATAGTGAGGAGGATAAGAGGACAGTGTTCAGGACCGCTTCAGGGTGAAATTTAATTCTTGACCCGAGGCAGATATTTCCTCATCACCATCCTCTCCTTTTCCTCCTCCCTTTATCCTAATAATTCTTGTCTCAGGGCTACCTCATTTTCTGGCTTTATGTCCCAACTTCTCTTGAAGAGCTATTTCTAATATTCCTTCTTCCTCTTGGTCCAGGGACAGGAAATTTCATTCTGTAAAGTAAAGGCAAACACAAGAATGTTATCTTTGATTATGTTTAAAATAAAAGGTTAGTATAACATCCCAGGATCATGTAAAAGTGATGGAATACCGTTTGATAGCTTAAATGAGTTTTAAGTGAGGAATAGCTCTAGGTGTTAAAAAGGAAAGAAAAGCATCTTCATCCGAATTATCTACTAGTTTATTGTGGACTTACACTTAGTGAGAAGAAAATTTGGCTTTATTCGGGTTTGCATAACAGTCATATCACTCTCTGTTACATCACCAACACATACGCTTCTTACTTAAAAGGGAATCTTACTTTAGTTGCCTAAATACATTTTAATTTTTTTGAGAAGAGACTTTGTCCAGAAACTGTTGGGGCTTACTCTTCAGCTTACCCCAATTATAGCTGATATTAGTAATATTTTATTATGTAAAAATGTTTGTGTATACTTTGTCATTGGTAATTTTTGTGACTTTCTTAATATAGCAAATTAAATGAAATTTAATAAAACTTGAAGAAGACATAAAAGCAAAGAGCGTTTGAACTTGTGTCAGAATTATGCCCCCCCCCAAAAAAAAGCTAACTTATTATTTTTTTTAATCCTGGGGGAGGTTGTACATAAGAGGAAGTTCAAGTAAACAGAACTTTAAAAATACTAATTGAATAAATGAAATAGTTACATCAGTCAAGGTACTATGAAACCAGGGCACATATCTTAGAGTCACAGTATCTTAGTTTGAACTTCAGAAATCTTCAGATTTTGTAGTCCATAGTTTTCCCCACAATTTATTATATTTTTATACAATAGTCATTGTTGATCCCTTTTAGAGATTCAGCTGGGTTACTTTTAAACTCCTTCATTGTTTAAGTTCCGTGGTCGTATCTCATCATCTTGTGCATATCTTAAACTGACATTTGGAACTGGTCCAGAATATTTCATAATCAGTTGAGTCCTTAAACCTCTTAGGTTATTTGAGAACAAGAGTAAGAAGTTCTGAACACAAACAGCATTTCTCTTAGTTTTTTGTTTAGTTACATAGTATTTTAATTACTAAGTTGTTTACTGTTTCTCCAGGATACATGTATATTTACATTTATCTACTGATTACCAACCCAGTAGAAAAATAAGTTAAGAGATACTTGTGCTTGCTATTTGTTGAGCAATGTTAATGTTTTCATGCGAAAAGATGTTAACATTAAAATGATAAGTTTTTGATCTTCCCTGAGTCTGTTTAACTCTTGCTTTAACCTAAGAACATACGTGGTTAACTCTAGGCTAATTTTTTAAAGTGCTTTTTTAGTTCTGCTATCCCCCACTTTCCTAGAATGAAAAGTAATATATAAAATATACAAAATGTTTTAGGGCAGAGGACAGAAACTTCTATTTCATTTCATAGCTATTTGAAAATCCTCAAATGATTGCTTAATATTTAAGAGTCAGTTTTCAGTTTTCTGTATAGGTAGAATGAATCTGTGAAATTAACTCTGGAGATATTTTAACCTGCTCAACAATTCTAGCAGCTACACGCTTAGAGTAATATATATGCTGTAAAAAATAAACTTCAAATATTGGTGGCATATCATGACAGACATTAATTTTCATTTATGTTAATTTCTCATTTATGTGCTCTTCCAATATAAAAATTAGTATTAGGCATCTTTCCTTCATGTGATGACTTAGGGATTTGTGCTCCTTCCATTTTCTGGCTTCTCTTTACCTTAGAGCCTCAATGATGTTTGCATTCAGTGGGGAGAAAGAGAGAGAGGATGGAGCAGTACCTACTTCTTAGAAGCTTTAGGCTCCTCTGTTTACATTCCATTGATGGGGACTTACCAGTACTAGGGTGAGTCAGAATGTAGTTAGTAGTTGGGTACTTGTTACCCACTTTGGTACACACTGTGGAGGGGAGAACACATAATTGCTATACTATAGTTACTTTTAGATAATTACAGAGGGAAGGTATGCAGTAAATATTTTTATTTTATTTCTTTGAAACAATAGATGATAAAACCTGTTGATTGGTGCTAGGATAAGAGCACTAACTGCCTATAAGTTATTTAGAATTGAAGTCCTAAGGAAAGTTAGGAACTCTAGGAATTTTCACAACCTCTATTCAATTATATCCAAAGGTACCTACTATTTTTCATGTGTCTAGCTTTATTAAACATATTGTTGTTGTTATTTTTTGTGTGCTTGCTGATGTCAAGCTTGTGGCTTTAACTTAGGATATTATTTCCAATTGTTTCAGATATTATTAATCTTCTTTATGATATCCCCTAATCTTCCAAAGGCATTATCTGCAGGTATATCACATTTTATGCAGATGACCTAGGGTCTATTAGGTAAATAGAGATAAGATTGTTGCTGTATTTGTGGTGATGATAGTCAAATATATATATAAAAGATTATATATGTATATAGTGAGCTTATTTTATGAAGTTATCTTAAGGAAAATTAGCCTTTATGTACACATACTTCCATGTGTTTATAAATTGTTCATAGATATTTAAATGTATGAAATGTGGTGCTTTATACTAGCTTTATTTTAAAAGAGGGGACCTAGCTTATTTTAATACTTCTGGTCAAAATACCTTAAGTAGGAACTGAAATACAGGAAACATCATATAAATAAAGATATATTGAGGTATAAATGAGATTTTTTTAGGATTTCTTCTTTTGTCCACCTTAGTAAATTTGGAGAGTGTGCTTGTGCAGTTTCTTACTCTATACACTAACTTTAATCATGTATAAAACAGAACCCTTCAAAAAATATTTTTCAGGATTTGTTTCCAGACTATAAAGAAAATTATATATATGTTGATGTAATTCTTTTGTATTTCCTAGGCTTTGGTCCTAAGCTTTTGAGACAGGAAGACAAAAGAGATTTGTTTCCTCCTGATGAGGACCTTTGATCTAGTACAGGATTTCTTAACCTGGAATCAAAGCTGAAATTTTTGATAAGCATGAACATAGATGAGGAGAGTGATAAAATTTTGGAATTGATTTTAAAGAAATAAGTGCAGAGAGAAAATTCGTCTGCAATATTTAAAAGGATTGTTAATGGCATCGAGGACTAAATTTGTAGCAGTATGACTTCATATAACTATTTTATTTTCCTCCTGTAGCTTTGTAACCAAATATTAGAAATGTGATTTACTGTTCATTGGAAGGAACAAAAATGTACATTGTGATTTGTGCCAGGAACTCCTTTTCAGTAGTTGTAGTCCTTTGAGGGTTCTGAGTTGCTTGAAACAAGACAAAGACTAATCTGACAAGCACAGTCTTAGAATGTGTTTATAAATGTGGTGCTGTTTGAGGCATCATTGGGCCCCAATATGAATGTTTCCTAACTGGCTGCAGAAATATGTGAACACACATCTTCAGAAAGTTAAAAACTCCATATCCCCTATTAAAACTCCAGCTTTTACCCATCACTTAGAGATACTTACCTTAGTATGTTTTTTGCTAGTTTCTCTTTGTGAGCTCTGTCATCTTGTGACATTAAACTTGATTGTGCTTAGGTGTTTTCTTCCTGTTCATTTTAAGTAGATCTGACAAATATTAATCTATATTTTCACTAAGATCCTATATTTTAACTAAGAAGGGTGTAATTAACAGGACTAGAGAGGGTTATTCTGCAAAATGATAAATCATTTACCAATATCGATAGCCTAACTTTGTTTATGAAATACCAGTATTTCATAGTTTAGGTATCTTGATTTCAGAAGACACATTAGAGACAAATATTCAATACTTTGAAAGAGTTGTTGCCAACTTTATGACAACTCACCCTTTAACATCGAGACAGGTGTATTTTCACTACAGTTACCTGTTATGATAATCCGTGTCATCATATCCACTCATACATCTTAGATTTGTTTTCTGTGCTATCCCTTCCTGGTTATTCACAGCCAGCTATTTCACACTTTTCCCCTACACTGCATACACTAGCAGATTATTCTTCAGTTATATTAAACACTGGCAGGATTTTTTTTAAGATGTTATTTAAAACATCTTTTTAGAACTATTTGATTTATAAAATGTTTCTGATACATAGTTTTTTCATAAATCACACAAGGAACCAATCAATTCCAAAATAAAATGGAAGATAAAAAAATAACTAGGATAACTTTAACTTCACTTTTTGCTACTTGAGCAGAAATTCCAGAATAACCTTCTATTAGTGTTTGAACCAACCTCAACACAAGGCAGTTGACAGTACTGGCAAGAGACTGAAATGATACAGGATTTAGGATAGATTTTTTTCTAGCATAATAATTCATAGCACCCTCTTTCACTCTGTAAGTGTTCTAGTTTGTGTGATAAACTGTAATGACACCCCAGGAATAGGTAAAGAAATGATTCAAGATAAAGAGGTTGGAGGGCTAAAGATCTTGATGAGGTTCAAAAGACATGATGTGGGTATCAGACATTATGTGCTAAATGGACAGAGATCATACCAGGTAGTATGGAAATACAGTGATTTCATAGATGGAGTAGTTCCTAGATGTCTTGATTGTGAATTGAAAGTCTGAAGTAAAAATATTGATGATTTTTCAGACTAAGAGAAGTAAATACTGTGAATCTTAAGATATTAGATGTACTTTCATTAACATTGTTGAAATGGCTCAGGATGGCTTGATTAGGGTAGAGAGGAAGACTATGAACCAGGAAACAAAGGTTGAATGACTGGGGGTGGAGAGAGGGGTGACTCTAGAGGCTAATTAATGTATCACAAAAAGGAGGAGTGGAAGTACAAAGGTAAGCCACCTGGCAAGGGTCTTAAAGGTTTAGAATGCTGATAAAAACAAAGCGGCTTGAATATGATGGTAGCTAGGAGACAGCAGTTATCGTAAAGCACAGAAAAAGGAAGTACTGTAGTATTCTGAGGCCATGGGGAGAATAGCCAAGTTTCAGTTTGGGCCAAGGAGGTAGAGACAGATTTTGTGAAGTGGTTGAATGTGTAGAGGAATTTTATAGTTCTAGATGTTTTCGGAGGAAATAGGTGGGAAGGAGAATCAGTGGAAGAAAGAGTGAAGAGAAGGAAACCAAGAACTGTGTAGTTATTTTACAGAAGAAGAAGAAAATAGTATAACTTTGTGTTTTAAATGGTTGTACATGATACAGATTACATAGTCATCTTAAGAGACTTACTGGCTTCAGATTTCAAAATAAATTTGGCTTAAAATTGGAAATTAAATGCATGCTTTACAGGTATTTTTAGCTTTGCAACCTAAACTTGACCCCCATTAATTCAATAGTGGGGAAAATACTGAACTATTAGAAGACAAGGAAGGTGGTCATTATTTAACTGGAAAAGTCACTAAACATTTTCCGCCTGTAGTTTCCTTATCAGTAGTTGATAATCCTGCTTGTTAGGCTTCTTGGGAGAATCAAATGAGGCTGATTTATGTCAGTGTATTGTGGTACAAAATATTTTAGTTATGCTTGGTTTATGATAAAATTCAAAGCTCACCTTTCATTGGGGCTTGAAGTGGTTTTGATTCTGTAGATACTATATTTTGTATTTGTAGATATTGTACGGAATTCTAGAGTACATCATGTTAAAATTTGGATTAAGACTGGAGAAAGTTGTAAGGAGAAGACTTCTGTGAGGTCATGTTTTGAGCCAAGAAAGACCTTGCCAAGCATAATATAATGTCCCTTACTACAAATTAACCGTGTTCTTTTAAAATGTGTGTTAGAGAATTTATCTAAGAAAATGCTGCTTAGAATAAAATGTTGAGGTTGATAAAAATAACTCATTTGGACATTCTTAGTTGATTTCTTTTGACACCATTATTCCTTGTAGTAAGGGAGTAATGTGACTATACATGGAAGCATAGCAGTTCAGAACAGTTCCACAAATTATTTGACATGCAAAAGAGAAAAAGGCAAGTAATGAGTATCTCTTTCTCATTTTCTGTTCTTTTTTTTTTTAACTATTAAATTTTTGGCAACTTTTTGCTTATCTCTCGAATTACATTTTTAGATTTTCTGGTTCATGAAATACAAACATCTTGAATCACTGGTTTACAGAATCCAGACTTAAAGTCTGACATCATAAGCAAGTAGCATTTTCTCTTCAGTTTTCCATTGTCAGCTCCTGCTGGTGGCTTACTGGAAAACAGGTGGTCAGAGTTAACCTATTACTTGGAAAGCATCTGTTCGATGTGAGGCAAACTCCTTAGTGTTCCTTAAAGTATGTACAGCCTCTTCCAATCAAGTTTAATGCACAGACTTCCCTCATACCAGATACTAGTTCGACACTTAATGATAGGTTGAGCCCCTCCCTGTCCCCACCACCCTCTCCCCAGGAACCACCAAGATTAAATGGTTTTGGATATCAGGACCTATGGCAAGCACTTTCTGTATCTGCTGTACCACCTTCCACAGTAAAATCCATATATTCAGCATTTAGTAAATAGTTGACAAATATATTAATAACCTCATGCCTGTCGTAATAGCTGTCCTCAAAAAGTCTGCAAGTAACAAGTGTTGGAGAGAATGCAGAGAAAAGGGAACTCTTGTATGTTGTTGGTGGGAATGTAAATTGGTTCAGCCACTGTGAAGAAGTAGTATGGAGGTTCCTCAGAAGACAAAAATGGAACTACTATATGATCCTACTCCTGGGTATGTATCTGGAAAAAAGAAAAACACTAATTTGAAAAGATACATGCCCTACATTGTCCATAGCAGCAATTTTTTTTTTTATTGAAGTATATAGTTGGTTTACAGTGTGTTAATTTCTGGTGTGCAGCATAATGTTTCAGTTATATATACATATATATTCCTTTTCATATTCTTTTTTATTATAGGTTATTATAAGATATTGACTATAGTTCCCTGTGCTATACAGTAGAACCTTGTTGTTTATATATAATAGTATCCATAGCAGGAATTTATAATAGCCAAGATATGGAAGCAGCCCAAATGCCCATCAACAGACAAATGGATAAAGAAGGTGTGGTATATATACAGAATGGGATATTACTCAGCCACAAAAAAGAATGAACTCCTGACATTTGCAGCAACATGGATGGGCCTAGAGAATATTATGCTTAGTAAAATAAGTCAAAGAAAGACAAATACTGTATGATATCACTTATATGTGGAATCTAAAAAATAATACAAATGAATGTATATGCAAGACAGACTCACAGATATAGAAAACAAATTAGTAGCTTACCAAAATGGGAAAAGGGGAAGGGGCAAAGTAGAGGTATGGATTTAAGATATACAAACTACTTTATGTATAAACTAGATAAGCAAGAGGGATATCTTATATAGCACAGGGAATTATAGCCATTATCTTGTAATAACTTTTAATGGAGAATAATCTGTAAAAACACTGAATCAGTATGCTGTATACCTGAAGCTATATTTCAATAAAGTATAATATTTAATATTGTAAATCACTTATAATATATAATATTGTAAATATTATAAATCAACTACATTTCAATAGAATTTTTTAAATTATACAAATGAATCTATATACAAAACAGAAACAGACTCACAGACCTGGAAAACAAATTCATGATTATCAAAGAGGAGAGAGAAATAGGGAAGGGACAAATTAGGAGTATGGGACTAACAGGTACAAACTACTCTACATAAAATAGGTAAGCAACAAGGATTTACTGTATAGCACAAGGAATTATATCCAATATTTTATAATAACCTATGATGGAATATAATCTGAAAAAGAAAAACTGAATCATCTGTGCTGTACACCTGAACATGATATTGTAGATCAACTATATTTCAATTAAAAAAATTGTTTTTAAATGGTGGCATTTTTAATCCACAGAATTCTGTGTTTTTTTGATTAGAAGTCAGTAGTTTTTTCTAAATATTTATTGTTTATTTTTATTTCCTTTAAAATTCTTTTAAAATTTATTTATGTATATAATGCAACACCAATCTAAATCTTAGGGACTGGTTTTGAAATTGCTAAAGTGATTGAGAAGAACAAATGGCCAAAAAAATTCTGAAAAAAATCTCTACCAATTAGTAGACTATATCATAAAGCTGCAGAAAATATTAATGTAAGTGATTGGCTCAACAACTGGCATATGGATCAGTTGAACACAAACAGACCTAAGTATAAATAATAATGTAATTTATGTTTAAAAATGTGCCCTATCTGCTTCTTCTCTTCATAATTGTCAACTGATTAACAAAAAAGCAGACTTTCACCTCTTATCTTGCACCAAAATTTAAATGTAGTAAAAAATTAAATATAAACAATGACATCATAAAACAATTAGAAGAAATTATATGAAAAATTATTGGATTTGAGAATTTGAAAAGTATGAAAACAAACTTAAGCATAGTTAAATGTCTTCTGTATTTAGCCTTTTATCATTATATAATATCTATTTCCTGTTTACTGCTTCTAATCTTAAATTCCAATGTGATGTTAATATTGCCACTTCAGCCTTTCTGGTTTTGTTTATTCACCTAGTGTTTCTTGATCCATATTTTTATTTTCTTCTTTTTAGAAAGCGAATTTTATTTTTATTTAAATTATACATATACATGTTTTTTTAGAAAAATCAAATAGTACAGTGATTATAATAGCAATCAGTCATGTCTTTCTGTACCCACTCCCAGTCCTACTCCTCAGAGTAACGTTTTCATTTCTTTTAGTTTTTTTACCTGGTATTTACTCTACATAATTATTTACTGTTGTTTTTCACAGCATTGTGCTTATTAGGTATGATGAACAGAAAGTAGTACGGACAAGCAAAGCCTTGGAAAGACATACACAAAAATAGAGGGTGGGTGATAACCTCCTAAAAACATTAGGTGCCCCGTGACCACCTCAGTTAAGTATCTGGGCATTCAGTGGTTGGGACATGTCATCAAAATAGTGAACTAGTGTGATGTTTTATGTAATGTAAAGATGATCAAGGTATCTGTGGACTGTTGTGGTGGGCAGACTCAAGTGTGGCCCTTGGTGATCCCCACCTCGTAATATTTGTGCTCTTGACCCCTCCCTTTGTGTTGATATCTATGACTTCCTTTTAACCACCAGTTATAGCGTAGGTGATGGGAGGGCAATTCTGTGATTGCACTATGTTGTATGAAAGACTGTCTTGCTAGCAGACTTGCTCTGAGGATTCTCCTTGTTGGCTTGACAAAGCAAGTGATTGTATTGGGGAAGCCCTATGACAAGGAACTGTGGGCAACTTCTTGGTCCTTTGAGGGTTGTTTCCAGCCAATAGCCAGCAGGAGGTCAAGGCCCTCAGTTCTACAACCAACTGCAAGGATATAAATTCTTACAACAACATAAGCTTAGAAGTAGATTTTTTCCCATTTGAGCCTCCAGATGAGAATGTAGCATACCTTGATTGCAGCCCTGTCAGACCCTAAGCAGAAAATTCAGATGAGCTGTATCTAGACTTCTGACTCTCACAGATTGTGAGATATAGATAACCAAGACAACTATATATGACAGAGAGCAGAAAAATTAACATAGTGCTGAAGTAACACTGAAAGGTATACTTTTGTCTATTGCAGGTAAAAACAACTTTGAGTGGTCCTTGTTAATTGTAGAAAAAGACATTAGTCAGGTTAGTAGCTGCATTTCAAGTGCTAGGGCCTGCAATTACTGTGAAGGTAACCACCTGATTAAGTTTATGATGAAACATAGTTGTTCTCCAGGATTCATCTTACTTTGTGGATCAAACTGGTGAGTCTAATGAGGGTATAATAGGTTTCACCACCTGTGCCTCTTTGAAGTCTTTGATTAAATTCTGTAATTACCACAGGGATGTAGTATTTCTTGTAGTTTATTATCTTTATAAGGAAAGGAGGTTAACTTCCCGTTAGATATTCCTACTGTAATGCCTCTTATCCCATGGGTCAGAAAGTCAGTGTGGGCTTCTTCCAGTTGTCAAGTATTTCTATTCCAAGTGTATATTTAGGAACTGGGGGAATAGCCATAGGATGAGTCCCTGGACCATTTGGGTTCACTCTTAGACTGAGTTACAATCCCATGTATCACCTGACCCATGTGTCATCATAAACCTCTAATTTAGCTGGGAGACCACAATGCCAGGAATTGAGGGCACTTCAGAGATAGTGTCTATTAATAACAGCGTGGCTCACTCAGTCAGACTGGAGTTACAACCTCATCTATCACCTAACCCATGTATCACCATAAACCTCTATAATTTAATTGGTGGGCCACAGTGCCAGGAATTAAGGGCAATTCAGAGACAATGTCTATTACTAACAGTAAATATTTTCTTTTTACAGTGCATAGTACCTCTCATTAATGGCTGCAAGTCTCTGGAGAAGGAATAGGGGAAGGTGTGTGGTGTGACTTGCAGTAATTATGCAGGGTTTTATTTTTTCAAGGGGTCCGGTTTCCACTTTATTCAGTAGACTCTAGATCTGTGAGCTAACCCAGTTTTGGCAACTGGTGGTAAGGCTGTAACTATCCACTCTGTTAGAGACACAGATTTCTGGCTATTAGACCTAGAGTTTTTCCTGTTATATAAATTACAGTACTCTATTGGGATGTCTACCTATTTTGTTCTTAGGGGTACTATAATCAGTTACTGCCAAACATTTCTATAGGCCAAGTCATTCTGTTGACGAGTACATCCCTACTACCCTTTAGGTAATGCGCTCACCTTGTCTTTGATGATTAAGTATGGCCACTTGGGCTGTGTTACCTTGGATCTCATCATCTCCATTGAAACCTGGGAGCTCTTCTTAATGGCTACATACCTTACACTCATATGAGACTTACAAAGGAGAGTAAACACAGACCTTTGTAAGGATGTAGATGTAGTTCCTCCCTTCACTAATGTTCTCATTGCCTTCTGGGCCCTCTTGTGTAACATAGGTGAGGAAAAGCAGTATGAAATTCTCACATGATAAATACAGTCTAACTCCCTAAATCATTAGACTCTTTCCTCCATCCATATCAATGCCAGGAAAGCTCTGGCATCACAACCTTTAAATCCAACTTTTAGTGCACCAATTAGATAATAATTATAGTCATGTCCAGCTACACGAACTAATGTATTAAATCTGATATTGCTAATGAATGCACCCATGCCAGTGAATTTGTTCTGATGTAGCATATTCCACCCACCTTGGTCAAATACTTAGGCATCTACTGCAATCCATGGTCCTTCAGTATCTATTGGGTATGTAAGCTGTTTCCTCTTGGGTCATCGTGTGTACCTTTCCCCCTGGAGCATGCTGAGTTTTGACCCTAGTTATGGACCTAATGGCAACAGGGGTTGGTTGTGGTGGGTCTTCAGGAGAATGAGCATCCCCCTTCAAGGCATCTGCCCTGGTGAGATTATCAGAGGGTTTTTAAATAAAGGAAGTCTGGTGTTCTTAGATGCTGGGAAGCAAGCTAGTTCCACTGGTATGGGAGGCTGTCGGTTACTGGCGGGGTTTGGGGGAGTGGGAACAGGGTCAAAATTGTTAGTTTCATCTAGGACCAACACTAGATGTCTCCATTCCAGTTTTAGGATCCCATTCTTTCCTAAACGCAAACTTTTTAATGCAAAAGTTGGTGAGACTGAATTCAACTGTTGTAATTTAGCAACCTACACAATTAAATTTTTAGCTTGATTTTCAGCAGTATTAGCCCCATACCTACAAGAAAGATTTTTGTAAGGGAATCATGGAAGCTCTCTGGTTCTGACACTGTGACCTAAGCTGAGAGTTAATGGACTTGAGCTTGTCATTTTCTCAAAGGTGCTCCATTGTACACAAAAGTATCTCACACTGCTGTCCTCACAGTCATCATTACTATCATAGTGGCAAATATAGCAGCCACTTAAGTTCCTCAGGCATGTGCTTGAATTGACGCTTCATCACAGTGAACCACAAGTAATAGCTTCACTGATTTTCTGAACTACTGCATGCCATAGATTACTAGCATCCTATTTCCTTGGCAAGGAGCTGAGCCCTGTGCTTAATCCCAAAGGCATGACCAGACGAGTCCCCAAATCTCATCTTCACTAGTATATCATCTGGAACCATTCCTGGGACTAATTCTATACCAATCTGGTGTCAATCAGGAGTCAGAAACTACAGAGTAATTTGAATTGGTAAAATTTGTTTACATAATTGTTAAACTATGTTAGAAGAGTAACTATAAAGATGTAAAGATAACACTGAATTTATGAGGGCTGAAGGACATTTTACAAGGAAAGACACCCTTGGAAGAGGGGACTTCCCTTCTCCAGGCTAGGTTCAGATGTTGTTGGAGAAGATAGAGTTACAGCCTATTGAATAACAGAAGATGTTCACTGAATTGCCTTAACCAGAACTGGCTCACAGTAGCTGGGCAGCAGTAAACAATACTCTGAGATACAGTTATGTTCAGTATGGTAGACAGTTGTACAATGGAAGATGAGGCACTGATGCCGGCATGAGACCTGGAGCACGCCAGTGTCTGTGTCACTAGGGCTGCGTCAGGAGGGTAATCACTAACCTCAGCCTGGGGTAGAAAGTTGCCAGAGGACTGCACACTCTTGACATGAGCCTGGGACAGACCACTACTGGATTTCATTTCATACACTCAGCAAGAGCAAGAAAAGCTAAACTCTGACACATGGAACCCAGGGAGAGAAGCCCATTTTCCTTCTACAGTGTCCTTCCAGAGTTCTATGCTAATAAAAGCTTAACATAGTGCTTACTGTGAAGGAGAAATGCTTATAAAGTCCAGTTCATTACGATAGAGCAGCTACTGTAGAGTATCTTTGGAGCTGAGGTGCAGTAAATTGACAATTGATGCAGAGGCTTTCCTCAAATGTCTGGCATTGACTTCTGTTTGCTTCCTTAAGAGTGTGGCATTGAATGCAGATTGGATGCTCTGTATGTAGAGGTGGAGTTTGTGTATGTTGTCTGACTTTAACTATTGGTCCTGACATTTGTAAGATTTTCTCTTTTTCCTTGGAATTTATGAGTTTTGCCTGGACATGCTTATATGTGTCATTTCCCATTGATTCTGGCAACAATTAGATAGGCCATGTTAATGTTCAGATTTAAATCTTTCATTGACCAGGTCGATTTCCCTCTAATAACGATCAGTTTAATTGTCTTCTCTTTTTTTCCCCCTCTGAAACGTGTGTACTCATTAGTCTTAGATATATCTACCAAGTCTCTTACTCTATTCCTCAAGAATTCCATTTCTGTATTTTTATTTTGTGTTGAGAATTTTCCCCTCACTAAACTTCTAAGGCAATAAATTCATTTCTATAGTGATTATTCTTAAATTTATCCAATATTTAAATTTGAAAAAAAACTGTAACTTCCAGAAAGTCTTTTCTTTTTAAAGCCAGAAAGGCTTTAAGTCTCCCATCTGTTTCATAGATTCCTGATTTACTTTTTCTTTTCTCCTTCTTGTTGCTGAGTCTTTCAGGCCTGTTATTTTGCTTTGACTTCTTAAGGCTCTTTTCAATTTGGATGGTCAAGTCCAATTACTAGGATCCCCTCTGTTGGTACAAATTCATGTATAATAGGTGTTGCCGTTGTCTCCATTCCTGAGTATTACACTAACCAACAGTTCTGTTCATTGGATAGTGCTTTCCCAGCCTTACGAGTAGGAGGCAACTCAGTTTATTTTAATGGTCGCCTCAGTTCCTCTGAGGCCAAAAATATAAAAACTTTGCATTAAGAGGATTGATATTGAAAATATCATTTTAATTTATCTGTACCATTTCTGTACTGTTTTGTTTAGACATCACTATTGTAATAGTCAGCTTCAGACCTAGTTAGGTTATCAGGTTAAATTGAAAAGTATACTTGTTGACAGTACTTTGTACTTCAAGAGCAGAATAATACAAAACAAAAGGGAAAAACTAAGATCAGTATCAAGTAGAAGTATGAAATATGCTGTGCATGCAGGCATGGGGCATTGTGTTTTTTTTTTTCTGGAAAATGACATTGAAATGATATTACAGTCTGTGATTCCATTCCTAACTCTGGATTAAAAGCTGGCCTGTCGCATGATGGGTCACACCATTTATCTTAACTTAAAAACAAATTTCTGTAAGTTTAAGCAATGATATAATTGTGTCAAAGGACAGTGATATAATCAGATTGGCCAGAAGCTGCAGTCAGTTAAAACACAAAAATCAACAAGAAGGAAAAACAGCTTTTAGAGAACTCTGAAAACTGAGAACATTTTAGCTTATACCTTAGGGTGAAATAACAGCCTTGTTTTATGAAATAATAAAGAACTCGCAGTCTACCTATGCAGTTTGTATGTATGTATGTATTTATTTATTTGCATTCACAGAAGACATGTTATATGAAATTGCTAAAGCTGTTAAAAATCATCTAAATATTAATTTATTATATAGTGATTCTTAGTTGGAAAGAGGGAGGGCCCTTTATTCATTTAAGATTCCTAATTAGGGTGTTTAGTTTACAAAGTAACTATCTTGTGATCTGCTTATATTTTTCCAAAGCAAATGAATCTACTCTTCAGCAAAGTATAGAATGCTCTCTGTGACCTTGCCTGCTTAACCAAGTTTCTATCAAATGGCCTGCTGAGAGAAGTATATTTATCTAATACAGATTGAAGAATGTGCACTCAGTGTACTGTGTAGATATCTGTATTGAATTGATTATCTTTCTTTTAGGTTTAGTTTATAAGAAGCTTAAAGGCAGATTTAAAACTCATTTTTAACGACAACATTGACTCTTCTGTCCATATATTTCTATTTCTTCTTATTAGCCTTGACATTTCTTCTGTGTTCTCTATAGTTTTTCAATTTTTAAAATAGTGTATTTCTAACTACTTCAAATTCTTCTTATACTGTCCTCTATTATAATACGATAAAATCATTATTATAGCAAATGTCATGATTTTTGTCATTTGACTGTAGTCTGTGATTCAGGTGCTGGCTTTTTAAGGATCTGTGGCTAAGTTCTCAGAGATTTTCTTATTAGTAAAGTCTTAAATTTAAACTTTTTAAAATGAATTGAGGGCAAGCCTATCAGTTTCACAGTTTGAATTTTTTCATATCTTTTTCTATGCTACTCTGTATGCTTGTGTGTGATATCATTATTTTAACAGTAGAACCATACACATTTCTCTTTTCACTTAATATATCACAAATAACTTTCTGTATCATTAGTGCTAACATATCAATACAGCTCATTTGTATTAATAGTTACATTTTATTCTACTGTACATATATACCATAATTTAGTGAAACATTCTTTTATAGACATTAAGATTGCTTTTTTTTTTTTTGGCTCCAGTAAAATATTTTACTACAATATCTACAATATTTACTATACTATTTTTTTGCCCCACTACAGTATCCATGCAGGTGAGTGTTTTTTTCTGTGTAGGAAGAAGGCGGCATATAGATAGTTATAGCCAGAGGGGCAGATTTTGAAAGAGGTGACTGGCTACTTTGTAGAAATTTATTTTTTCTTTTTCATAGTGGAGAAAGTTCTAGGAAGGTACTGGCCAGAACAGACTTTATGTTTCCGCTCCCCTTTTATTTGATATATATGATGTGTATACTATTTCTTTTGATGGTATCCCATAATTGTTGTCAGCTTTCTTAATTCCTTGTCATTCTTTATTTTTTTTTTTTTTTCTCATCTGGTTGGATATTTTCAGTTGATTTGTGTTCTAGCTCACTGATTCTCCCTGCAGCTTGTTCAATTCTGCTGTTGAGATTCTATTTTGAATTCTTTAGTACAGTCATTGTATTCAGTTTCAAAATTGGTTTGGGTTTTTCTTTTGTCTTCTGTCTCTGTTGAACTTCTTATTTTGTTCTTGTATTTTTTTCCTGATACATTAACTTTTTTATCTGTGTTCTCTTGTAGATCTCTGATCATCTGTGGGACAGTTGTTTTGAATTCTTTGTTAGGCAATTCCTGGATCTTCATTTCTTTGAGCCAGTTCCTAGAGGCATGCTGTATCCCTTTGGTGCAGATATTATTTCCCAAATTCATCATAATCCCTATTGCTTTGTTTTCATGTTTGTGCATTTGAAGAAGCGGTTAACCTCTTCCAGACTTTATTGACTGAATTTAATAAGGGAAGCCTTTCACCTGTGGATAAGAGCACACAGGATAATGCTGTGACCCTGGGTATAGTGGTACACGGGCATGTGGCAGCATTGGGTCCCTGGGGGCGTAATGTGTCTTTGGCTCCAGCCACTGGGGTCCACACCACTGACAACTGTGTGATTCTTGACAAGCACTGTGGGAGATCTGCAGTGGCTACAGGATCTGTTGTGATCCTAAGCAGTGCCTCTGGGTTCAGTGGCTAGGGACCAGGGCAGGCTGTGGTGGGCAGCTGCAGGTGCCTATGTAGTGGGAGAGGCCAGTTGCAGACGTACTTGTAGGGATGAGGACTAGTGCAGATAGCAAGGGTTGGGACCAACTGTGGACTCATTGGCTGAAGTGGAGTCCCTGGCCGTCAGTGTCCTCTTCTATGATTGTCCACTCTCCCCGCAGATGACCACACTGCAGTGGAGACTGGTGATGGGGGTTTGTCTGGGGTGTGCCATGCCCAGCTTAGAACAGCTGAGTACAGGTAGGCATAGGGGTGCTGGTCAGTGACAGGAGGCAGGGCCTGATCTTGGCCTACAAGCAGCAGCTGCAGGGTGCCTTGGTTATAGGTGCACTTACCTGGCAGCATTGTTGTCTCCCTCCAAACCCACCATGCATGCTCACTACAGTGGAGGGCAGTGGTGGACGTTAGGCTAGTAGTGCACCATTGGAGTGGCAAGTCCTGAGTATGAGCACAGTGGTGAGGTTCAGTGTGGGTGTATGGGTGGTGGTAAGCTGGTATCTTGCACTTGTGCACCTGCAGAAGCTGCAAGTGCACAAGTGCAGAATACTAGCCTAACACCTGCAAGTGTGGCTCTCAAGCTCTGGTGGTTGGTGTCTTACACTTGTGCAGCTTCAGAGAGCTATGTTTATATTCTCTCCCTCCCCACCTCTATTTTATATATGTATTTATGTTATATAAATATTATATATATAAAGAATAGTGCATATAGTGTAGGTCTGGTATTGGCAGAGGAAGTGTGCAGAAAGGAACTCAGACAGTTGGCATCAGCAAGCACAAATACCTGCAGGGGAAAAGATGTTTAGATCTGTGGGGAATCCACAGTGACCATGCTGGGCTTTGGCTTCCTTGTTGGTGAAATTTGCTGAGTTTTTCTGAAGAGCAGGTCTCTGTGAACTCTGATCCCTTGGGCTGCTTGTCTGCTAGTAATAGCTTCTGCTTTTATTCCTTGTTCCTAGCCAGCTTCATACATCTCAGGTTTGCTAGTCTAGAGTGGGGTGAAACCAAAGCAGGACCTTTGTGCAGTGCACTGTGAGACTGGAGAAGCTGGTCATTAACCTTACACTTCCTTTCTTGGCAAGAGGAACTCTTTATAACGGGGAGGTTCCTTCTTAGCACTGAACAGTATCATTTTGGGGGATGGGATGATGCAGGCAAAATGAAGTTACCTTCTTTTTCTTCTGATGTGATTATTCTCAGTTTTGATGACCTTAAACCTTCCTCAGTAGACTCTAGAAGTCTCCTGGAGCTAGTATTGTTCCTGGATAGCTGTCTGGTTGTTGATTTTTGTGGGGCATTGTGTTTTCTGCCTAACTGATGGGCAGGTTTTTTTTTTTTTTCTCTTTTTTCTTTTCTTTTCTTTTCTTTTCTTTTCTTTTCTTTCTTTTCTTTTCTTTTCTTTCCTTTCTTTTCTTTCCCTTTCTTTTCTTTCCCTTTCTTTCTTTCTTTCTTCCTTCCTTTCTTTTCTTTCTTTCTTTCTTTCTTTCTTTCTTTCTTTCTTTCTTTCTTTCTTTCTTTCTTTCTTTCTTTCTTTCTATATGGCATTCCATTATCCACTCGCTTTCATTATTTTTGATGAGAAATGTGCATATTTCTTATCCTTTTGTCTCCTATGTGTACTCTGTGGCTGCTTTTAATTTTTTTTATTTGAATATTCCCAGCTATTTAGTTTTGATGTGCCTTCTGTAGTTTTCTGTTTTATCTTCTTCTTATCCCTACCAAGCCATATTATGACAGGTTGTATTGTCCACCTACCTATGCCCAACTTGGCAATGCCTCTCACGGTCATCAGTTTCTGTCAGTGTAAGAAAGGCTTATCTCTTGGAGTTTAGTTGTTTAGATTCCTTTTCCCCTATACCTCTCTGATAGCTTTTAACAAGATACAACTTCCAGATGAATAACCAATCATGTCAGTATCATTTATTAAATAAACCACCCTTTTCTGTCTAAACCTGAAATATCTCCTCTGTTATAGCTTAAGTTTTAAATATATCTGGATCTATTTCTGTGCTTTCTTGCCTTAATTACTTTTCTAGTCCTATATTACTTTTAATCTATATTGTTTTCAGTATTTTTATATTGTTTTAGTATTTTTAATGCAAGTCCCTCCTCACTAGTCTTATTCAGTGTTTCAGGCTCTTCATATATAACTGGTGGGATTATAAATTTGGGAGCTAAAGAAAAATTTTGGTCACCATGTTCAGAGTGCCTTCACAATGCTGGACCTCATGTAGAAAGGGGGAAATAGTTTCCTCTTCTTCTTTATGCCACACTTCATTACCTGGATCACCAAACATTTCTACTTGTCCTCAGTCTCAAAGTCACCCTTGACCTGCTTTATCCATTCTTAGTCCTCACCACCATTCCTAGCCAACAGGACCTAAACGTGCTATGCAAAAAAGCTGAACCTTGAACATGTATCATGCCATTCTTTCTTTCTTTTTGTCCCCCTCTCCTACCATCATTATATTTTCTTTGTACTTTAAGAACAACACCTCCCAGACACTAATGTGATGAAACAGAGAAACAAAGAGTGTTATGTACATCAACAGTTAACAAAAAAGTCATCTCTTTCACAGAGAAGAAGGAAATATGGTTATTACTCAGTAGAGGAGATCATTAAAGAAGGGAAAGGGATATGCTCAATCAGAATGGGTTAAAATAAAAAGGCTGATAATACACAGTATTGGTGAGGATGTGGAGGACTCAATATCATTCATTGCTGGTGGAAGTGTAATTTAATACACCAATTTTGGAAAATTGTTTGACATTGTGTACTAACACTCAACATACACGGTATTCTGTTTGTTAATAAGTCTGCTATTGGGTATATATGCAATAGAAAAAATGTTGATGTCAGACAATGTGTTGGAAACAACACTCAAGTGTATCAGTAGTAAAATGGATTATAGAGTGTGTCATATTGACAAAATAAAACTGTTGAGTGCAAACAAGGATTACTGATAACACATAATAACATGGCTGAACCTCACTGATTTAGCTTTGACTGAAAGAAATCAAATACAGCATGATACTATTTATATGAATTTCAGAAACATCAAAAACTGTTAAGGAATAATTTGGGTTGATGTTGGTTGCTGATTGGAAGGGAAATGAGGCAGCCTGTTCTAGTTCTGGAAATGTTTTTACATTTTCATCTTGGTTATGGTCACACAGGTATATGTATTTATAAACTTTCATCAAGGAGTAACTTAAGATTTTACTAAGATATAACTTAAAGTATATTTATACCTAAGTAACAAAAATAAAAATGTCTTCAACTTTAAAAATTATTTGCATATATTTTCTGTGCTTGCCCAGGAAAAACCTCAAATAGTTTTGCCCCTAGTATGCTAAGTGGAATCACATTAAATTTATCTAACAATTTGGAAATACATTACTGATACAACACTAAGCTTTTTTAAGAAAAGTCAGTATGTGAAACTTATATAGGTTATTTTCTATATCATATATGTTTCAAAATTTGTAGATACTGACAGGCATATGCAGAATAAACAAACAAGATTATACTATATAGCACAGGGAAATATATACAAGATCTTCTGGTAGCTCACAGCAATAAAAATAATTTTCTTAATTAAAACTTGTACATTACTTGAATTTATTCTTAGATAATTTTAGTTGTAAACAGGCTTCTCAATCTGTTTATTTTTCTTCTATATTGTCAATGTTAAAAATTTATTGTGTGCATTTATCTTTTGTCAGCTATTTGTCAAATTTTTTATTAGTTTTTTGAGTCACTTTAGTAGAAGTTCTTAAATTTTCTTAGCAACTGTAGGAAAGGAGTTGGCTTTACTGCTATTTTACTAGTTCCTGCATAAACTGAAAACTTAAAACCTGTGTTGAATGGTTAGGGATGCAACTTTGCCTCATTCCTTTTTAGAGCTGAAGTGCGTTAAGGATTTCAGGAAACAAGTATATTTTTAGTCTTTGTCTTTATGTTGTTTACCAACATATCACAGAACCCTAGTTGATCTAGAAAGTTTTTTTTAAGCTTGACTACAGAATTTTATCAGATACTTTTTTGAGAGCTGGTAGTACAGTTATTTATTTTTCTTTACATTGTTGATAAATTGAATTGTTTGATTTCCTAATTCTGAGACATCCTCGCATTCCTGGAAAAAATGCATTATTGTATATGTGTGTACTCTTTTTATGTACTGCTAGGTTTTGTGATACTTAGAAAGCTTATATTTATGAATAAGGGCAATTAGTTTTTGTGTTATTTTCACAATATGGTTTGAATATTAGTATCTGTAAGTTGCTTAATAATTATTGGACTTAATAGAATTGGTACAGTCAGGCTTATATTGTGCTCTATTTTGAACAAATCTAGTAATTCACATTTGAATTGCTTTTCAAAATGAGGGAATCTACTTTTAGTTGGCTACAGAGAGAATTTTAGGTAAGTAGTTTTCTTGTTTTAAATAGACATATATGGAAAATCAGAAACTTTTGAAAATTTATTTGCTATAGTATCAGTTTTTTTTAAAGGTTTCATATTTATTTATTTTTTTCTACAGTCCGTGGTCGATGACTGGATTGAATCATATAAACAAGACAGGGACATCGCACTTCTGGATTTAATCAACTTTTTTATCCAGTGTTCAGGATGTCGAGGTACAGAATGTTGGAATAAATGGTGTACATTGAGACTGTCAGTCCAGCAGTGTCAGATTTCCTGGAATTATGTGCTAATCTTTTTCTGGTAAAATTATTATTTAAAGCTATTTCCTTTTTTTCCTGGTTTGGTTTTACTCATAAAATAATAGATTCTGAATTTTTTGATATTTTGAAGAAAATCTGAAATTAATGATTTTATGAATTGGCTTTTTAGATTATAAGCTTTTATAATTAATATTTAGTGATATTATTTTTACCTGTGCTCCATATTGCCAACTGTGCTAGTTGCTAACATTCATTATTTTGGATCCTCATGTTACAGATGAAATGCTTGAATCTTAAAAAATTTGTTTGCAGTAACATGAAAATGAGATTTCTTAAGTTTACAGTTATTTGGAATCCATAGCTAATTTGTTAAAAGTGAAATTTTATTTTCATTATATTAATACATAAATGATAAATGTTTTTCTTCTCTAGAATAAATCTTAACGGATTAAGTTGTACTGTATGGAGGAAAATCAGTTAGTAAACACCGTTCTTTGCTTTTCAATACAAAAAGAATAGTGATCTTTGATCGCTGATCAAATTGATTTCTTGAAAGCTTTCTTATTTGCAAACAAGTTATCACTCACCATATTGACATAATAAGTTTACCAGATATTTATATTACCTACATTATACTAAGCACTGTTCCAGAGTATACAGATATTACCAAGACAGTCTCTGCCTCAGTAAATATTAGGGTATGTTTAATTTTTAAGGGAAGCTTTATTGCAAAGAAAAAGAGAGAAATATACTAATAGTTTACTAAGGTGATCAGTGCCGTAAGTGTAATAAAACTGGTTACTATTTAATAACGTGTATGTGCCAAGCTGTGTGCTTTACACACATTAGCTGATTTAATATTGGTTTAACACTCCCATCAGGCAGATGTGATTTTTATTCTGTAGTTCAGAAAACTGAGAATGCAGGGCTTATGTGAATTTTTGGACACCATATAGTTTGTAAGTGCCAAATTCATGATTTTGATTCAGGCTTGTCTCAATCTGTAGTCTATATGTCTAACCACAGGATACTGTGGAAATAGCAAGAAGGGGCTTCTGATCCAGCCCAGGCTGTGTGTTTCTGTGTATGTGTGAATGTGGGGATAGTTGTAAGAAAGTGCATCCCAGAGGAAGAAACTCTGCAGTGGGACTGAAGTTGAGTAAGAGAAAGTTAAGGAAGAGGAGAAAGGCCAAAATTAACAGATTGTGTAAAAATTCCAGAAGACAAGAAAGTAGAGCACACTCTAAGACATAAATAGAGTTTGTGACCAAATCTTAGAGCATAGAGACAGATAAGGAGTGGCAAGAGATTAGTTTATTTGCAGGAAAGTAAGTTTGTTAATTTTATAGTCTTAAAATGAGCAAAGCAAGCGCTGAGTGGTATGCTTCACATATGTTACCTCACTTAATCTATATAAATGTCCTGTTGGATTGGGTTTTGGTTTTAAAACACCTGGTAGTCTTAAAATTTTTTTTTCCTGTTGTAATTCATTCCTATGGTTCAAAAAACCAAAAAAACAAATTTTTTAAAATATAAAACAAATAACCTTTACCACTTCCTGCCTTCCTCTCTATCTCCACAATTAATTGCTCTTAACTACTTTGTTGTATATCCATCTATCTGTCTGTCTATGTATGTAAATAGGAAATATATGCTCTTCCTTTCCCCACCCCTCTCACACAAAAGATACTGGTGTATGAAGAGTTTTCTTGATTGATTAATTTCCTTCCTTCCTTCCTTCCTTCCTTCTTTCCTTCCTTCTTTCCTTCCTTCCTTCCTTCCTTCCCCCCTTTACCCCTCCCTCCCTTCCTCCCTCCCTCCCTTCCTCCCATCCTGTTTCCAGCATCATAGCATTCCTCTGTGTGTATGTATAACAATTTACTTACCAAGTCTTCTATTAACAGGCCATTGCATTATTTGTAGTCTTTTGCTCTTACAAACAGTAATGTAATGAGTAATTTTGTGTATACCTTATTTGCTCTTTGTGGAAGAATGTCTGTAGGTAACTGTATTTGTAATTATATTAGATTCTGGCTAATTTCCTGCTATAGGAATTGTACCCATTTTTATTCCCATCAGTAGTATATGAGAATGTTTGTTTCTTCTCAGTCTTTTCAAAAACAAAGTGTTTTTATAAAAATTTTGTATTGGTCTTATGAATAATTTTAAATGATGTGTCAGTACAATTTTTTTAATTGAGGTGAAATTCATGTAAACAATTAACCAGTTTAAAGTGGGCAGTTCAGTACATTTTAGCACATTCACAATGTTATGCAAGCACTTGTCTCTAGTATCAAAATTTTTTTATCACCCCGGAAAAATACCTAATATTCATTAAGTAGTCCTCCATTCCTTTCTTCCTTGCAACCCTTGGCAACCACTAATCTGCTTTCTGCTCCTCTAGATTTGCCTCTTCTAGTCATTATATATAAAAGGAATTATACAGTATGTGACCTTTTTATGTCTGACTTCTTTCATTTAGCATTATGTCTTCGAGGTTTATTTAAGGAGCATTGTATTGGTATTTATTTCATTATATGTATATTACAGTTTGTTCATCTGTTCATCTGTTGGTGGACACTTAGGTTGTTATCAACTTTTGGTTATTGTGAGTATTGCTTCTGTGACCATTCATGAACAAATACCTATTTCAGTACTTATTTTTTAATTCTTTGATGTAAATACCTAGTAGTAAAATTGCTAGATCATATGGTAATTCTGTTTTAACTTTTTGAGGAACTGCCAAACTGTTTTCACAGCAACTGTACCATTTGAAATTCCAGAAATGTATGAAAATTCTTATTTCTCCACATCCTCTGAAACACTTATATTTTCCAATTTTTAAATTTTAACTATCTTAGTGGGTTTGAAGAGGTATCTTACTGTAGCTTTGATTTGTGTTTTCTTAATCACCAGTGATCTTGATCATCTTTTCATGTGCTTTTTTGGTGATTTGTATATCTTTTTTGAAGAAATGTGTATTCAAGTCCTGTGCTCATTTTTAAATTAGATGGTTTTTATTTTTGTTTTAAGTTGTTAGAGTTCTTTATGTATTCTGAATACTAAACCCTTATCTGATAAACAACATGCAACTGTTTATAACCTGCAAATTCTGGCTTCCTACTCTATAGGTTCTCTTTCTACTTTCCTAAAGATGTCCTTTGAACAAAAGCTTTAAATTTTTATCAAATCCAGGTTACCTATTTTTTTCATTTTTTCCTCATGCTTGTGGTATCAAGTCTAAGAACCTATTGCCAATTCTAAGAACATAAAGATTTATCTCTGTGTTTTCTTCTAATCATTTTATAGTTTTATATCTTATATTTAGATTGATGGTTCATGGTCAGTTTTTATATTTGGATGATTTCAATTTGTATTTCTCTTATGAATATGGCTTAAGAGCTGTTTCTATTTTTTTTTCTGTGAATTCTGTTATTATCACTTGCCACTTTTCCTTTCAACTGTCTTCATAGTCTTGGAAAGGTATTTGACAAAATGGATTTTAAAGCATTTTGATAAAAGAGGCATAGGTGCATATTTTCTTCATATGGTTAGCAAAGAAAACTGTCTCTCACATCAGTGGGGTATAATAAAGATCCAAAAATAGACCCAAATACCTGTGAAACTGTAGTAAGCAGGTTTCTAGTAAGCATCAAAACATATAGAAGAAGAGAATTACAAAATATAGTTACACCAAGATACCATTTTCACCTATCAGACTGATAAAAAATTAAAAGTTTTAACACTCTTGTTCCTTAGATTGTGAGGGAATAGACACTATTGCATTGTTTGTTGAAATACAAATTGTATGTCTCTCCTGGAAAGAGATTTGGCAGTATCTACCAGAGCTACATATGTTTTTATCTTTTGACCTAGCCATCCTACTTCTGGAATTTTGCTATGAAGATATACCTCCAGTATTACAAAAATAAGTGCACAGTGTTATTCAATACAATATTATTTATAGTTGCAAAATACTGGAAACAACCTAAATGCTCAGATATAGGACAGTGATTGAATATACCGTGGTATAGTTTATATGATGGAGTTTTTTGGCATTGCAAAGAAGTGTGAGGAAGATCTTTATGGACTGATGCAGGGAGATTTTCAGGATATGTTTTTCAGTGCAAGGTGCAATAGAGTGCCTGAAAGTGTTCAACTTGTTTTTCAAAGAAAGAAGGGGAAATAATAGAATAAACACATATATTTGTTCATTTGACCAGAAAGAAACAAAGGAAAGATAAGCCAGAGAGTAATGATTGGTTGTCTACAGGGTGTGAGTGTATGTAAATGAGATGGAAAGTTTAGAGGGTATTGGGGTGAAAGGATAATACTTAATGGAATATACTTTTGTATAGTCTTGGAGTTACCTTCATTTCCCACATACTCACAAAAAAAAAAAAAAAAGGAAAGAAAAATCAGTAAAAATGAGGTGAAATCCTAAAAGTGGATGCAAACAGAGCAGATGAACCACACCATGCCATATCATAAATAACATAACCACACTGAAGAGTGTAAAAAGTAAAGTAAATTTTGAACGCAGTGCTTGGGCTACAAAACTACTGGGGGAAAGTGAAGAACACAATATTTACCTAGTCTCCAATTGTTTCCTTACAAGATAACAAGGTATCTGTTATGGGTAAAATGGTACTTTACCTGTATAAACTTGGTATACACAACCATAAACATATGATGAAAGCAACATTGCCAGTTATTAAACCAGTTGATAGCACATAATTCATGGTATGCACTTAGAAGAACTCAACCTCACACTTACAGTATTCTTGCCAAATTTCAGAGTCTGACTCTACTCATGAAGAAACATCAGACAACCTAAAGTAAGATGTGTTCTTCAGGATAACTATCCTGTACTCTTCAATAATGTCAGTGTTGTGAAATACAAAGAAATGGCTCAGGAGCTGTTTCAGACCAGAGACTAAAGGAAATGAATGCAGTACAGTATATCAGATTTTTCCTTTTGATAGAACATTATTGAGACAAATACTGAAATCAGTTCTGTGGATTAGAACATACATATTGTATTGTTAATTTCATCACTCTAATCATTGTGCTATAGTTGTATAAGAGGGTTTTTTTGCTTTTGAGTTTTGTTTTGTTTTGTATTTTTGGTTTAGGGAAATAAACACAAGAGTAATGAAGAGTGAAAGAAGGCTAAAACAAATATAAAATGTTTACATCGGGAATTTGGTGATGAGTATTCAGTAGTTCCTTGTCCTTTTTTTTTTTTTTTTAACAACTTTTCTGTTAACTCTAGAAGGTAAAAAAATGAAAGGAAAAGAAAGAAAAAAGCCTTTTAACACCAAAGCCAACAGCATGCTCAAGGGAAACTAGTAGAGTCATGTTCACTAAAGTCAAACAAGGCAAGGAGGCCCACTCTCACAACTCTTATTTAGCATTATATTGGCAGTATAAAACAACACATTTAGAAAATAAAGTGGATATGACCACTATTTGTGAGCAATATTGAAAGTTTAGAAAGTTCAGAAGTCGTTGCAAAACTAAGAAAAGCAATAGGATAATTCTGAAAAAGGAAGATCAAAATGGCAGAATAGGAGGATGCCAAGCTCCCCCCGCCCCAAAACACCTCAGAAATACAGTACATGTAGAGCTACTTGCTGAGAACAAACTGAAGGCTGGTAGAAAGGATCTTCTAGAACCAAGGTTATAATGAAAGATCCAAATGGAGTTGGGTAGGAAGGGAGGAGAAATGATCAGAACAAGACTTGTACTCCTAGCATGGAACACAGAAAAGGAGGGAATATCAGAAGCTTGGGGATCCTCCCTGGGGAGTAAGAGGTTTTAGCTACATGTTGGGTAACCCAGCTTTGGGATCCAACACCAGGAAGATAAGTCCCCTTAGCTGGTTTGAAATCAAGACAAAGTAGACTTTAAAACAAAGCCTACAACAAAAGACAAGGCCACTGTATAGTGATAAAGGCATCCATGCAAGAAGAGGAGAACATTCATTAACATATATGCAGGTAATGTGGGAACTCCTAAATATATAAAGTAAAAATTAGCAGACATAAAAGGAAAAATTGACAATAGTACAGTAATAGTAAGGACTTCAGCACCTCACTTACCTCAATGGACAGACATTCAGAAAGAAAATCTGTAAGAGTGGTCTTAAGTGACATATTAGACCAGTTGGATTTAACAGACATCTACAGGACATTACATGCCCAAACAACAGAATACACTTTCTTTTCAAGTGCACATGGAACGTTCTCCAGGATAGATCATGTGGTAGGCCACAAAACATGTCTCAGAAATTTAAGAGGATATAAATTAATTCAAACATTTTTCCCCCTACCACAACCAGTATGAAAGTAGAAATCAGTTACAGGAAGAACACAGATATGTGCAAACTAAACAATATGCTACAGAAAAACCAATGGGTTAAAGAAGAAATCAAAGAGGAAATTAGAAAATACTTTAAGACAAATGAAAATAAAAGCACAACTTTTCAAAAATCTGTTGGATGTAACAAAAGCAGTTATAGCAATACAGCCCTACCTCAAGAAACAAGAAAAATCTCAAGTAAACAACCTAACCTACCATCTAAAGAAATTAGAATAAGAAGGACAAACAACATCATGTCAGCGAAAGAAGGAAACAATAAAGGTCAGAGAGAAAATGAATAGAGAACAAAAACAAACAACAATGAAAAAGATCAATGAAACCAAGAGTTAATGTTTTGAAAGGATAAACAAAACTGATTAGCTTTTATTTATCCAGGCTCCTTAAGAAAATGAGAGAGGATCCAAATGAACAAAATAAGAAATTAAAGAGGATAAACTATAACTGCTACCACAGAGATATCAAAAATAATAAGAGAATACTACAAACAGTTATATGACAACAAATTGTGGGGGCAAAATGTAGTCTAAGCCACAACTGGCCATGTGTGCAGGGTGGAGCCAAATTCCACCATAGAATCTCCATTGTTAACTCTTGTGTGATGGAAGGTCCAAGGTCCTGCAATAGCCTCTTTCTCATTGTGCTCACAGTGGGTGTGGCTCCAGTTCTAAGAGCTCTAGGAGCACTCAGGCACCAGCAGACTGCCAACATGCAGAGGCGGGGGCTGAAATCTGAGCCAGTCCCTTAGGGCCTCATGACTTCGGAAGCAGGACTGAAATCTGAGCAGTGTCCCAGTGGCTGTGTGATTTGTGGGTTTATGCTGCCACAGATGGCTTTGTAAGCTCAGCTCAGGCAGGACATCTGAGCAGATTACTGGTGCTTCTGTGGCTGGGATGGGTTGGTGTTAGCCGTAGGCTTTATTGGCATTTGCATATGGAGGCAGGGATGGGATCTGGGCTGATTCCATATCTCCCACGGCTTGTCCAGGTGTGTGATACAGTGGTCCCCATTACTGACTTCAACAGATGTGCTCTGGTGGCTTTGTGAGCACAGTGCCTGAGAGACACATGAGCCTACTGCCTGCATTTCCATGGTTGAGGCGGAGCTGAGGATAGTGTTTACAGCAGTGTACTTTATAAGCACAGACTGTGGGTAATAGGCAACATCACAGAGTGTGCTTCTCAGTGGACAGCTCCTGTAGAGGAATAGTCAGTGGCTCCTCTCCCAACAGGAGTGCTCCAGTTCCACCTACCTCACACTGCAGCTCAGAAATGGATATGGTGGCTGCTACTCCAACAACCAGGGAGCAGACCCTGCCTGAGAGGGCTGTGACAAGCACAGAGCAAAAAGAGGTTCCTACTTAACATCCATTGCAGATTCTGGATACCACAACACCAATCACCAACTGTCAAGGGGATAATGGCCAGCTTACACTGAGGAAAGACGTGGCAGCCATCTATACTAAAACCAACTCTTGCAACAAAAATATTAGACTTACACAGGCTACAGAGGGATGCTCCTACATAAAAACAGGCCTTCACAACCACAGTAGATAACTGTTTCTGCTGAAGTCATAGAATCAGAGACATATAAGTAAAATGCAGAAGTAGAGGACTTCCAGTTAAAAGATCAAGAGACATCCCCTGAAATAACAAACAATGAGACAGACCTCTCCAGTCTGTTAAACCCTTAGTGGTAATAAAAATACTGAAGGAATTAAGAAAGGCTATTGATAGAGATTCAGATTACTGTAAAAAAAAAAAAAAACCTGGAAACAATAAAGAAGAACCATTTGAACTTAGAAAACTCATATGCTGAGATGAATGCTGACCTAAAAGCAATAAATAGGAAACTGAATAATGCAGAAGAACAAATAAGTGATCTGGAATATAGAATAATGGAAATAACCCAATCAGAGCATCAGACAGAAAGACAAATGAAGAAACAAAAGCAATATATGAGACCTATGGGATAATATAAAGCATGCCAATCTATGCTAGTAGGGATCCCAGAAGTAGAAGAAAGAGAAAAGGAGATCAAAATATACTTGAAGAAATTATGGCTGAAAATTTCCCAAACCTGGAGAAGGAAACATATCAGTTACAAGAAGCACAGAGGATCCAAAATAAGATAAACTCTAACAGACCTACACCAGAACGTATTATAATTCAGATGGCAAAAATTAAAGAAAATCCTAAAGGCAGCAAGAGAAAAACAGTTAATTACAAGGGAACTCCTATATGACTCTCAGCTGATTTCTCTAAGGTAAATACTGCTGGCCAGAAGGGAGTGGCAAGATATAGATCAAAGTCCTGAAAGGGAAAAACCTGCAACCTAGGGAACTCTATCCTGCACAATTATAACTTAGAATAGAAGGAGAGAGAAAGAATTCCTCCCACAAGCAAAAACTAAAAGAATGCAGCAGTCCTAACCTATCCTAAAAGAAGTATTGAAAGGTCTTCTCTAAATAGGAAAGAAGCAAAAATCTATAGGAAAGAGAAAACCACAATTTGGAAGTAAATCACTTAAATGAGCCAGTATACAGATTTTTTTTTAAATTGAAAGTTTTTGTGAAAGCAATAATAATTGCAATTAACAGAAAAAGGATAAACATGAAGGTGTAAAAGAGGATATCAAAATCAAAAAGTGTAGGGGAGGGGAGTAAGAAATGTAGGTTTTATTTTATTTTTTAAGAATATGTTTGAGCCTGTATGACTACCTCTCTAAAGCAAGTAGCTGTAGTAATGGGTTAACGTACTTAAAAAATAGGGTTAACCACAAATAAAAAGCATACAGTAGAGTCAACAAAACCAAAAGGAAATCAAGATAATACAAAAGAAAATTATGAAACCACAAAAAGAAGAAAAGAAAGGAACAAAGAGGAAATACCAAATCAACTGTAAAACTAAATTCATAATGGCAATAAACACACGTCTTTCAATAATTACTAGAAATGTCAATGGACTAAATACTCCAATCAAAAGACATAGAGTGGCAGATTGGATAATAAAACAAGAGCCTATAGTATGCTGCCTACAGGACATCCACTTTAGGGTGAAAGGACACACATAGAAAAATGAGAGGATGGAAAAAGATACTTAATGCAAACAGAAAGGACAAGAAAGCAAGGATAGCAATATCAGACGAAATAGGCTTTAAAACAAAGGCTATTAAAGAAAAAGATGAACATCATATAATGATAAATGGATCAATACAGAAAGAGGATTTTACACTTACTAACATATATGCAGCCAATATAGGAGCACCTAAACATGTAAAATGAATACTAACAGACATAAAGGGAGAAATTAATGGAAATATAGTACCGTAGGAGACTTTTAACATCCCACTAACATTAATGGACAGATTTTCCAGGCAGGAAATAAAAAAGCCACAGAGACCCTAAATGACACAATAGAACAGTTCGACTTAATTGATACTTTCAGGATGTTACATCCAAGAGAAACCAGATATACATTTTTTTCAAGTGCTCATGGAATAATCTCTAGGATAGACCACATACTGGGACAAAAACAAGCCTCATTAAATTTAATAGGATGGAAATTGGTTCAAGAAATTATTTGTTTTCTGACCACAGAGGCATGAAACTAGAAATCAACCACAGAAAGAGAAATGAGAAAAAAAAAATGATCACATGGAGACTAAAGAACATGCTACTAAAAAAATGAGTTGGTCGATGATTAAAGCACAGAGGAAATTAAAAATACCTTAAGACAAAATGGCAATGAGAACACAATAATACAAAATCTGTGGGGTGCATCAAAAGCACTCATTAGGGGGAAATTCATAACAATACAGGCCTTTTTCAAAAACAAGAAAATTCTCAAATAAAAAACCTAACTGCTATCTAAAACAATTAGAAAAAAAAGGACAAACAAATCCTAAAGTCAACAGAAGGAAGGAAATAATAAAGATCAGGGAGAAAAGAAATAGAGATTTTAAAAAGCAATAGAAAAACCAATAAACCAAGAGCTGGTTCTTTGAAAGGGTAACCAAAATAAAAAAAAAACTCTGACCAGACTCACCCAGAAAAGAGAGGACCCAAATGAAGAAAATAACAAATGTAAGAGAACAGATAACCACAGAAATAGAAAAAAACCATAAGAGAAAACTATGAACAATTATATGCCAACAAATTGGACAATCTAGAAGAAATGGACAAGTTTCTAGAAACAGACAGTTCACCAAAATTCAATCAAGAGGAAATAGATAATTTGATCAGACTGATCACTAGTAATGAAACAGAATCTGTTAAAAAAAAAAAAAAAAAGCAAACTCACTGCAAACCAAAGTCCAGGACCAGATGGCTTCACTGGGGAATTCTATCAAACATACAAAGAAGAGCTCATACCAGTCCTTCTCAAACTCTCAAAAAGACTGAAGAGGAGGGAACACTCCCACATTCATATGTGAAGTCACTGTCACCTTGATACCAAAATCAGACAAAGACAAAGCCAGAAAAGAAAATTACAGGCCAGTATCTTTGATGAATATAGATGCAAATATGCTCAACAAAATATTAGCAAACAGAATTCAACAACACATAAAAAGGATCATATACTGTGATCAAGTTGGATTCATCCCAGGACACAAAGATGTTATGCAAATCAATAAATGTGATACACCACATCAACAAAAGAAAGGACGAAAACCACATGATCATACCAATTGGTGCAGAAAAAGGATTTGATAAAATTCAGCATCCATTGATGATAAAAACTCTTTCCAAAGGTGTATTGAGGGAACATATCTGAATGTAATAAAAGCTATTTTTGACAAACTCACAGCCAACATAATACTCAGTGGTGAAAAGCTAAAAGCCTTCCCACTAACGTCTGGATCAAGACAAAGACATCCACTCTCACCACTTCTATACACCATAGTATTGGAAGTGCTATCCACAGCAGTCAGACAAGAAAAAGAAATAAAGGCATCCAAATTTGAAGGGAAGAAGTAAAGCTGTCAGTATTGTTGGATGATATGATACTATATATTATAGGAGACCCTGATGTCTCCACCAAAATACTGTTATAACTATGAAATGAATTTAGTAACATTGCTTGATACAAGATTAATATACAGAAATCTGTTGTTTTTCTATACAGTAGCAATGGACTATCAGAGAAAACAAGTAAACAATCCTGTTTAAAATAGGATCAAAAAGAAGAAAATAGCTAGTAATAAACTTAACCAAGAAGGTGATAGACCTGTACTCTGAAAACTATACAATATTATTTAAGGAAATTGAAGATGATACAGAGAAATGGAAAGATATCTCACATTTGTGTACTGAAAAAATTAATATTGTTAAAATGTCCATAGTACCCAAAGCAACCTACAGATGTAATACAGTCTCTTTCAGAATATCTGTGACATTTTTTACAGCACTAGTATAAATAATTCTGAAATGTATATGAAACCTGGAAGACCCTTAATAGTCAAAGCAATCTTGATTAAAATGTTAAAGGTGGAGGTAACTTGCTCCCTGACTCCTGACTTTACTATAAACCCATAGTAATCCAAAGAGTATGGTACTATCACAAAAACATCTACATAGGCAGATGATTAGAACAGGATACAGAGCCCAGAAATAAACCCACACATGTATAGTCAGTAAATCTACAACAGAAGAGGAAAAAATATATAATAGGATAAAGACAGACTTCTCAATAAGGATTGCTGGGAGAACTGGACAGCTACATTCAAAAGAAACTGGACCACTTTCTCACACCATATTCAAAAACAATATCAAAATGGATTAAAAAGTTAAGTGTTAAGACCTGAAGCCATAAAACTTTGGGAATAAATCATCAGCAGTACTCTCTTTGACATCAATTTTAGCAAGTTTTTTGTTGTTGTTGTTGTTTTGTTTTGATGTCTCCTCAGCCAAGGGAAACAAAGGCACATATAAACAAATGGACTATATCAATCTTACAAGCTTTTCCATATTGAAGAAACCTGTCAACAAAACAAAAACAACACCTACTGAATGAGAGATTATATTTGTAAACAGTATATTCAACAAGGGGTTTAATATGTAAAATTATATAAAGAACTCATAAAGAACTTGTAACAGCTCAACATGAGAAAAACAAACAATCCAAGCGTAAATGAGCAGAGGACGTGAGTAGACGTTTTTCCAAGGAAAGCTTACATATGGCCAACAGACACATGAAAAGATGTTCAGTGTCAATGATCATTATAGAAACGCAAATCAAAACCATAGTGAGGTATCACTGCACGTCTGTCAGAATGGCTGTCATCAACAATACTACAAATAACAAATTTTGGTAAGTACCTGGAGAAAATGGAATTGTAGTACACTGTTGGTGAGAATTTAAATTTGTGCAGCCACTGTGGGAAACCTGTTGAATGTTCTTCAAAAACTGAAAATAGAACTCCTGTATGACTCAGTGGTTGTACTCCTGGGTATATGTCCAAAGAAAACAAAATCACTAATTTGAAGAGGTATATATACCTCTAGAGTTCATAGCAGCCTTTTTTAGTGACCAAAATATAGAAACAATCTAAGTGTCCAATAATAGATGAATGGATAAAGAAGAAGTATATATACACAGTGGAATATTACTCAGCCATAAAAAAGATGAAATCGCCATTAGCAACAACGTGGGTGGAACTGGCGGGGGGGGTTTGCTTTGTGAAATAAGTCAAATGGAGACAGACTAATACTCTATGTTACCACGTATATGTGGAATCTGAAAAATAAGGACAATAATGTAATAGAAAAGACTCACAGAGAACAAGCTGGAAGTTGGAAAAGCGGTGGGGTAGGACAAAATAGGGGTAGGGGATTAGAAATACAAACTACATAGGTAATATGTTTGTTTTATCTTTGAATAGGCAATTAAAAGTGGTGGAATAAAATACCTCTTTTTTAAGGTAAAAATATGGCAGATGTAGGAAGTTATTTCTTATAAACACCTCACTTAATAATAATGTACACCAAGATAAATTTCCAGTGCATCAGGATTTTAAATAGAAAAACAACAACAGATAGCAGAAACAAAGAAGCCAATTAAAAAAAGAACAAATAAAATACCAGAAAGGAGATAATAAAAGCACTGGAAGAAGACATGGAAGAAATTTTTTATTAACTTGGAGTGGAAAAGATTTTTTTTAATGTGACTCAAAATTAAGTATAACTAAAAATCTGTAAGTTATAAAATAAAGAATTGATAAACTACAATTAAAACAATATTCAAAACATTTGTATGGTTCGCACATTTTAGGGAAAGTTCAGAAGCTAAAGGACAAATAGAGAAATCTTTTTGTATTACAAAGGCCAGTCTCTCTATTATTTATTGAGATAGGATTGGTATTTTATAAGGACTTGTTTTGTTATAAAGTAAGTTCCAATATCCATTTGGTGTTTTTTCATGGCAGCCCATTTCCCTAACTGCGTAAGAAACAAGGGAAAAAGGATGTTTAAAAATTGGCTAAAGAGGGATGAGAACCAGGTTAGGGAGCAAAAAGTTACAAACTTTCCTACTTCTTGGCTAGAAGGGACATCCTCACCAATTGACACAACAAACTAGAACATCATGTCACGAGTAGAGTTTCAGCAGACCCTCTTCCGTTTTGCTCTGTTACTATTATTTTCTCATCTTGAGCCTAGGGAGTGGTATTAGTTTCCTACATTAGCTATTTTAAGTTGCATCAGCAACCCTAGCTGTTTCCTTAATCTTGCTCACACATCTATATTCTCCTCATTAGAATCTCTTCATTTAAACCATCTGGAGTGAATTCTATTTACTACTGGAAGTCTTAGTTGAAATATACTGACTAATTCAGTATGTGATAATAGAGTATGTTCAGTATCAACAAAGTAGCAAAGATCACAGAAGAAAAGTTGATTTATGCACTATTCACTTAGAGTTTGCATTTTAAAAGCTGTATAACTTCATGTATTTTCAAAGAAATAAATTCTGAGAAGAGAACTGAGAACACAATAGTAGGTGTTATGCATAACAAAATAAACATCTGTTATTCCCGTTGTCAAATTATTATTCCTTTAAAAACTGAGAATAGACTTATCCTATGATCCATCAATCCCACTACTGGGCATGTATCCACAGGAAACTAATTTGAAAAGATAGGTGAACCCATGTTCATCCCAGCTCTATTTACAATAGCCAAGACATGGAAGCAACCTAAATGTCCATCGACAGATGACTGAGGTGACTGGATAGAGAAACTGTGGTGTGTATATATATATATATATATATATATATATATATATATATATATATATATATATACCACATATATATATGACTCAGCCATAAAAAAGAATAAAATATTGCCATTTGCAGCAACATAGATGGACCTGAGATTGTCATATTAAGTGAAGTAAGTCAGAAAGAGAAAGAAAAATACCACGTGATATCACTTATATGTAGAATCTTTTAAAAAAGACACAATTGAACTGACAAAACAGACAGATTCACAAAGTATTACTGTTTAATACATCATTGGTACAGGCATTTATATTTTGGTATATAGTAACACCAGTATGTAACCGATTTGGCGGATAAATAGTTTCAGTCACAGTGTGCCTTTTTTTAAGTTATTAAAGGGTGTGTTTATCAAACTGGTTTATTTTGGGTCAGAAATAACCTTTCTTAGGTGGTTATAACAAGTAATAGTTCTATTTTGTGGTGCTTGTGCCTAGCAGTGGGTTTCCAAATACAAGGGCTTTCTAGGTTAGGATTGCTGGAGTATTGATCTCACCCAGTAACAGTTACTCCAAGTGTTTCCTGAAGTTTCATGTCTCATGGGCAGATTACTGTCTCAATAATTTTTTCATTGTATCGGTAGGCCAAAAAATACCGAAAAGATTTTTTTTTTAAGTAGTTCGTTCCAAACAATTTAAGTATGTCTTAACAACTTAATAGCTATTTGGCAAAATGATAAACATCATTTTGGAAGAAAAATTAAAATGCTATTCTATTTGTAAATAATCACAATTGGGCACTATATGACCACCCCAACCTTCATTTTTCATATCTGGGTGGGGATGGGACATTGGTTGATAACTACTGCTATACATTGATGCAAGATGAATTTACATCTTTATAAAACTGAGTCTTCCAGTTTATGGTCATTGTATATATTGCTCCATTTATTTAGGTCTCTCTTTTCATTCAGGATTTTAGAGGGTATTTTTATGTATGAATGAAAAGGTTTTACATATGTGTTAACCAAAATTTTCATTTGTGGACTTTAGGCCTTTAAAAAATTTATTGTAAGTGGATCTTTTTTTAAGTAGACTTTATTTTTTATAGGAGTTCCAGGTTTACAAAAGAAAATTAAGCCAAAATTACAGAGTTCCCATATACCATCCTCTCCCCTCCAGTTTCCTCTGTTAACATTTTGTATTAGTGTCGTACATTTGTTAAAATTGAAGAACCAGTAATGATACATTATTATTAACCAAAGTCCATAGTTCACATTAGGTCTTATAATTATACAACCTAAAAACTGAGAATTATGTTTTATTCAGCAGACTTGCTGAAGTCTTAAGCCCAGGAGATAGTCTCTCAGATAACTCTGAGGGACCACTCCGACGAGGTAAGAGAGGAGCCCTGATATATAGGAGTTTTTGCAACAAAAACCAGGTAGTCAGAACATCAGAATATTACTGTTAATTAAAGAAAAACCAGACACTTAAGTTAATGAATTTAGAACTTTGTATGGGAAAATGCAACAGTCTCGTCTCATTGAAATAATTCCTTTGATATGCACCTTAACTTGTGTCCTTTCTTTTTTCATCCTGAATCCCCTCAGTGTGCAGAGTGGGTGTGGCTACAGTGGCTGATGGCTTGATGGTCACAACATCCTTTGTTTACTGATCTGGCAGAGCAGATTTCTTCCTTCACAGATGTACTCTTTGTGTTATAAATTTCTATGGATTTTGAAAATGCACTACTATAGTATCAAACAATAGTTTCACTGTCCTAAAAGTCCCCCCTGTGCATCTCCTGTTTATACTTTCCCCAGCTCTTCACCTCTCATCCATGGCTACCACTGATCTTTTAATTTTAAATCTAATATGCATTCTTGAAAGGAATTTAACTTGATCATGGTATATTGTGCTTTTAATATTATTTCATGCTTTGGTTTGCTAATACTTTGTTTAGGATTTTTTAGATTTGTATTTATCAACTAGATTGGCCTCAATTTTTTCTTTTTATTCTTTCCATTTCAGGTTTTATTATCAAGGCTTTGCTAACCTCATAAAGATGAATTGTGTAGAATATCTTTATTATTTTCTGGAAGACTATATGAAATTGGAATTAATTATTTACAGAACATTTGGTAGAATTCACTATTGAAATCATATGGTCCTAAAATTTTTTTATTGGAAGTATTTAAACTACTGATTTAATTTGTTTAACTGACTTAACAGTATTCTGCTATTTTATTATTTTGACATGCTTTATTTTTCTAGGAAATTCTCCATTTCATCTAAATTTTCATATTTATTTAATAACATTTATAATATCCGCTTATATTTTTAATTTGTATAACTTGTGATTTTTCGTTTCATTAGTTTAATTCAAAATGTATTTTAATTTTCTTTAATTCATCGACTACTTAAAAGCATATTTCTTAATTTGCAAACACAAGGTCTTCTGATTAACTTTTGTTTTCTTTTATTTTTTATTTATTTAAAAACAATTTTGGGGGGAGGGAGGTAATTCAGGTTATTTATTATAATGGAGTTATTGGGGATTGAACCCAGGACCTCGTGCATGCCAAGCATTGCTCTACCACTGAGCTATACCCTCCCCTCTTTGTTTTTTCATTTGTATTGAAGTATAGTTAATTTACAGTGTTGTGTTAGCTTCTGGTGTACAGAATAATGATTCTTTTATACATATGTATTCCTTTTCATATTCTTTTCATATCCAGTTAATCTTTGGAAAAGGAGGAAGGAATATGCAGTGAAGAAAAAGACAGTCTCTTCAGCAAGTGGTGTTGGGAAAGCTGGACAGCCGCCATTATAAATCAATGACGTTAGAACACTTTCTCACACGATACTCAAAAATAAACTCAGAATGGCTTAAAGACTTAGATATAAGACCATCTCACCAGAGAAAATGTATAGATGGCCGATCAGCATAAGAAAGATAATATCATTTGTCACTAGGGCAATGCCAATTAAAATTTTAAAAGATATCACTACGCATCTATTAGAAAGGCTAAATTCAAGAAAACTGACTAAATAAATTACTGGCAAGGATGTGAAGCAATAGGAATTCCTTACTGGTGGGACTACAAAGTGGTATAGCCACTATGGAAGATAATCTCAGAGTTTCTTACAAAATTAAACATAGCCTTGCTATAAATCCAGGACTCATGCTCTTAAATATTTATCCAGTTGATTTGAAACTTATGTTCACATAACCATTTGAATGTGGATGTTTGTAGTAAATATATTTATAACAATTGTCGAAAAACTGGAAGCCACCAAGATGTCCTTCAGTAGATGAAATGAATAAACTGTGATACATCCATACAATGGAATATTATTTGATGATAAGAAGGAATGAGTCTCCAGCCACACAAAAGTGTAGATGAATCTTAATGGGCATTGCTGAGTGAAAGAAGCCAGTCTGAAAAGGCTGCATACGGTATGATTCCAGTTTATATGACATTCTGGAAAAAACAAAACTAGAAATGGTAAACAAATTCGTGCCAGAGTTTTGGGGAGGAGTGAGGCTTGAATAGGGGAATTAGGGTGATAAAACTATTCTGTGTGATACTAATGGTGGATATGTGATACTATGCATTTTTCAAAACCCACAGAACTTTTTATAGCATAAAGAATTTTAAAAAATCTTTGCTTGCAAATTAAAAAAAATTACTTATGAGGTCATCCCAGGATGAATGCAGACTGACAGAAGGGTCTAACTGTATTGAAAATACATGAAATACTGTCACTGAAGGGGTTTGGGGAAAAGGTGTGGTCCTAAGTAACTGAAGAAATGAGTGGAGACTCATAAGACTAAAGGCAGAAAGAACTATGCATAAGCACTGTACTCTGATTGGTTAAGTTATTTCCAATGGGGGCATGGGTTATCAATTCTGAAGTCACTGTACATGTATACTGGGGTAGGAAAGTTAAGTAAATACCTAGTTAATGGTGGGAACCAGATTTTGCACTGTTGGAAGAGATTATAGATAATGCAGGAGGAGAACACGAGAATAATCTAATTGGTAATGTTGAAGGCATTAGCATAACTCATATATAGATTAATATATATATGTATGGTTACATGTAGAAATATTTATAGATAAGTTTGTGTACACACACACACACACACACACACACACACACACACACACATTTCCTTGTTCTTTCAGCTTAGAGGGCCTAAGGGAAATTACGTACCAATAGCAATAAGCCAGTAGCAACAAACACACCTAAAACCAAATCTTGGTTTCTGATTCCATTATCCAATAAAAGAAACCAGGTCTCCTTGAAGAAATGTTAGCTTCTAGGACTGAAACAGAGAATATGTAAGGTAAGCCTAGAACATTCCATCTTGTCAGAAAGTAAGAAGTACTCAGAACAAAACAATGATGAGGGTATATCAAAAGGACATAAGAGCTAACTGTGAAGGAGCCCTCAGTACCAAACTTGGGACAGTTTGAGCAATAAAATAGGTATCCTAGACTTGGATTATAAAATGTTCACGAGACCATACTGATATAAATGATTGAATAATAAAAGAAATGAATGAGAATAGACAAATATTCTTTGCAGAAAAATTTAAAATTATGTAGTTACCTACATAAACCTCAAGGAAATGGTGCATAATTCCCCACCCCTTAAAAAGTGGGTTGTATGTAGTGACATCCTTCCAAAGAATACAGTATGAAAAGTATAATTGGTACAGTGGAAAAACCTGACAGACCGTACCTCAGCAAGGTGATCATGATTTATTAATATTGTTTGGTCATGCTGATAGCATATACCCTTAGTTTGATGTGATGAGTATGGCACTTTATCTCTTTGATCTTCCTCTCAAAAATCCATAAACCATATCTAACCATGAGGAAAACATCCGAGAAACTCAGATTGAAAAACATTTCATAAAATACCTGACCACTGCTCCTTAAAACCATCACAGACATCAAAAACAAAGCCTAAGAAAGTGTCACAGTATAGAGCAGCCTAAGTAGACATGACAGATACTGTCTTTTGTGGTATTCTTGATAAGATCCTGGAACATGAAAAGGGCATTAGGTAAAAACTAAGAAAATCTGAATACAGTATGACTTTTAGTTAATAATAATGTTACCAGGTTAGGAAGAGGGGGAATTTGAGGAAGGTGATCAAGAGGTACAAACTTCCAGTTATAAGACATAAGTACTGGGGATATAATGTACAGCATGATGACTATAGTTAATGCTGTTGTATGATACGTAGCAAAGATGTTAGGAGAGTAGATCCTAAGTGTTCTTGTTCTAAGGAGAATTTTTTTCCTTTTTTTATTATATCATTATGAGATAGTAGATGTTTACTAAACCTGTTGTAATCATTTCTTAATATCTGTAAGTCAAGCCATTATGCTGTACATCTTAAATTTATATACAGTGATGTATGTCAATTATTTCTCATTAAAACTGGTGGAAAGTAATAATGTCAATATTGGCTCATTAGTTGTGATAGATGTACCACACTTACGTCAGATATTAACAGTAGGAGAAACTTGTTGAGGTGTATATGGGAACCTCTGTACTTTGTTTACAGCTTTTCTGTCAGCCTAAAACTATTCTGAAATTAAAAGAATATTTTTAAGAAAATACTTAGGAATTCAGTTTAAGGAAAATTCTTTGAGACTCTTATTAAGCCCAGTTAGTTTTTTTTTTTCTCTTTGATGACATACATAGAAGTTTGATAAAATAGAAAAAGAGGTAATTTAGATAAAGATTGGTTGAGAAAGTCTTAGTGGCACATAAAAAAGTTGTAAGAGCTACTTCACAAAAGTATACTTGAGATTATTTGGGACCTTCTATTGATGTAGCTTTGAAGCATAGGTTAAAGAAACAGGACTTGGTCATTTACATGCAGTTTGATAAGAAACTGTCAGATAATCCTAAATTATCTCAAATAATTAAATCCTAAATTATCTTACATATATTATGTAACTGGTGTGAAACTTGTAGCATTGGCTATAAACAGGATACTTGATAAATAAAAATTATCATTCTGTAATTTATGGATCTCTGTAACATGGATAAGGCCCCTCGTGCCATTTAGAAATGAAACCTGGTTTTCCTTAAATGATACCATTTCAGTCATGGCCCACTTTATTAGGAAGAAAAGAGTTTAGCCTTGTCTTCTCATCCCCAAGTCCAGAGTCTTTGCTTTTCCATACCATGATAAGAAGGGTAAATCTTCTCTAGAGCTGTTCTTTACTGCCACAATTTAATTTCTCCCTTTATTTCCCTAAAATGAAAAATGTTTGGCTGATTTTTTTCCTTTAATGTGTAATGTTTACCTTTTTGACTTTCAAATTCCTTTAATAATTTCCTGAAGAATTTGGGCTTTTCTCCACAAAAATGCGTAGAGCCAAATTTTCATAGTTTCAAAAGGTTTATAGATACTTAGGAATCCATGTGTCACAGATTAAGAAACCCTGCCTGTCTTGAATTATATTTACATTAGTAATAGAACCTGAGGTTAGCAGACAGATCTTTAAAAAAATAAATGTATTTTCCTCACTATCCTTTCCTCTAATTCTTGTCTGTGTGAACAGCACCAGCACTGAAAATGCAGTTGTTGTAATAGTTGTTGAAGATTTGGTGAAAATAGTTTGCTAGGTTATAGCTCTAGGACATTGCTTGCTTTTGGCTCTGGGCTATACTAGCATAGCTCAACCAAGCTCCAAAATTTGAAATTCTAGTATTTAGTATAGTTAATCTGTTTTTGACATGGACAGAATATACCCTATGTATTTTGAGCACTAGTTAATTAGTACTCACATATCATGTGCCAGTATGTATGTGATTTTTTTTTAAGAATTTAATTTGATGTTTCACTTGCCTTTTGTATTTACAGAGGAAGAAGTATATTTGTTTTGTTTTTTTTCTTTTATAAGGAATGTTGCAAAGTATAGGCTGCCACCTAGAGACAGACTTGTCATTGGAGATAAAATTAGAACAATTTCAATTATTAAGGTATTCTAAAAGATTTACAAGTTTCTAAAAGTGCATATTTACTTATCTGTGGGGTAATTTTTTTTCCAGTTTTGCATATATTACTGAGACAAACCAAATACATCTCAAGATATTTATAATTAAGCTTGAAATGCTCATTAAAAGGCAAGCAAAGTGTCTATCTTTCTCAATCTTTTTCCCACTCTCTTTAAATCTTGAGGAAGACTTTTACGGTTGGGCACTGCAATCCTTGGTAATTATTAAGTCCTACATTTCTGGTATGCAGTTGTTTCTTAAGTGAATCCTCAGTTTTAGTAGCCTCAGCATTTCTTCTCCTTTTTTGTATCAGATTTTCTCTACTCATTTATCCATATTTATTTCAGTCTTTCTTCATTTTAGTTTGATTTGTTACCTGCTGCCTGTTACTTAAGTAAAAATGAAGCAAAAAATAAGACTACCAAAACATCCTGTTATATGTTTGAATTACCTCTGGTCTGTTACCCTATTAAATGTTATTTATTTAGACTCTGTAATCCACTCTTTAAAAGAACATCCTTAAATAAAAGGTTTTTAATACATGGGATAGTTACTTAGAAAGCGTCTACTGTTTGAAAAGCTCTCTGCTAAGTACTCTCAGGCATTGTTAGTGTATTTTACCCACACCCGGATTTGGAATTGAGTGAGCCAGGATGTTACTATACTATAAAAAGCAACAAACCTCAAAGAGCCTTTTGCTTTATTTGGATAAATTGTTTTTGTCATAATTAAAGTTCTGTTCCCCTTCAGTCTTCTCTTCTACCTGCTTCTGTACCTAGTTGGAAGGATACAAAGAAGGCTAGGGTTCTTGCTATGGCTGGCATCATAGAACAGAGGAGAGGAGGGGTAGAACTGACAAAGGCTGAAGAGGATAAGGTGAGACGGTTCTCTAAGCCATGGGTTTGTGTGTATGAGAATAAGACAGTTTGCTGGTTCTTGCTTAGCTTCCTCTGACAATGACTTCTTTATTTCCTTAACTCATCCCTATGATGAGTTCTAGGCATTTTGGGCATGGGTGTTTAGTGCTGTTGTGTCAGCTCCACTGGAATGACTTTCCTTGGTTCTGGAATAAAAGAGGTGACTGGTTTTATTCTTCAAACAGCATTACCCTGGCAACATGCACAAGTAGGAATCTGGCATCCAGTAGAACTCAAATAAGGAACTAGAGCTTTTGCTCACCTCCAAAATGGGCAGAATAATCTATCAAAAAATGAATGCTCAAAGTAGGAGAGCTTAATACTAACTGAGCATCTTATATGATATGGGTACAGTGCTAAATATTTTATGTTTGTTATCTCATGTTGTTCTCATATCCTTAGTTGTTTGTTCAACAAACATTTTTGAATGTTTCCCCTGTGCTAAGCACTATTCCAGGCACTAGGAATTACTGCATTAAACAAAACAACATCCTTGCTCTGAAGAAGTATTATCACCATTTTAAAGATTAGAAACCTGAGTTTCATAGAGAACATTGACTTTTTCAGTGTCCCATAGCTTAGTAACTGGTGGAGCTGAGATTTAAGCCTTACTGTATCTGTTGCCAAAGACTTTACACCACTCTAGTATGATTTCTTGAAGGTTCTGCTATTTGTAGTGATTGCTATGACCACAAATACAGTTCCTTTTTATAATTGTCCATATTGCTGATTATGCAGTGTAGTGTTCTTCAGCCCTGTTTTCATATCTTTGATTCCATCTTTGATGTCCTATATAATAGCTGGTAAGAAAACAAAATTTTGCATTTCTTGAAAACTCAAGTCAAGCATTCTTCTGCCTGCTCTCTACTGAGTACATATTGATAGTGACTACATAAATGCTATTGTATGGTTTAAGAGCAATCTGTCTTTCAGTTTATTTTTTAACAATTTATTTTTTATTTGTAATGTATTCATTCATTATTTTGTCTAAGTAATATATTCATGTACTTCAGATATCAGGAAATGAAAAGGTATGCAATATAATGTCTCCATTACATCCCTAAACCCCAACTACATACTTCTTTTTCTCAGAGGCAGCCAACTTTGCCAGATGTTTGTGTACCTTTCCAGAAATATTTTAATTCATGTACATTCAGATACATATATACCCCTTATTTTAAAAGTTCAAATTATTTAAACTAAAAAAAATTTTTTTTCACCTATTTCCCCCACCAGGCACCTATTGTAACCACCACTCTATTCTTTGTATCTATTTCTTTTTAAAAATGTTTTTCCTGTTTTTAGATTCTATGTGTAAGAGAGATCATGCAGAATTTGTCTTTTTGTGTGACTTATTTCACTTAGCATATTGCCTTTGAGGTCCATTCATATTGTTCCAAATGGCAAGATTTCATTCTTTTTTGTTGCTGAATAATATTCCATTGTATATGTATACCACAATTTCTTTATCCTTCGGACACTTAGGTTGGCTCCTTATCTTGGCTATTGTAAATAATGCTGCCATGAACATGGAGGTGCAGGTATCTTTTCAAATTAATGTTTTCATTTTCTTTAGATAATTACCAAGAAATGGAATTAATTGCTGGATCATATGGTAGTTCTATTTTAATTTTTTGAGGAACCTCCATACTGTTTTCCACAGTGGTTGTACTAATTTACATTCACACCAGTGGTGCATGAGGGTTGCCTTTTTTCCACATCCTTGCCAGTTCTTATTTTGTCTCTTTTTGATAATAGCCATTCTGACAACTATGAAATGATAGCTTACTGTGGTTTTGCTTTGTTTTTCCTGATTAATGATGTTGAGCATCTTTACATTTCTGTTGACCATCTGTATATCTTCTTAGGAGACCTGTCTGTTCATATGTTCTGCCCATTTTTAATTGGATTGTTTTTTGCTATTGAGTTCTTTTGTTTATTTTGGATATTAACCCCTTATCATACAGGTGTTTTGCAAATTTTTTTTTTTTACATACAGTAGGTTACCTTTTCATTTTGTTGATGATTTCCTTTGCTGTTCAGAAACTTTTTAGTCTGGTGTAGTCCACTTGTATATTTTTGCTTCTGCTGCCTTTGCTTTTGGTATCAAATCCAAAAAATCATTATCATGACCAGCTTACCCCCTTATATTTTCTTCTAGGAAACATAGTTTAGGTCCTACATTCAAGTCTTTAATCCATTGTGAGTTAATTTTTTTGTATGGTGTAAAATGTTGGAAATTTTTCATTCTTTTGCATGTGGCTATCCAGTTTTCCCAGTACCATTTATTGAAGAGCCTGTCCTTTCCCCATTTTATATTCTTGGCTGCTTTGTCATAAATTAATTGATCATAGAGGCAAGAGTTTGCTCCTGAGATCTCTGTTCTGTTCTCCTGATCTGTGTGTCTGTTTTGATGCCAATACCATACTGTTTTAATTATTATAGATTTGTTTTGTAGTTTGAAATCAGGAAGTGTGATGCCTCCAGCTTTGTTTTTCTTTCTCATTTGCTTTGGCTACTTGGGGTCTTCTGTGGTTCCATTTTGAGTTGTTTGTTCTGCTTCTGTGAAAAATGTCATTGAATTTTGACAGGGATTTTGTTGAATCTGTAGATTACTTTGGGTGGTGTGGACAGTTTAACAATATTCTTCCAATCCAAGAATAGAGAATATTTTTGCATTTGATTTGTTTATGTCTTCTTTAATTTCTTTGATTAATGTCTTACTGTTTTCAACATACCAGTCTTTCACCTCCTTTGTTAAATTTATTCCTAGATATATTTTTCTTTTTGAAGCAGTTGTAAATAGAATCATGTTCTTAATTTCTCTTTCTGATAGTTTGTTATTAGTGTAAAGAAATGCAACCAATTTATTTCATTCTAATTTTTATTGACTTTATTTCATGCCTGAATGTACAGAAATTATCTAGTCTCAGCTCCTTTGCCCTCAGCTGCAGCCCCTCTCCTCCATGCATGTCCAAGCCCTGTTCTTGCCCCAGAAGCTCCAGAGGGTCACACTGAAGCTTGTCCAACCTGGTTTCTTGCCTCCTGCCCCTTCGCTGTCCTCCCCTCCCCCCGTTTTTCAGTTTTATTAGGTAGAATTATTACTGTTTGACTGCGCATATACATTATATTGCATGTAAATATGTATATACAATATATTGCACATATTTTTAAAATTTATATATATGTGTTGTTCATTGTTTCTAAGAACAGTTTAGAGCTTTAGTTTTTAAACTTACATAGTTATCAAAGGAATAAAACCAACCACAAAAAAAGAATCAACAGATTACAGTAATCCAATCATAAAGGACAGTCAAATGTGCTGACACATATTCAAGAAATCAGTCATCTAAGTTATAACTATAAGTAGTTCATTTGTGTCCCTTTTTAAAATAGATTCCACATATAAGTCATGTCATATGGCATTTTTCTTTCTCTTTCTGGCTTACTTCACTTAGAATGACATTCTCCAGGCCATCCATGTTGTTGCAAATGGAATTATTTTTCTTTTCTATGGCTGAGTAGTATTCCATTGTATAATATACCACATCTTCTTTATCCAGTCATCTGTCGATGGACATTTGGGCTATTTCCATGTCTTGGGTATTGTGAATAGTGCTGGTGTGAATATTGGGGTGCATGTGTCTTTTTGAGTTATATTTATCTCTGGGTGTATGCCCCAGAGCAGAATTGCTGGATCATATGGTAAGTCTATTTTTAGTTTTTTAAGGAACCTCCATGCTGTCCTCCATAGTGGCTGTACCAGTTTACATTCCCACCAACAGTGTTCTAGGGTTTCTTTTTCTCCACACCCTCTCTAGCATTTATCGTTTGTAAACTTTTTAATTATGGCCATTCTGGCTGGTGTAAGGTGATATATCATTATAGTTTTGATTTGCATTTCTCTAATAATTAGTGATATTGAGCATTTCTTCATGTGCCTATTGGCCATTTGTATGTCTTCATTGGAGAATAGCTTGTTTCAGTCTTCTGCCCATTTTTGGATTGGGTTACTTGTTTTGTTTTTTTTTTTATATTAAGGTATATAAGCTGTTTGTATATTTTGGAAATTAGTCCCTTGTCAGTCATATCATTTGCAAATGTTTTCCCCCATTCTGAAGTCTGTCTTTTCATTTTGTTGATGGTATTTTTAGCTGTGCAAAAGCTTTTAAGTTTAATTAGATCCTGTTTGTTTATTTTTGCTTTTATTTCCATTACTCCAGGAGCTGGTTCCAAAAATATATTGCTGTGATTTACGTCTGTGAGTGTTCTGCCTGTGTTCTCCTCTAGGAGTTTTATTGTATCTGGTCTTATACTTAAGTCTTTAATCTATTTTGAGTTTATTTTTGTATATAATGTTAGAGAATGTTCTAATTTCAGTCTTTTACAGGTAGCTCTCCAATTTTCCAAGCACCACTTATTGAAGAGACTGTTTTTCATTGTATATTCTTGCCTCCTTTGCCATAGATTTAATTGACCATAAGTGCATGGGTTTATTTCTGGACTCTCTATCCTGTTCCATTGATCTATGTGTCTATTTTTTGTGCCAATAACATACTGTTTTGATTACTTTAGCTTTGTAGTATAGTCTGAAGTTGGGGAACAAGGTTGCCCTAGCTCCATTCTTATTCAAGATTGTTTTGATTATTCAGGATCTTCTAAGTTTCTATACAAATTTCAACATTTTTTGTTCCAGCTCTGTAAAGAATGTCATTGGTACTTTGACAGGGATTGCATTAAATCTATATATTGCCTTGAGCAGTATGGTCATTTTAAGAATATTGATTCTTCCAATGCAGGAATACGGTGTATCTTTCCATTTGTTTATGTCGTCTTCAGTTTCCTTCATCAGCGTCTTATTAGAGTTTTCGGAGTACAGGTCTTTTGCCTCCTTAGGTAGGTTTATTCCTAAGTATTTTATTCTTTTTGGTGTGATGGTAAATGGTATTATTTCCTTAATTTCTTTTTCTGCTATTTTGTTGTTAGTGTATAGAAATACAGCAGATTTCTGTATATTAATTTTGTATCCTGAAACTTTATCAAATTCATTGATGAGTTCTCATAGTTTTTGGGTCACTTCTTTAGGGTTTTCTGTGTGTAGTATCATGTCATCTAGAAACAGTGACAGTTTTACTTCTTCGTTTCCAATTTGGATTCCTTTTATTTCTTTTTCTTCTCTGATTGCTATGGGTAGAACTTCCAAAACTGTGTTGAATAAAACTGGTGAGAGTGGACATCCTTGTCTTGTTCCTGGTCTTAGAGGAAATGTTTTCAGCTTTTCCCCATTAAGTGTGATGTTAGCTGTGGGTTTGTCATATGGCTTTTATTATATTAAGGAATATTCCCTCTATACCCACTTTGGTAATTGGTAAGAATTTTTATCATAAATGGATGTTGAATTTTATCAAAAGCTTTTTCTGCATCTATTGAGATAATCATATGGTTTTTATTCTTCAGTTTGTTAATGTGTTGTATCACATTGATTGATTTGCAGATACTGAAAAATCCCTGCATCCCTGGGATAAATCCCACTTGATCATGGTGTATGATTCTTTTAATGCATTGTTGGAGTCTGTTTGCTAGTATTTTGTTGAGGGTTTTTGCATCTATATTCATAAGTGATATTGGCCTATAATTTCCTTTTTTGTGATATCTTTGTCTGGTTTTGGTATGAGGATGATGAGAATCTCATGGAATTAGTTTGGAAGTGTTCCTTCCTCTGAAATTTTTTGGAATAGTTTCAGAAGGATAGGTGTTAACTCTTCTCTAAATGTTTTATAGAATTCACTTGTGAAGACATCTGGACTTTTGTGTTAGGAGTTTTTAAATTACTGATTCAATTTCAGTACTGGTGATTGATCTATTCACATTGTCTGTTTCTTACTGCTTCAGTCTTGGCAAATTGTACCTTTCTAGGAAATTGTCCTTTTCTTCTACATTGTCTTTTTTGTTGGCATATAGTTGCTCATAGTGGTCTCTTATGATCCCTTGTATTTTTGTGCTGTCGGTTGTAACTTCTCCTTTTTCATTTCTGATTTTATTAATTTGGGCCCTCACTTTTTTTCTTGATGAGTCTGACTATAGTTTTATCAATTTTGTTTATGTTTTCAAAGAACTAGCTTTTAGTTTCATTGTTTTTTCTATTTTTTTTTTCAGTCTCTTTCATTTATTTCTGCTCTAATCTTTATGGTTTCTTTTCTTCTACTAATTTTGGGCTTGCTTTGTTCTTTCTCTAATTGCTTTAAGTGTAAGGTTAGGTTTTTAATTTGAGATTTTTCTTGTTTCCTGAGGTAGGCTTGTAGTGCTATAAACTTCCCTTTGAGAATTGCTTTCGCTGTATTCCAGAGGTTTTGGATCATTGTGTTTTTATTTTCATTTGTATCAAAGTATTTTTGATTGCCTCTTTGATTTTTTCAGTGATCCATTGGCTTTTTTAGTAGCATATTCTTCAGCCTCCACGTGTTCACAGGTTTTCCAGTTTTTTTCTAGTAGTAGTGACATCAACAGTCTATGTTCCTTGAGAGCAGTTTTTGTGTGCCACTACATGTGTGTCAAACCCGAAACCTGCCCCTCAACCCCAAGCTCCAGGACAGGCAAAGTGGCCTCTTTCATGGACTGTGGACTGCTTCAGTCAGCTGTCTGTGCAGTGCCCTGGGTGTGATAGCCTGCCCAGAACCATCCCTCACATTGCCATAGGCCCATGAGACCCAGGTAACCAAGCCCCTTCAGCACCAGAGCCAGGTGATCAAGGGGCCCTGGGCTCTACCCATGCAAAACCCGTAACGTTAGACACAAAACCAGCACACTAGATGTGTGTAAAGCTTCCTATCAGGAGACACTGGTGCTTTGGAATTCTGCAGAAGGCAAGTGTGAAGATAGTGCCCACCCTCTGAAATCTTTGAAAAAGATTAGTCAGCCCCTAAATGTGTGTTTGAAGAGATCCTTGCCCCTTACACCACAGTCATAAATGATTAGCTAATAGGCCTCTAGTCCAGAAAAACTGAGCTCTTAGGTCTGTTGCCTCCTGATGGGCCCTGGCGGTGGTAGCTGGTTTTAGAACTCTCTTCATTGGTTACAGTACTGTGGGATCTATGAATGTAAGCTCCACTGGCCACCAAAGCCAGGTGAAGTAAAGTTGTCCCCTGGCAGCAGTCACAAAAATCAAGGTACCAGATGGGTATGAGCTCCATTCTGAGTGACACAGTTGATTATAGTTCTGTGTGATCAGGAATGCAGGTTCCCCTGGACTCCAGAGCCAGGTAATCAAAAATCATATCCTGGGCAGCAGCCAAAAAAATCAGGGCACCAGGCACATGTAAAGGCTCCCTTCCAGGAGATATTGATGCTTAGAGCATGGTAAAGGGAAAGTGAAGATGGTGCCTACCTCTCTCTGTCCCCAGAGAGTGCCCCAGCGGGCTCCTAGATGTGTGTGTTAAATTAGATGCCTGCCCCTTAGGATATGGTTTTAATATAAGCAAATAATCTTTATTCACTTTGTTTGGTTGTGATAGGGTGCCTCTGAGCTATATCCTGGATTGATGAGTCCAAGTTCTGCAGGTCCTTTAAGAGCTTTCTACCAGATTGGTACTGTCTTGTGCATCTTGGGGTACAAAGCCTGCTGGTTTTCAAAATTAGATATTTTGAGGGCTCATCTCAAGTGCGTGTCTTAAAATTTGGGGTACCTGATAATGAGGTTTGATCCCATCACTCCTTAGGGAGAAACTCTGGTTTTTAGCTCCCTCCCAATTGTGGTTCACTGTGCTGTAGGTGAGGTTTATTTTGTGCCAGCCTCTCCTGCCCACTTTGATGTGGCTTCTTCTTGTTTTCCTGATGTATGTATAGTCATCATTCAGCTAGGCTTTAGGTTTAAGAGGAAAAATTTTCATGTGTACCTGGAAATTCACTGTGTCCATGTCAGAAGGTGAGTTCAGGATCTTCCTATGTCACCATTTTGATCTGGAAGCTATCCCTTCTTTTTTCACATATGAATATATCCTACAGATCTTTTCATGTCAGTCGTAGATAGCTTTATTGTTCTTTCTATCTCCATGGATTCCATTGACTTTAAAAGTAGTAGTTTGTCATGGACCCTGTAGCCAGACTGCCTGCATCTAGGCCATGGATCTGCTGCTGGGAAACCTCTTTTACAAGTTGCCAAATCTCTGGGCGCCTCAATTTTCTCATCTGTAAAATGAAAGGAAAAAATTGTACATTCTGAATAGGGTTGTTGTGAAGTTTAAGCGTTTATTTAGCACAGTGCCTCAAAGATGATGAGCACCCAAATGTTGGTTGCCACCACCATTGTGATTATTATCACCATTTTTACTTATGTAATCAGATTCTTATTTTTTGGCATATAGGTTTTTTTCCCCTTTTTACTATTACAAAAAGCGTTTCGGGGAATAGCCTTGTATGTTACTATTTTGCACATGTGTGGTTTCACACATGCTTTGAAATAAGTATAACATCAAGGCAAATGAGTATGTAATTTGTAATTTTGATAGACATTTGCCAAATTGCATACCACAGGGATTGTATCAAGTTATGCTGTCACTGACAGTTTGACATAATTTAAATGATCAAGGACTTGATGATGGTAGCTTTCTGGTGTTACTTTCATTTCTGGAATTATTCATATTTTTAAATGACAGTTTTGAAAGTTCTTCCTCAATCTTTATTGAAAGTACAATCCTGTCAGGAAAGCCTGCTCAATCTTTTATTTTTTAATATAAAATATGTAAGTTGGTGGATTATTCTTTTAGGATTCTCATGGATAAGGTGGAAGATAATCTTCACTCTTTTTTATTCTTTGTTTTCAGATTTTATGTTTCTATGAACCTGAATTACTTCAGATTTTTAATTTACCTTTGCAATACATAATCTTACGATAATCTTCTATTAAAAATGTGCACCTCTAAGAACCAAGAAAACAAAGGTGAACTGAGATTAGCTTTTTAATTTATTTTGAGTACTAGTCTTAAGTTACAGCAAGATTTTTTTCTTTGTCAAGGAAAACTTAATAGGACAGAGGAGCTTAAGATACCACACATTTTTCAAGGCTCAGGGGAATACAAAGATTAATAAGGAGTGATCTCTGCCATACTTTTTCCTAGTGGGTGAGCTAAATGGGAACCATTTCCAGGTTAGAAAATATAAAAAGGGGCAAAGAAGAATGCTTGAACAGAGCTTACTGTTTTGTTGCCTTTTACTTCACTGCATTAAAATGATGCAGTGAAATAGCATCACTGCAGTTCACCCTTTGTGAACTAAGCTAGTTTATTGAGAGTATAGTCAGTCAGTCATGGAAATAGAGTAGTTGAACATTATTTACATTTGAGGTATTTTAACAGTAATATGTGCAACTTGTTACTGAAATAGTATGATTAGTGTTGTCCTTTTTCTTGAATTAAAAAAAAATCAATTTTACCAAGATCTACTTTCCATACATTAAAATTCACACATTTAGAGTGTATAGATGGATGACTTTTGACAAATGCATACAACAATGTAATTACACTGCTTTCAAAATATAAAATATTTCCATCTCCCCAAGAAGAACAATTAATTCTTCCCATGTCTAATAACTTTAAGATCTGTTTTATTTCTTTTGCTTGTTTATTAGTACTTATAATATGATTTTACTTACTAAGAGTACTGTGAATTAACCCCTGAAATTACATGCCTGTTATCTATGGGAATCTGTTTCAGATTGCAAAATATTTCATGACCCAAACAGGGTTAAATGTAAACAAAACTGTTTAATTGAGTGATTTTAAAACTGTCTGACAGAAAGTTACTTTTATTTGAGATCATTTTAATTATCAATTTAATACATTTCTTGTTTACTTGAAACTTTAAAATCCACTAAAAATAGAGGCTGTATTGCAGTGCATGAACAACCTGCCTTCAGCACTATTGAATACTCTATACATATCTGTTCTTGGCATTAAAAAAGTATATAGTCACAATAAAAAGTTTCTCATTTTGTTTAGGAAATTGCATATTGGGGAAGAACTCTTTAAAAGTATTTTTCCTTTTCATGTACTTTCCACCCTAGACTGTCTCATCTCTACAGGTGATTATGGGGGATACCTGTTGGCGGGACTTGATGAATTCAGCATCCTGAAAATTAATAAGAGCAATGTATCAATAAATAAAATGTGCTTAAAAGTGGTTCTGATTAAATGGGTAGATATTATTTTTCTCATTTTATAGATTAGTAAAAATTAAGTCAAAATAAGTTTAATGTACCAAGTGTGCCATTGTACTTTTTGCTGAGACTCTGAATTAAGATCACACTTTGACTTTTAGTCTGCTGTTTTACTCTGTCTTTCCTATGAGAGTGCAGCAAATTTTAGATACTTTTCCCACTACGTTTTTAAATGTGGCTTATACTGGAACTGGTAATCACTGTGAAGGAGCCTGTTAGAGGTTATAAAGTAATTATTTTCTTACTGACTCATTGAGTGTTACTCTTGTGATTTTTAACTTGAATATTTTATATTTAAATAGTTGAAACTGAACCTCATTTAATTATTAGGCCAGGATTCTCTATACTTAAGTTGATTTTGAACCTTGTTCTGGTTTCTTTAAGTTATGTTAATTTTTAACACAGGTTTCCAATATAAACCACTCTTATTATGAGAGTGATAATATTTACAGAACCATATTGGAGATAAAAATAAAATAACTAAGATAAAAATAGTGCAAAAGAATGAGATCAAAAAGGTTTAACGTTTCCTTTGTTTCATCATGTTGTAGAGGCTACCGAACAACTTTTCACGTTCAGAGGAAGAAACAGATTTAACTAAAATGTGTTGTTAGATTAAGGGACATTTAGTTTCGATTTATAGAAGAATATTCTGATGATAAAAATATTAGAAGAAGCCTTGAAGGGAGAGAACACTATACTTGGATGTTTTTCAGACTGAGGCAGCCAGCTATATGTCTGGATAGCATCAGTATATATTTAAGTCAATCCTTAGGATCCTCCCTAAAACTCTTCTAAATATTTTTTCTTATACTTACCTAATTCATAGCATATTCCAGGTTTTTTAAGATGTCTAAAGAACTTTGAATTTCTTAAACAAGGAATTCCTTTAGAATAGGTAGAAGTTTGGGGGAAGAAAGAAAAACTCAAAAGGTTTCATATAAAACTTTTCAAGCAGTGATCAGATTAAATTTAATATTTAGCATGGGTTAGAAAAAGATTAACTGTAAAATCTGTTGTTCCACAGGTACTGTGAGAATAGAGATGTTTCGAAATATGCAGAATGCAGAAATCATCAGAAAAATGACTGAAGAATTTGATGAGGTATATAGCATTTCAGTATTTATACAGATTGCCTGCTTACACTTGTAAATGGTGAATGTTGATTATTTTAAGTTTTGTTTTGATTTGCTGTTTGGCATAAGAGAAGATATACTACTTTCTCATTTATATGATAATTCATGCTACTAATTCCAAAATTAATCATCTTTGGGAAATGTATTACATTGCATGGAAGTAGAAGCACTGAATAATGACTGATAGCTGCTAAGGATAAGAAAATTAATGGTAGAAGGTAGATGTTGATCCTTGACATTCATTCTTCAGTACCATATAAAATTCCTTAATTTGTAAATGCATTTCCAACAGTTTCATGTTCTGTGGAATTCTGGTCCTATTAAATGCTTTAAAGAAAAAAGGGTTTGGAGTTCAAGGAATTGTGACAGGCTGCCTATTACACCTACCTTAGAGTTTGTCAAAGCACATTATCTTATTTAAGATTCTTAGGAATCCTAATGGAGAAAAATTTGCTTAACTTTATTTAATTTAGAATTCCCAAAATTATTTTACATGGATTCCTGACACTGCCCTACCCCTCCCCATTTTCTGTGTGTATAAAACTTCTGTTTGGGACACTCTGCTTGAAATACTCTGATTTCCATTTAGAATACAAGTTTTCTTTGCTAGTCTTCACAATTTAATCGTGTAGAAATCATTTTTTCTGCATGGTTTTCCATTTTCAAACAGTTTTACACTGATTGCAGATGTTGAAACACTTCTACAGATTTATTTCTGTGTTGTATTTATGGTGAGCATTAATTCACGTCATGCTTTAGACTACAGTTAATTCCAGCTTTAACATTCTTCCCTTTGATTTAATTAAGATTTGCATTTTCTGGTAGGTGTTCCTTTTTCTTGACTTTCAACACTAACAACAAAGGTTGGTTTTCTTCTAGGTCCACCTTTCAGTGGAATAGGCTCAGGCTTTTTATTATTAGTAGTAGTAGTATTATTTTTAATTGAAAAAAGTACTACAAACACATGATAAAGCATAAACTTAAACACATGTTGCTCAGTGTATGTCTTTCTCATCAGATGTTCACCTTTACTCTAGCAGCACTGCCAAAACATTTTCACGTATCTCTTTACAGAAACATTCTGTCAGTGGCTTTCAGACTATTTAGTCACATTTCATGGGAGGTAGGGGAGACTTTACATTGTCACCTATGAAGATATACTCTGTAATCGCTTGTCTTCATTTCTGTAATCCAGAAAGCTCTGAAATTCCAAAAACTGGCTTCAGCTAACATGAGGCTATTTATAGTTTTTATTTATCCCATTCAGTGTAAATATCTATACGTATTGCTGTTAAATATTAATGTTACTAATTGTAAGGGGCTACCCGAGATTCTGTTGAGGTATGATGGAATATAAGCTGTATACACTATATTAACTTCTAAAATTCAATATCTCATAAATTCTGAAACATTTTTGTGGGACTAATTTTCACTAAAAAAAATAATTTTTGGTTGTTACTTCATGAGTTTTTATGTAGCAAATGGAAGATAACAAAGCCAGATTAAGGTGCAAGTGGTACATTTACACACCAACTAATATACTAACTGCCATACCAGGCTTGTAAAACAGGTGATTCAGGTCGTAGATTAATAAGTAGAAGGCATCTTGGACCTTCACAGTACCCGCACATGATGGGATGATTATTAAGAGTTTAAGGTAGTAGTTGCCAAATACTGCTGTACATTAACATCACATGGGGATACTGATGCCTGGCTTCTTCCCACATCCCCCAGACATTTTGATTTAATTTGTAAGACATGTGACCTGGATATGGGGATTTTTTCAAAGCTTGCCAGGTGATTCTAATGTATATCAACTGCTGAGAACATTATTATAAGGGAAATAAAAAGAGGAAACCAAGATTTAAGTTATAAAAATACTTCATATTTGAGAATAGAATGAGGGGGAAACAGAAATGAATACAGTGTGAAAATGCATAATAACAGGAAATCACTTCTTTGTAGTAAGATTTCGAAATAACTAGAGGAAAATGAACTCAGCGAAAGGAAGGTCATGGTATACCTAAGAAAATATTCCTGTGAATATTGTCAAGAAAAATAGTAAAATCTTATGAAAACTGACAATAAATGAAATGTAGCAAATATAGTTATTCAAAAGGTATTTGTTTTGTATTCCTAAATATTTTTATACCAATATTTGAGATTATTGACCTAATCAAAGACTTTTAAAAGTCATTGTTTTGATTTTTTACAGTATATCTAACAGTTTTGATTATTATTAGAACATTTTCATTTAAAGCAGAATTATTATTAGATATTCTCTAAGGCTATCTATTTTATCTTCAAGCACTTTAAGATACTGATCTTTTTGTACTGTATATTCAAGAAACTGCTTAAATGCATGCATATTGTTAAATGTATAGAGTTTTATTAAGTTGTTTTTTCCCTTCAAAATATTATATAGGTTATTTAGTCCACTGGAAGTGGAAGGTTAGTTTTGGTGAGTTATGTTTTGTGATGAAATTCTGAAAGAATTAATGACAAGAACCATTAGATCCCAAAAGCCTAGAAAAATGCCTAGTTCACAGGGAGTAGCCATTAAAATTTTGTGTAATGAATGAATATATTGTATTATAGTAAAGATGACATGAGTTTAAGGTCATTTGGATAAGGTGGTCCAAGAGTATGTTATTGCCTGAAAAAGTAGTATACTGTAGCTTCTATTCCTTATTACAAACTGCTTATAATCAGTTATTAGATAACCTTTTTTAAAGCTGTATAAATTTGCACCTAGCCAAAAGTGCTTTGTGATTGTAATATCACCCTGATTTAGAAGTATATTAATTCCCAGAGCAGTGTATAGCTCTTCAGAGTCTGTATATACACTTGATTCCTATTGCAGCCAGTTGCTGGGAGATAAGGCAAAATGTAATAGTATTTCTTTTCCACATTATTAGAATCAGATTTCCATATATAAATTCTTAGGTATGTTTCCCAAAGTTTAGTTTATGTAGTTTTCATATATTTAAGTGTGACATCCATGAAGGGAAACCTTTGCAATACAACACATTTGATGTACAGCTGACCCTTGAACAACACGGGTATTAGGGACTCAGACTTTCCATGTAGCTGAAAACCCTCATAAAACTTTCTGACTCCCCCAGAACTTAACTACTAATAGCCTACTGTTGACTGGAAACCTTACCAATAACATGAACAGTTGATGATCACATATTTTGTATGTTATATGTATTATGTACTGTGTTGTTACAATAAAGTAAGCTGAAGAAAAGAAAATGTTATTAAGAATCATAAAGAAGGGGAAACACATTTACAGTATTGTACTGTATTTATTGTTACTATAAGTTCCTACCACCTCTTTATAAGATGAATCATCTGTCTGTCAGTACCTATATTAGTATTGTCTTATATGATACAAAACTCCATAGATGTTATATGCATTACTTACACTACACATCAAAAATGAAAAGATAATGTGAAAAAGTAATTCATATTTATTTACAAGTATGATTTACGCATTGTTAGGAAACCAACAATACGATTGCTTTGTGGTAGCTGAGTGTAACTGATAAAAAATTGTTTCACAGTAGCCTAGCCTTTACACTAATGAATGAATTGTTAAATTTTTTATGGCATACCATATTACAGTCATATTCATAATACAATATTGAAAACATTGTTACTTTTTTCATAAATTACTTACATGTGATGACAGGCTGATACACAGTGTCTTCAACTAAGAGGAATACTGCACAGTAATGTAATTCTTTGAAAGCAAAGTTATAAAATAGTAAGAAAAGCAGTACAGTATTAATTTTTTATTAAAAATTACTCACCTTATGCCTATATAAGGATAGGGTATCCACTTCAATAGAAGTCTTGCACACAATTTTCTACACAGTGAATACTTAGGCAGTGATGACACAAAAAAGTCTCGTAAAGTTATTGCCATACAGTTACTGTATTTTACATGAAGACACATACACAATAGATACATTTACTAATTATATGGCATGATGATTATTTACTATTCCTTTATTGGAAGTGGATCATCATAAAGGTCTTCATCTTCATTTTCACATCCATTGTGCTGAGGAAGAGAGTTCAGTCCTGTTGTCTCAGGAATGGCAGAGGTGGAATAGGTGAAAGAAGTGGAAGGGTAGGCAGAAGAAGCAGGCATATTTGGTGTAGTTTTACAAAAATACATTATAATTTGTCTGACTTTTACTTTTTCATTTCTATAAAAATGCTTCTATGTGTACCAATTCTTAGTTTCAGTGCCTATATCACAGAAGAGTCTATGTTGTAAAAAAAAAGTCAAAACCAATCTTGAATAAGCAGAACCCTCCTACCAGATTGTCTGATGTCAGTTTGTTTTCTAGAACTGTTTCTTCTATGTCATCTTCCTCATTACGTGGCACTGGTTCAAAGGCACTCATCTCCATTGTCATTTTCATTTAATTCCTTTGGTGTGGTGTCTGTTACTGCTTGAATTTCTTCAAGATCCATATCTTTATTTTTATTTATTTATTTATTTAAACTTTTTTTTTTAATTGAGGTATAGTCATTTTACAATGTTGTGTCAAATTCAAGATCCATATCTTTAAACCCTTCATCCCCTCCCCTTCCCCCTTTCCCCCCTACCCCAGCCTTTTCTGTCATATCCACAATCTCTTTCATGATTTCTTTGATCAGCTCTGTTGTAAGTACTGTGAAGTCATACATACCATCTGGACAAAATTTCTCTCCAGCAGGAATTTATTGTTTCAGGCCTGACAGCTTTTACAGCTTTTTCTGTAACAACAATGGCACCTTTAGTGGTATAATCCTGCCAGACTTTCATCATGTTCTCTCTTACGGGGTTCTCCTCAATAGCATCGACAATCCTTTCCAAAGAGTACCATGTGTAATGAGCCTTAAGGTTCCTTATGACTCTCTGATCTAGAGGGTGAATTAGAAACATTGTGTTGGGGGCAAGTAGACCACTTCAGCACCTTCAGTGTTGAACTCATGGGGTTCTGGGTGGCCAGGGGTATTGTTTAATATCAAAAGAACTTTAAAAGTGAGACCCTTACTGGCAAGGTACTTCCTGACTTCAGGGACAAAGCATCAATGGAACCAGTGGAGAAAAAGGGTTCTTGTTCATGCCTTTCTGTTGTACAGCCAAAAGACTGGTAGCTGGTATTTACGTTTTCTCTTTAAGGCTAGGGGTTAGTAGCTTTATAGATAAGAACCGTTTTGATCATAAACCCAACTGCATTTGCACAAAAAGTATAGTTAGCCTATTCCATCCTGCCTTACTAGCTTGCTTACTTGCTTCCCCCTTACCAATAATGTCCTTTGTGGCAGTTTTTTTTTCCCAAATAGGGCACTTGCATCACTGTTCAGTTAGATATCTTTTCTCCTCAATGATTTTCTTAGTGGAGAGTGGGAATTTATCTCCCTCTTGGTCAGCAGAATCTGCTTCTCCTGTTATCTTGACATAGTTTAAACCAAACCCTGTTTCTGAAATTATCAGAACATCCTTTGCCGGTATTAAATTCTCCAGCTTTGTATCTTTTACCTTCCTTTCTCTTTACATTTTCATTTAATGACTCTGCCTTTTCTTGACTTAGAGCTGTAGGTTTGCCTTTTGTAAAACAGTTCTGCACCCACATAAAAGCTGCATTTTCAATATGAAATTAAAAGGTATTTCACAAAATACAAGGTTTTTGTGCCTGCTGATATAGCTACAATGATGTCTTCACAAAGTTTCTTTTCTTTTTTTTTTTACAATGGTCCTTGTACTGGATTTATTTATTTTGAAATGGCAGGCAACCACAGCTGCAGACCTCAATCCATAGTACATGGTGACTATGCATGCAACGCAACTTTTTCTTGGAATGTCATGAGTTTTCTCTGCTTCTTGAGAGTTCTTCCAGCATCACTTTGTGTGGGTCTCATGGTGTTATTCGAGGTTTATGATATTGTATTAAACATGGTGAAAAATATGCAAGAACAGTGAAAGTTCACTTTTTTTAATTGAATGGAGGATTCTTTAAATTCTGTAGTGCTTTACAGTTTTCAAAAGTTTCACACACATGATTTCATATAATCCCATAATAACCCTTTTTTTCTTAAATCCTGTATCCCTATATATTGCCCTTACCAAATTCCCTTCCCCACTGGTAACTACTACTTTGTTCTCTGTATCTGTGAGTCAGAAGTTTGTTCTGCATCTATTGAGATTCATCATATGGTTTTTATTCTTCAATTTGTTAATGTTGTGTGTCAATTGACTGATGTATACATACTGAAAAATCCTTCCATCCCTGGTATAAATCCCACTTGATCATGGTATATGATCCTTTTAATGTATTGTTGGATTCATTTTGCTAATATTTTGTTGAGGAATTTGTGCATCCATATTCATGAGTGATATTGGCCTCTAATTTTCCTTCTTATGTGATATCTTTGTCTGGTTTTGGTATCAGGGTGATGCTGGACTCATTTATGAGTTTGGAAATGTTCTTTTCTCTGCAATTTTTTGGAATAATTTGAGAAGGATAGGTATTAACTCTTCTCTAAATGTTTGATAGAATTTACCTATGGAGCCATCTAGTCCTGGACTTTTGTTTGTTAGGAGTTTTTAATTACTGCTTCAGTTTTACTGCTGGTAATTGGTATGTTCATATTTTCTGTTTCTTCCTGATTCAATCTTGGGAGATTGTACCTATCTAAGAATTTGAGCATTTCTTCTAGGTTGTCCATTTTATTTTATAGTTGCTCATAGTAGTCTCTTATGATCCTTTGTATTTTTGTGGTGATGATTGTAACTTCTCCTTTTTCATTTCTGATTTTATTGATTTGAACCTTGTCCCCTTTTTTTTCTTCATGAGTCTGGCTAAAGGTTTATCAGTTTTGTTTATCTTTTCAAAGAACCAGCTTTTAATTTCATTGATCTTTTCTGTTGCTGTTTTAGTCTCTATTTCATTTATTTCTGCTATGATCTTTATGATCTCTTTCCTTCTACTAACTTTGGGTTTTGTTTGTTCTTCTTTCTCTAATTGCTTTAGGTGTAAGATTAGGTTAAATAACTTTACACTGAGATTTTTCTTGCTTCCTGAGATAAGCTTGTATCGCTATAAACTTCCTCTTAGAACTACCTTTGCTGTGTCCCCTAGGTTTTGGAGGATTGTGTTTTCATTTTCATTTGTCTTAGGTATTTTTGATTTCCTCTTTGATTTCTTCAGTGATCCATTGGTTGTTTAGTAGCAAGCATATTGTTTAGCCTCCACATGTTTGTGGCTCTTTGCAGTTTTTTTTAATCTTGTAGTCTCATAGTATTGTGGTTGGTTTTCCAGTCATACTTGATATAATTTCGGTTTTCTTAAATTTACAAAGGCTTGTTTTGTGCCCCAGCATGTGATCAATCTATCCTGGAGAATATTCCAGGTGCACTTGAAAAGAATGTGTTTTCTGAGCTTTTGGATGGATTTGTCAATTAAGTCCATGTGGTCTGATGTGTCATTTAAGGCCAGTGTTTCCTTACTGATTTTCTGTATTGATGATCTATTCATTGATGTAAGTGGTGTGTTAAAGACCCCTACTATTATTGTTTTACTGTCAATTTCTACTTTTATGTCCATTAATATTTGCCTTATATATTTAGGTGCTTCTCTGTTAGGTGTGTATATGTTTACTTCTTGGATTGATCCCTGGATCATTATGTCGTGTCTTTCTTTACTTTAAAGTCTATTTTATCTAATAACAAGTATTGCTACTCTAGCTTTCTTTTGATTTCCATTTGCATGAAATACCTTTTTTCATCCCCTCACTTTCAATCTGTTTTTGTGTCTCTAGATCTGAGGTGACTCTCTTGTAGGCAGCATATATTCAAGTCTGATTTCTGCGTCCATTCAGCCACTCTGTGTCTTTTTGTTGGAGCATTTGGTTCATTTATATTTAAGGTAATTATCGATATGTATGTTCTTAGTGCCATTTTATTGAGGTCTTTTTTTTTTCCTTTCTTCTTTTGTTCTCTTCTCTTGTGATCTGATGTCTATCTTTAGTGTTACATTTGGATTCCCTTTTCTTTTGTGTGTATACCTATTACAGATTTTTGATTTGTGGTTACCATGAGATTTTTGTACAGCAGTCTATATATATATATATCTGTGATTGTTTTAAGTTGCTGATCTCTTAATTTCAAATGCATTTGTTAAACCTTGCATTTGTACTCTCCTCCCATGACAGTTACAGGTTTTGATATCATATTTTACGTTAAATTGATTTGTGTATCCCTTACCTGCTTATTGGGAATATAGATGATTTTACTACTTTTGTCTTTTAATCTCCCTTCTAGCTTTGTGTGGATGATTTCCTGCCTTTACTGTCTGTTTGCCTTTACCAGTGAGCTTTTTCATTTTGTAGTTTTCATGTTTCTAGTTGTGGTCTTTTCTTTTTTCGTCTAAATAAGTTCCTTTAACATTTGTGGTGGTGCTAAATTCTTTCAGAGTTTGCTTGTCTGTTAAGCTTTTGATCTCACTATCAACTCTGAAGGAGAGCCTTGCTAGGTAGAGTTCTTGGTTGTATGTTTTTCTTCTTAATCACCTTATGTCTGTCATGCCGCTCCCTTCTGGTCTGCTGAATTTCTGCTGAAAAATCAACTGATAGCCTTATGGGAGTTTTGCTGTATGTTATTTGTAGCTTTTAATATCCTCTCTTTATCTTTAATTGTTGTTATTTTGATTACAGTGTGTCTTAGTGCGTTCCTCTTTGAATTAATCTTGTATGGGATTCTCTGAGCTTCCTGGACTTGGGTGACTGTTTCCTTTCCCAGGTTAGGGAACTTTTCAGCTATTAAATTTTCAAATATGTTATCTGGCCCTTTTTCTTTCTTTTTTCCCTCTGGGACTCCTATTATGTGAACATTAGTGCGCTTGATGTTGTCCTAGAGGTCTCAAACTGTCCTCATTTCTTTTCCTTCTTTTTTCTTTTTTCTATTCAGCATCAGTGATTTTCACTACTCTGTCTTCTGGCTCACTGATCCATTCCTCTGTATCGTTTCTTCTACTATTGATTTCTTCTAGTGTATTTTTTATTTCTATTATTATATTCTACATCTCTGTTTGTTCTTTATATTTCCTAACTCTTTCTTGAAAAATTCTAACTTCTCATTCTGTGCATCCTTTCTTCTCCAGAGTTCTTTGATCATCTTTATGATCTTTATTCTGAACTCTTTCTCGAGTAGATTGCCTATCTCCAGTTCACTTAGTTTGTCTTCTGTGGTTTTATCTCGTTCCTTTGTCTGGCGTATGTTCCTCGACCTTGGGGAAGGGGCCCTGTAATAGTCTTATGCATCCCTACAGTAACTCCCCTCTCGTCACCCAAGCTATATGCTCTAGGGATACCCTCTAAGAGGGCTATGAGGATCCCTATGTTGTGGCAGACTATGTGGGTGTCAGGTAGGCTTGATTGGCCCTAGCCCAGTTGGTTGCCAGGCCCTGCCTTGTGCGGATCTTGCTGGCTGCTAGTTAGTGGGGTGTGGTCATGAAGTTACTGACTGCAGAAACTTGGGGGCCCTGGGACTAGTGTTGGTTCACTGGTGGGAGGAGTCAGGGTCCAGAACACTCTGGTCTGTTGCTTCCCTATTGGTAGGTGAAGCCAGGTCCTGGGGTTAGTGAGGGACGACTGACAGACAGAGTCAGGTCCTGGAGTCTGGCTGCAGGGCCTAAGGATTCCAAACCTTGTTTCAGATCATTGGAGGGTGTGTGTGTTTGTGTTTGGAGGCAGGGGTAGTTCCCGACACAGTTGGTTATGGGGTCCAGGTTGTCCCAAAGCTTGTGTTGGCCTGCTGTTGGACCAGGCCAAGGCTCAGCTTGTCCTGGGGTAGGGTCTGGCCTGCTGTAGGCAGGCTGTGAGTTTGTGGTTTCCTTCCATCTGGTATCTGTCTGTTACTTAGTGAGGCTCATGCAGGATTCCTGGAGGGCAAGTCAGTACCTTCCCTCTGCTGGCCAGAGCTAGTTCTTGGCCCTCTGGTGGGCAGGGCTGTGTGTAGAGGACTGTCTAGGGGTGGCTGTAGGATCAGGAAATCTTTAGGCAGCCTATCTGCTGATGGATGGGGCTGTATCTTCAGCCAGTTAGTTTGGCCTGAGAAGTCCCAGCACTGATGCCTTCAGGCTTTTGGATAGGGCCAGGTCTTGGCACTGATGAGCTAGAGGAAGGATCCCACACAATGGTACCCACTAGCAGCAGTGTTCATGGGACAGAATGAGCTTACAAATATGGCTACTGCTGGTGTCTGTGTCCTCAGGGTGAACCACAGTTGCTCCCCACCTCTTCAGGAGACTTTCCAAGACCAGCAGGTAAGTCAGGCCCAGGCTCCTATAAAATTACTGGTTTGGCCCTGGGTCTCAGTATGTGTGAGATTTTGTGTGTGCCCTTAAGGGTAAAGCCTCTATACCCTGTAGTCCATTGGGAATTCCAAAATTGAGCCCTGTTGGCCTTGAGTATCACATGCTCTGGGGGCTCATCTTCCCAGTACAGGAGTTCAGGCCTGGGGAGCCTGACATGGAGCTCAGAACTCTTACTCCTTTGGGCAAACCCCTGCACTTATATAATATTCTCCAGTTTGCCCACCCTAGAGTATGGGACTTAATCATATTACAAATCCACCCTTCTTACCCTCCTGTTATGGTTCCTTCTTTATGTCTTTAGTTGTAGAAATCTTTTCTGTTAGGTTTCAGACTTTTTTCATAGATGGTTGTTCTGCAGATATTTGTGGTTTTGGTGTGCTCTTGAGAGGAGGTGAACTCAGGATCTTTCTACTCTGCCATCTTGGCCCCTGGTCAGGAGATGTACTGCAATACACAGTTTATTAAAGAAATGCACTGCTCACGTGGATATGATTGGTGTCACACAGCATTTTAAGCACATACTCACTATAATAGGAATAGGAAGTTACTATGACTGTAATGTAGTTTGTACTATACGTAATTTTATGCAGTTATGATTTAATATTGCATCTTTACATTTGTTTACATTTCTCCCAACTGCAAATGATGCCATGTGACAGTCTGTAAGTGTTTATATAGGTAAGTTTTGATATATTTTAACCTTTTTATAATAGATTTATGTGTATTTCATGGTAGTAATAATATAAATAGTATCTATATTATTTTATGCATTCCTAACATATCATTTTCTTAATTTTTTTGATATATAGGCTATATGGTTTGCAAGTTTCTTCAAATTTTCTCAAATCTCCTAAAAATTTTCAATTATTTATTGAAAAAATTGTGTATGAGTGGACTCACACAGTTCAAGCCCATGTTGTTCAGAGGTCAACTGTATTCACTTAGTGCCTTTAATTCTTATCTGTGTTACGGTATTGCTTTGCTCACAATTATAGAGATTTTCTGTATTATGTTCTTTTTTAATGACTAATTACAATTTGTAGCTTTTTTCTCATCTTATTTTGAATTATGTATGCTTCTGTGAATTTATTTAAACTTAAGTGTAGAATTTTTCATTTGTTTATTCATTTGAGCATTTATTAGTCATAATACTAAAAATACTAAGACTGTAACAATGGTTAAATAGCATGCAAACTGAGAAAATATAAATAAATGCCAAAATGTTGTAAAGGAAAGGTGAAATTTTCTCCAGTCCCAAATTAAAGTCTTTAAACTTTTTTTGATCGTACATCCCATCAATAAAACACTTTTCAGCCTGTAGTCGTAATAGGGAAAACTTATCATAAGGCTAATTTTATACGTAAAATTCTTCTCTTCTCATCTCCATCTTTCCTATACTTTTTCCCAACATGCTAGTTAGAGTTCTTATTTTGTAGGAACAGTGCTTAAGAAGTAGCTTCTTGGTGATTGTTCCAGACTTCTTAGTTCTGAACTAAGTCCATTCCCTAAACACCTAATAAATAAAAATAGGTAAAGATTTTGTTTTCCTTTGATTTTTGGTGATCAGTTGACTGCGTGTGTAGTTCTTGTTTATTATAGAATAGTTTGAAGTTTGAAATAATAGTTTATTATAGAATTAAATGCACATATTCCTAGGTTATTTCTTGTCAGATCTTACTAGATCATCATCATGGCTTTAACTTTTTTTATAGTGGTCTAAGAAGAGCTTGTGCAAGAAGTGTCATTGCCACCATTTCTTATTATTCACTTGTGATTACATATTCAGATTTTTGTTTTTGTGTCTGTTTTCTCTAGAAACCTATGCATTTCCATTTTGTGAATAGTTAAATAATGTAAATCATAAATTCATTGCAGTGTCTTAAGTAACTTACAAAATGAACAAACCAGTGAAGAGTTCCATTTATCAGTCCCTTAGAGCATATAACTCTTCTTATTCTCCTAGATACCTCAAATACTATCTGTGACACAAAATAGTCTGAAATTATGTACCTAGTGAGGATATACCAAACTTATTCTGTGTACTTAATATTTGTAATAATTTATTTCTTATTTTTAGATAAAAGTAAAGAGAAGTTCTAATACTTTCTTGCAATACACCACTCAGTTTGTGTTATCTGTATCACTTTGGAGACTGTTCCAAATTGAGGAAGGTAAACAAGATATTAAAGGAAGCAAAATTCAAAATGAGAAGCGCCAAGACAAAGGAGTAATTGTGTAGAAAACTAATGAAGACTCAAGAAATTGTAACCAATTTATAATGTGAAAAGGTGTAAAACAGGAAATAACATTACCACCAAATTTTGCAGTGTAAATATATTGGAGACAAGAGGAAACATGTTGAAAAATAATAGTAGCAAATACATACAGCTACATAGTATGTGCTAGGCACTGTTGTAAGTCCTGTACATATAATTCTCACAGTGTTCTTATGAGATAGGTCTTTTATATTATTATTATCTCCTTTTCACAGATGAGAAAATTGAGGCAAAGAGGGTTAAGAAACTTGCCTGAGATCACACAGTCAGTAAATGACAAAGCTAGGAATTGAACCCAGATCATATAGCGCCTAAGTTCACACTCATAGGCACTACTGTATTGTGCCTAGAATATAACTCTAAATGTATAATCTGAAATAGCTAAGGAAGGGTGTTCAAGTAACAGTTGTGCTTTTTCCACTTGGACACCTTCAGTTATATAATAAATTTTTGGTGGTGGTTATTATCAGTGTCTTAGGACTGGCTGAATGAGTTATGGGATTAAACTAGTATTTTTTAAAGGACCAGTTACATTCAATTGATTAATATTAAATCTTTTTAGATTGTGTTTGCTGAGGTGTTCACTTTTATTAGGAGAAATGCTTAAATAAGATACTCATAAACCAAAGTCTGACTCAACAGTAACATTTATATCAGTGAAGGGTAGATTAAATGCCCATCTGGATTAGTCATGATCAGCTATATATTGAGTTTATAATTACTTTATGGTAATTTTAAGAATTTATCATTCAGTTTTAAAACATACCTACAAAACATAATTTTCTTGTGATACAAATGATGTACATTTATTGTAGGTATAACTTTTAATTTTAACAAGTGTTAAATAGATGAACTGTTTGGTATTTCAAACTTATATGAGATTAATTTCTTTCTGTTTTTGTTATGTATACATTTATTGAACTTAATATATGTCTAACTTTTAGTTAGGAGCTATATATTTAGAGATCAACAAAATTATAGCTCTAGACAGTGAGTTCACGTTCTGAATGGGAAGAGCTTTGTAAACTAATAGCAGTAGTACCTTGACAAGTTCAATAGTTAAGAAATATAAGACCCAATGAGAACCCAAAAGATGAGTTAATTATCTGAGATATGAGAGCTTCACATAATATTTAGCTCTAAAACTAGACTTTCAAAGATAAATATAAAGTTCACAGAAAAACCAGGAAGGAGCTTACAGAGACAATGGAGTTTAGGATGTATAAGAGGAAACAGTGAGAGAGACTTAAACTGGAGAGACCAAAAATATAGAAAGCCTTATAGACTAGAAATAGGAGATTTGATTTAATACTAATAAATAAGCCATCCTCAAAACATTGTTGTGCTCCTAAGCATACCAGACAGCATCCTAGATAAATGCTGGAGATAGAGATGATTAAGATTATACTAACATTTTTGTTGTGTTGACTTGTAGAGTTGTTCTTTCTAAATGTACTTTTACATTGTTTCTTTTTTGGCATATGTATCTCTGTGGGTCAAACGAATTTCCTAATACTTTAAAAGTGTAAGGTTTTGCCAAAGTTGGAAGCGTTAGTTTGGACTTAATTAGCATGGGTCTGATAGTAAAGAGCAATTTCTCTTTAATTACATTATGGCAGTCAGCCAAAATAATCTGTCTAAATAATCTTTATGGGGTTTTTTTTGTTGTTTTTAAGTGCACAGTAGAACTTAAAAATGAAAGTTCAAGGGATATATTTAATGATAAATTTTATTTAAGCCACTAAGGGTTTTGTTTCATATAAATGTTTTCTACCGAATCTTTTCAAGGATGAGAAATACACCCTTTTCTTTGTTCCCCTGGCACAAAGTTATTACTGCATTCTGACTGTCTGAGGAAAAATTAAAATGAAGAACTCTGCTAATCACTGTGATATGTAAACTCACATGTGTGATTTTTACATCCTAAACACTGACTACAACATTGTGATAATTTTGATAATGCTACTTCAGAATTTGAAATTTCTTCTGGTGATTTTAGGAACTTGATATTCTCAAAAATGTTACTGTGGATTGTTTCAGTCACTTTTTAGTGCACCCATTTAAAAAAAAAAAAGTATGTTATTTGTTACACACGAAGAATCTATGTAACATGTGTAAGAAATGTAAATCTCCCACCCCCCAACTTAAGAACTGAAATATTACTAATAATACTGAAATACCTATGTGCCTCCATTCTCCCATTCCATTGCTTCTCCTCAGAGGTAATTAATATCTTGATTTTTGTAAGCATTTTTTTCTTATAAACTCACTGATAGATCATTTACCTCTCTTCTTGAAATGTTTGTGAAGATTCATGGATGAGAGTAGAGGCCAGACATTTGGTGGCACTTCTGTAACTTGTTGTAACTTGTTGATGTCATTTTTAGAGTAGGACATATTTAAAAGGAATGATATTGGTAGTTCCATTGCTTTTTGACTTTATATATTTTCCTAATTTCTGTCTGTGGCTAAGGAAACACAAGTTGTCAAGATTTATGATTGATTAAGGAGAGAAATATCTATAGGAATCATTTAGAAAAGCTTACCATTATTTTAGGCTCATTTTGACAGTATCATTTTTATGATGATTCATTAATTTGATCAAGAAATATTTGAGTGTCTGTTAATTATTCCAAGCATGAAGAACGTACCACTTAATATACCAAGCTAAAATCCCAGTCCTCATGGAATTTACATTTTACTTGAGGGAAAATCCAGTGAATAACATACATAGGCAAAATATCATGGTATGGCAAATGATGGTAAATGCTGTGAAAAATAGAAAAGAGTGAAGAGATTGAGAGAGGAAGGATTGTTTTAAATAGAATGATCTGGAAAACCCTCCAAGAATGTGACTTTATGTAAATTCTTGAAGAAGGTGATGGAGCAACCTTATATATATATATATAGGCAGAAGAGAAAACAGCAAGGACAAATGGCCCCTAGGAAGAAGTGTACCTGGCATATTAGAGAGACAACAAAGAAGCCAATATGACAAAAGCGCACTGATTTATATATTGAATTTGATTGTTGTGTTTTCAGGACTTTTTCAAAACATAAGAGTTCCCATACTATTTTTTGTTTGCATGACATTAACTTTTAGTTGTCTTAAAAAAAAAAACACTCTATATTTTTATTTATCTGGGGTTTTTTCCCTCTCATGTTATCATTTAACTTATTCCTTTATCTTCTATATTTTGTAACTGAAAATTAGATATAATTCCTTTATTAGATTACATTTACATTTTTTGGCAAGATAATGTCATATGTGCTGCATACTTAATGTTGTGTCATAGTAGGTAGCTCATAATATCAGGTTGTCCACTTGTTAGTGATGCTAAGATTGGTCACTTGTTTAAGGTGATGACCTTTGAATCTTTTTTGTAAAACTATTTCCCTTTGCAAGTCTGAAATAATTTGGCACTTTGTTAACATTCTGCTTATGCCAACTGGCCACTTAATGGTTTTAGTATCAATTGATGATTTTGTTCCTGAAATTTTGTATTTATTTTGAATGTAGATGCTAGTGTGGCCTGAAGTCTGGAAATAGGATATTCTATATCATTTATGAATTAAAGGGCATCAGTCTCTTCTTATGAGACATACTAATTAGGCATTCCTAAACAAGAGTTATGCTTTCTACAGGAGTCAGAGGTAAAGAATTCTTTGTTTCCTGATGTGAATAAACCCACTGAGAAGACCACACCAGAAACAGAAGTCATTTTTGTCTAATCAGTCACTTACTTCTGTAGATTTTATTTCTTTAATAGTTGAATACCACATCCCTCCCATTTTGTTTATTGTTACTATCTTAGTCTAAACTCTTTCTGCCATCACCCTTTTGTTTTTGGATCTGTTGCAGTGGTATGTCACCTTTGCTCCATTTCCTTCACCTTTTCCTCTGACTGTTTTCCACACTGGAACCAGAAATATTTTTTAAAGCTTATCTGTTGATGAAAATCCTTCATTGGCCACCCATTGAGTTTAGCTTCCTTAGCCTTGATCCAGCCCCATCTTTCTTCTTGATTACAAACCACAGAGTTTGTTTTAGGTTGCCAGACTTAAAGCAGTCGTATGGTCCCATTGTTGTAGCTTTGTTTATAGGCCTTCACTAATGTTACAGCCTAGAATGCTGCTAACCACATTTCCCCTACCTAATTGCTTCTGCCGAGAATTGACAATCCTTTCTAAGTACTACATACTCTTATAAAGTTACTGTCATTGTATTTAATTCCCTTACTTTTTAAAAATGTTTACACATTTAAAATAGAAGTTCTCTGGAGGATGGGGGAAATGGGGAAAAGTTGGTCAAAGAGTATAAACTTGCACTTATAAGATAAATAAGTTCTGGAAATCTAATGTACAACATAGTGATTATAATTAATAGTATGGATCACATACTTGAAACTTGCTAAAAGAATAGATATTAAATGTTCTCACCAAAAAAAAAAAAAGGAAAGAAATGAATAATGTGATGAGTTGGAGATGTTAGCTAGTGCTATGGTGGTAATCATTTTGCCATATATAAGTATATCAAATCAGCATGCTATATACCTTAAACTTATACAATGTTATATATCATCAGTAAAGCTGGAAAAAACTATGAATCAGAAACTCTTAGAAGAAAATCCTTGCTCTGCTCATCTTTGTATGTCCAGGGACCTGATACAGTGCCAGAGCACATTTGTTGCTTAATGAATGTATGAATAGGTGAATGGGCAGATGACTGGATGGATGGATAGTTTCTCTAAAGAATTATTTGCAAATCACTGTTTTAAGCAATAGTGGTATATATCGTTGGGTAAATCTGTTGAAATTAGGTAACCAAAAGCCATGATTCACCAAGAGTTTGTAACTTTTTGTGTGATGTCCCATCAACTGGGTTAAAAGTCAAGTCTCTTGGATTTACTCTTAGAGAATGTTTTATTTCTTCAGATATCTACAGTTTGTTACCACTTTGCCTGTCCAAATACCAGATGCTAGAGGATTAGGTAGTTAGCCTGTGCTAGGTGCATGAACTCTACTTTGCAGTGGACCTTTTATAAGATTGTTGTTCTAATCGCAGTCAGAGGCTCTCAGTCTTCTCATTTTTGTTGTTGGCTCTTGTCCCTGAAGCTTGACACCCTTACCCTCCCCCACCCCCAAGTCATTGTCCCCAAAATTTCTAAAATAGACTTTTCCAGTAGTTTCTTGCTCTCTGTTTCAGAGCAGAACCCCAGTTTTCCTCCCTTAGAAGAGTATTCACTAGACAACACTTCTGTCCTCCAAGGTTACTGGAGTAAGCCAGGTGAAGCTCCATTGTAAAGTACAGAATACATGAAAAAAAATTTTTTAAGTTATTTTTTTGGAGGAGTGGGAGAGAGGGAATTAGGTTTTTATTTATTTTTAGAGGAGGTACTGAGGATTGAACCCAGGGCCTTGGCAATGCTAAGCATGCGCTCTACCACTTGAGTTATACCCTCCCCTCCTTTTTAAACATTTTTAAATTTTTGTTTTGAGGAGAGGTAATTGGGTTTATTTATTTTTTAATGGAGATACTAGGAATTAAACCCAGGACCCGATGCATGCTAGGCATGCACTCTGCCACTGAGCTATACCTTCCTCCTGAGAATACCTGGATTTTATAATTCGAGAATCAAGACCGTGTAGCTCTATGACCTAAGACAAGTTCTTAAAAACATATTTTTTCTAATCTTTATACATACCAAGATTCACCACAGTGTCTGGATAATACAAGATTATATATGTGAAAAATATATACCATACGAATGCTAGCCATATTATGTTCTAGTTTGCTGTATGGAGATTTCTCCCCTTTTATTCACCTGAACTTAGAGGAATTGCTTTCTTACATATTTCTGCCTAATATTCTACCTACCCTGAGCTTCTTTATGCTTTTCTATACCTGTTTTTTATTTAATATGGTTTACCTTTTTATTAAGTTATCAATTAATTCCTTGTGCAAAACATTCTAATTAGACTGCCCTTAAAGAACCTAAACATCAGTTGTAGATAAGGCATTTAGGCTACTTGATTATTGTCTTCATTTTATTACCGTATTTCATTTACTTAGCTATCTTGAAAAAAGAAATCACTGCTTTTTGAAGCAAGCTGGTTTTCAGTACTCTACTGCCCATCATTAATTGAACAATCCTTTTTACTTGGCATGTATAAGTGTGTATAACAGAGAGAAATTTATAACTAATATTAGAGTAAAGCAAGAAACTGTCTTTTCTATGGGAGATATGGGAGATCTTCCTTTTCCCATGTTTCTCCTTTTAATCACAATATTTGCACATGATATAAAAATTAATAGGGTAAAACTGTATACTTTTTCAGACTAGTTAGGAATTGAGCTAGGTTTGTGTTCTATCGTTGCTATCATTACTTTCAGTATACCACGGGTTTCAGATTTCTCCAGTGGTAGGCCACTGTTGCCTTGTGCTTAGGATACCAGAGGTTTTTGCTCAGTATTTATGCTACACCCTCAGCTTTCAGCTCTCTGCACCCTGTGCCAGAGAGCACAGCTACTCTATACTTTTGCCCCTTCCCCTAAGCATAGAGTGGTGTGGCTTTTTGCCTTGTGCTGTGATGAGGGCATGGGGATTCTCTTTTGTTCTAGCCCTGCCAAAATCTTAAGCATTCCTGCTGGGCCTGAAGCTACTTAAGGGCCTTCTACGCTTTCCTGGCCCTCTTTCCCATAGCAGCTAAACTTTGCCTGATCTGTGGTTGGCTGTGAGTGGGACTTTCCTGTCCCTCTCCTAATGCTAGCCGACTTCTGTTGTTACTGGTATAGAATTCAGGGTCCAGGACAGTGTTGTGTTTCCTTCTCCCACAGGTAGAAGATTTTTTTCTTGACCCTTCTTCTAGCTGTGGTGGGTCTTTGCCATGCCATGGTGGTGACTCAGTTTGCTGACCCTCCCCCATCAAATTAAGGCTTCTGGCTTGTAGGAGAGAAGAATCTGGAGAAGTGCTTGTAGGAGAGGAAGGTCTAGAGAAGTGAGCTGTGCTTCTTTCCTTTCCCTCAGCAACTGAGGATCATCCCCTGTAGGCCTGTATCAAGAGAGGTTCTCTCTTTTCTGCTGCCTCAGGCTTTGTTTTAAGTACCTGATTGAAACCTGTGGTGAACTGAAAAAAGAGCTTTGGAGTGAGTGCAAATTCTTTGTTATTCAACACTGACAAATTAGCCCACATTTGGTCATTGACAGTTTGTTAACATTTTGCCTGATTTCTTACCATTTTTATGGTGGTGTGCCTTTTCTTCTTAGGCTCTGCCACAGATGATAGAGTTTGTATGTCTCATCTTTTCTTGGAAGGTTTAGTTATTTCAGCTCAAGGTGGGCTCAAGAAAAGCATTGATATTTTTTATGCTGATTCAGCTTACTCTCATTATTTGCAGCCTTCTATGTTCTAAGTAGAAGCCAAACCCTGTTGTTACTCTTTTGACTTTGCTTTTAGTGTGTTTTTTAATACAAAAAATTGCTTTTATAATGGTTGATTTTGTTGGTCTTTTATGACTTCTGACTTTTTAAAATTGTGTTTAGAAAAAGACTTCTCCAGTCTGAGAATATTCTCCCATGTTGTCTGCTATTTCTTTTTTGGTTGAGTATTTTTTTAAGTGTTTTGATTTCATTAGGAATTTGTTTTGTTGCAAGGTACAATACTTACCTGATTTTTTTTTTTGTAATGAACACCTAGTTGTACCAAAGTTATTTACTGAATAATTCATCTTTCCCCACTTCTCATAATTCTGCTATAACAGGAAGAGATTTGTCTGTAAGTAAGAGAAAATCTGACCAACAGTGTCTTAAATTCACAGGAATTTATTTGTGTCGCACGAAATAAATCTGAAAGTAGACAGAACTAACATGGTTGGTATGCACCTCAACAGAGCAAAGACCTAGAGTTTTGCCATTCTTCTCTCTACCATTCTTTATCTTCATACTGTCCCCTGATGTTCACAGACTGGCTGTTGAACATATGGCACCACATGTGAGTTCCAAATCAGTGAAACAGGAAAGGGCACAAGGTTGAAGCAGTCATACTAGCCTAGTTTGTCCATTTTAAAAGGCTGTTTCCAGAAACCTCATCTAGCAAATTACATGTTTTTTCTCAGATATGTCTTACACGTTATTTTCTGGGCTACTAGTGTATCTCTTAGCAGTGACCATCCTTTCTGTCAATTGATCAGCTGAGTTTTTGAAGAAATAAAATATTTCAGATATATGCAGCCCCATGTTCATTGCAGCATTATTTATGATAGCCAAATATTGAAACAACCTAAGTGTCCATCAGTGGATGAATGGTTAAAGAAAATGTGGTATGTGTACACACACACACACACGAATATTACTCAGTCATGAAAAAAGAAGGAAACCTTACCATTTGTGACAATATAGATGGACCTTGAGGACATTACACTAAGTGAAATAAGTCAGAGAAGGACAAATACTGTTTGACCTCACTTATATGTGAAATCAAAAAAATAACAACTCAAAAAAGACACTGAACTCATAGATACAGGGAACAGATTAGTAGTTGCCAGGGGTGAGGTTGTGCAAAATGGGTTAAGGGATTCAAAAGGTACAAACTTTAAAGTTATAAAATACATTAAGTCCTGGGGATGTAAAGCATGGTGACTATAGTTAATAATACTGTATTGCATATTTAAAAGTTGCCAAGAGAGTAGATATTAAGGAAGATCTTAAGAAAAACAAAAAATTTTGCAACTGTTTATGGTGACAGATGTTAACTATACTTATTGTTGTGATTATTTTGTAATATATACAAATATTGAATCATTGTATTGTATACCTGGAACATTATATGTGAATTATAGCCCAAAAAATCTAATGCATGTATTTCTATATGTGTATATACATATATATATATTATATATGAATTATACTTCAAAAAATCTTAAACAATATATATATATCAGTTCCATAGAGTTTTGTTTTGCTTTATGGAACATTTCGATCTTTGAATTATACTTTTTTTTTTAAATTTAGGTTTTCCTAAGTATTGATTTGGGGGGGGGGGCTTTTTTTCCTCTTGCTTGCTGTCGGGCCTGTTTAGATAGATTATTTTCTTTGTAGTCTCCTTGGGGCCCAGGTCTGGTTGTGAACACTAAGTGGCTACATCTCATAGTTGGTATAAAGCAAGAGAAGCTCTACCCTAGTGGGCTTTTGTGACATAGAAGCAGCAGGCAGCCTTCAAAGATACCTTTGAAAAGCATCTCAACTCTCCAGTCTGCTACCCTCTTCAGTCTACACCCCACCCCTCAACACACACACACCCAGTCTCAAGAGCTGGGAAGATTCAGTGAACCCTTTTAGTTCTCTTTTGATTCCTTTAGGGCTTAGTAACCTACATAACATTGATGTAGCACCAACATTAACTTTCTTTGGAGGTATCTGACTGAGTGCCAAGCTCTTCCGTATCTCTGCTTTCTATTTCTTGCTCTTAGGATATCTTGCTTTTCTAAGTGTCACACTTGTTTTCTTTCCTAGGACACCAGCAGAGCTCAAGAACTCATTTATAATCAATTTTACCAGCAGCAATTTGGCCCAGAAAAGACAAATAGCCACAAATTTAAAATATTCAGATAACAATGTTCGCAGAATTTCTTACTCTCTACTTTGTGAATTTTCATTTCTTTACCAAAATGTTTTAGGCTAGAATGGGAAACCTCTAACTAGCTGAGTTCAACTGTCAGTTTCATGTTTTAAACAAGATGACACAATCTGGTGATACCAGGGACCCATGTTAGGTTTTTCCTTTAAGTCTAAAGGAAAATCTATTAAAATCTATTAAGATAGATTTAATAGAAAGTTCATAGTAAAATTGGAAGAAATGGAGTTGCAGTTGGCAGATGTGAAAAGTTGGTTTTGGACTTCTTAATGAAGTGCTTATACTCTTGAAATTCTCAATTCTTAAGAAAGATGCTGTGTATCACAGTTTTCATGATTAGTTTAGTATGAATTCAGTAGCAAATAGCATTTCTAGTCTAGACTTCTTTCATTCTCTCTTTGGTTTCTACTTAAATTCTCTCAACTAGGACCCAAGTACAAGAAAACTGAAATTATTATTTTGAATGAATGGCTTAGAATAATGAATTAAATACTGGTTCTAAATAATAATTTTTGAGCACTGTAACAGTTACTTAGTTGTGGATGGTCAAAACAAACAAAAAAGAGAAAGCCATCATGAACCCCTGTAAGTCACCTTTGATTTCTGTCTACATCTACTTGGAGAAAAAGGTTTCTTTTCCAGTAGAAGGACAAAAAAAACTGATGAAACTTGATGTCACATGTCATATTTAATTTGTTCTTCCCCTCCCCCCCCCTTTTTTAGGACAGTGGTGATTACCCCCTTACCATGCCTGGACCTCAGTGGAAAAAGTTTCGTTCTAACTTTTGTGAATTTATTGGAGTCCTGATTCGACAGTGTCAGTATAGCATAATTTATGATGAGTATATGATGGACACAGTAATCTCCCTTTTGACTGGTTTGTCAGACTCCCAGGTCAGAGCTTTTAGGCATACAAGTACCCTTGCTGGTAAGTAACCAACATTTTATTTCCTTTTCATTTAGTTTTGTTTAATATATTCTATTCTAATTAAGATTTATTTAGATTAAATATTAATTTAAATTAATTACTATGCTCTTGAAAAATACTGTTTCTCTTCAAAATGTACATGAATGGTTTGTATTCTCTATTTAAGTAAAATGTGTGTCTATTTTGATAACTGCCATTTGGTAGTCTTGAGAATGAAAATTGAAAATTTCTGGCAAATGTTACCAAATCTCTTTCTGAATGTTTATTTTTCTATGTTTTTATTTTATAACCAAAGGAATTTTAGGTGTCCCTCAGGCCATATTCTTTGGTAAATCCAAATAATAGTTAAAATTCCAAACAAATAGTATTTTTTCCACTTAATTACATTGTTTCTTTGCTCCTTGTTATTATACATAAATGTGTAAATATTTGTTATATATATTTGAAACAATTCCATCTAATTGTAATAGGTAATTGTGACCTAGCTGGCATTCTTTCTATTAATAGTGTTTTAATAACCTAAGCATATCTAAATGTAATGTCTCTAAAATCAGTTCATTTAGGTAGGCTATAGATAATCTGAAGAACTGACAGATTATAGTTTTCACTTTTACTTTTATTTTTGAATTATTTAAACAAATTCTCAGCCAAGTATATTCATTTTCCCTTTGTTTTTCATAACAAGGTAACTTTGTTAATTTAGCCATTGTTCTGAATTTCTCAGTGATTTTAACTGTGCATACCTAAAATGACTAAGTGTCTATTTTTCCTCCTGTCATACAGAGAGAGAGGGTGAAAGAGAGGGTGAAATATATGTGTATGTTCACATACACATATATTTAAATACTTCCAGATTACATCGTTTTTAGTAGCAGTAACTGTCTATACATTCATCTTACACATTACTGTGACAAAAAAACAAGATTTAGTTTCATTAATTGCATTTCATCTTACATAAAAAGTTAAATTTCTCATTTATCCAATATATTTAAGTACATTGATTCCCAAACTTTAGCATGCATCAGAATCACCTCCATTACTTAACTGAGATGGATTGTGTGGTCTTGCTTCCAGAGTTTAACAGGTTTCTAGCTGATGCTGATGCTTGTGGGGACTGCACATTGCAAACACCTGATTTAAAATTTTGTCATTTTCTGACTTAATCTTTTGACTGAAGCCATTGTGATAATTTTATATAGAGTCATCCTGCTACTCATTTTTTTTTTCCCATTTCTTTTTCTTTCCTTGCTCAATGTGGTTAATCCATATTGGTGTCCATTATTCCCTTAGTTGCAGTTCTAATGGAACAAATATGACACACCATTTTTCTTTTGAGAGTGTCCTTTTACTCATTAGGAAAAGAGGAAGATTTCTTACTTAATTTTATCTTTTTAAAAAAGATAAAGCCACACAATTTATTGTTGAAAAAAATTCTGTATAGAACAAACATCATACACATTTTATTCTGTATTTTGAGAATTTCCTCTTCCTTATCATTAGGAGGAAAAAGAGATCTTGTACCCAGTTGTAACTTTTTGAAATGGTACTTTAAATATAACTATATATTATTTTAAAATTATCTGATATTATAATTTTTTTCTAATTTCATGACTTTTAGTGTCTTCTGCATTTTATATTTGCTTTTTTTCTTTCCTTTGTATTTTCTATATTCTTTTCATTCTCAATTTCTTCTATGTACAGTAATGCCCATTTAGCTGGTTTTCAGATGCATAGTACATGCAGTGATTTGAAATAAACTTAAACACAAGATAGAAATTGCTTCTAAATAGCCAAAATACTGCCGCCAACAGTTATTATCTACTTTCCTAATGCTGAGACAGAGCAACAAATGAATGGAGGGCAAATGTTAGATGTTGTCCTGCTGACAGAATTGTGAAATGACAATTTATAACAAAAAAGAAGTCAGAAAATTTTGCTTATAGATATCAAGATAGAGAGCAATCTGGGGCTTCTCTGCAGGGGCAAGCTACCTCTCTTTAATCCAGAAAGTTGTGTGCATTCTGAATAAAATATTAAATATATGACATATACTCTAAGAACACAAAAGAAGAAATAATACAGAAATATGCAGAACACTTTGACTTTTAAAACATTTTAATTTCCTGAAAACGCACTTTAATTCATTTGCATTTGTCCTTTACCACTGTGTAAATGAAGTATTACTGTATTTTACTGACTTTGTGATGGTCCATTTCTGCTCTCCTTTCCACTGGCCCATTTTCAGTGACTTTTATTATTGTATTGTTTTCCCTATGTTTGTCTCCCTAGTAATCTGTATATGCTGATTTTATATATGCTTAATCATACTTTAATTATGGCTTTCCTCCTACTCCTTTTGAGTTGAGTAACTCTTCCCTACTTCCAGTGCCCGTCTGTATTTCTTTTCTCACAATTTACCTATGATCACGATAGCTTTTAAAACTGCCTGATAAATGCCATTTTGTTTTCACCTAAGCTCTTTTTATATCATCTAGCCTATTTGTATTTGTTAATTATTTTTCAGAATCAGAAATAAGGAAAAATGGAAGCCAGATATTATACTTATTTTTTCAAAAGCTAAAATCTATTTTTTAAGTTATTCTCAAATTTACTTCAAATGATTACTATAATTTCTCTGTGTCTGCATTAATTATCATATCTTCCAAGGCTCAGTTTCATAAAATGTGAGACGTATCAGTCACCTACCCTTCAACAAAACACAGAGATCTTACTGAGAACATAATTCCAGGTTGGATAATAATTATCCGTCTTTTCAAGGATTATTCTGTTTTCATCTTTGTCCTTTTCTCTTATTCTCTCCCTCCTTTTTTTCCTTTATGGTATGTGTATGAGGGGTAGGTTAAAAGATAATCATTTTTATTCACTTTGCAGGAGGAGTCTTGGGGACTAGATAAAATGGGCAGGAACATTATATCCTCTGCTTCAAAGACTATGTGCATGGACAGTTACAAGGCAGTTATGGCCAGATATGATTATCGGCTTTGGAATAAAATGCTCCTTGACATTGCTTTTATCTTAGCTGAGAAGAGAGAAAATCAGGTTAGTTGTTTTGTAGGGTACAGATATGATAAGTTTTAGAGCTTCATAAGTCATCAGAGTGGTCTTACCAGTAGAACTTTTAATTTGTCTTCCAAATATCCCATTTTCTTGCCATTAATTAACTAATGTGTCCCAATTGTGTTTATGCATTGCATTTAATTGTATATTTTTGCCACATTTTTATTAAAATTAATTTTTTTATCATTTTATAGTTATTCAGGTTTGTTTATTCTCCAGTTAGGAGTAGTCTCATTTTTCCATTGGAGTTAAACTGGACTTTCCTACCTTTTTTTTTTTTTTTTTTTTTTTTGGAATTCTTTTTATCATTGAATTGAAACAGACTGGTTAGCAATTACTCTTTATATTACATTTTCCTAGTTGTTTTTCTGTACTTTTAATTGGAATTATAAAGCATACTCCCGTTTGACCTATCTTAATAAAGAAGCTTTACATTGCAATAAAGTTTTCATTAATAGTTAATCTTCAGAATTAAATGCCCTCATTTCTCTTCTAAATAGCTGTATCAGTTAGACATATTAGAACATAGTTTGTGGATTTAATTTATATAAGTATTATTTTGTCATTATTATTTTGGTGGATTTATAGCCTGAGACTGGACACATTTTCTTTCCTTGATTTCATGAAATTTTCATGAAAAGATGTTTTTCTTCCCAAGGTCAAATAGATTTTGTTTGTTTTACCACTTTAATTTTTGGTGCTATAAATTCTGCTCTCAAAATAATCTACTTTTCAGCTTTATAGTTACATTATTCTTAGGCATTTGCTTTTAAAATACATGCTAATACTTTATAAGTTGTTGATTTCAAATTTTTGTTAGATGACAATTTGCAAGATGAGTAATGTTGGTGTACTTTTTTATTTTTTTGCTGTTTTCTCACCTATATAATTTTCTGTGTTACAATGAGATTAATATTTGCTACCTCTCACTTCTAAGGTGAAAATGTTAACTTCATAAAGGAGAATTAAGAATACAAAGTTTGTATTAATAATGGCATGGTGGTTGATTCTGTTGTGTTTTTTTCTAAAGTGAATTATGGGAAAAGTATAAAATGTGCTTAAGATCATCACATGACAGTCAAGTGGCCTCATTATGCTGAGAGGCCAGTCCTTCACCACTAGTTAACAGTAGCTCACTCTCGGACTCTTGGGGAAGTAAACATTTCTTTATATTTCATTATTAACATTATTATATTGATAAGTGATTGATTTTATATTGGCATGATTTCTTGTTGATTAACAATTCCTATCAAGTCACCATCTCTGGACTTTCACTAAGAGGAACAATAAGGTATATGAAATTGCTTTGTTCCCCCATCATAGACTGAAAATCACTTTGTCTCAGTAAATTAACATCTTTTCTTTGGCTTTCAGTTGCTGAAACCGTGTAATATGGGTTCATAGAAAGGGTTCTGGGCCGAACTGTCTAAATCCATATCCCTTTTTACCTTTTACTAGTTGGGTAATTTGGATAAGTCCTTAATTTATTTGGCCTCACTTTTTTCATATGCAAAGTCGAAAGGATAATGATAGCTACCTCATTAAAAGAAATTAGGAGAGCTTGGATTAGTGCCTGACATCTAGTAAACTGCTGCCATTATTCTGTAATGATGAGAAGAGCCAATACTGTTTGCAGTGTTTCTCTTCATTCATTTTTTTTCCTCAGAGTTTATTGAACACCTACTCTGTTTTGGTAATAGAAGATATTGCAAACGTAGAAATCAAAAAAAAGAGAAATAAACATATCTTTCAAAAACTGCTAATAAGAATGCTAACAGCATGCATTTTCATTTTACTTATCTTTTGGCTCTCAGGTGTGAAATTCCATTTATTAAATTCTGCAAATATTTTATAACTCTTAACCAGATATAATATTTCTGGTTCCTATGGTTAGGACCTGAAAATTTTAGGTTAGTCTGGCATTATCAAAGATCAGACTATACAGTCTAATCTCTCTTCCTTCATTTCTTTATATTTCATTTTCCTTTTATTCATTACATTTTTTTTTACCTTTTCATTGCTTTTTATTTTGTCCATTATTATTATTTTTTTTTTTTTTTTTACTTTAACACCTTTGGTGTTCTCATTCCCTCTCCAAATATAACACTTTTTTCAGCTTTCTAGGATTTGTATATAGTAGACTTTTGGTGTTATCATAGGATTAATGCCCAATAATTGACCAAAGCTGCAAATACCACTATACCCTATAACTGTACACATAAAATACAGTAAACTTTTAAAATGTAGTTACTCTTTCAAATCTAAATACAGGTATCTAGAGTAGTGTTTTAAGTTTTTTAGTTAAAAAAACTATCATTTTCTTAGATTTATCTCTTTTACTTTCTGTCATCAGGTATGAAAATTAGCTTTCTTTTGGAGGCCAGTTTTTGTAAAGAAATCATGATTTTTAAAATCACTTTACAAGCATTGTATATCTTTTATGTATTAACTTGGTGACCTTGCACAAGTTCCTTAACTTCTGGGCCTCACACTTTCCCTCCTCATCTGTATAGTATTGATACAATAGTCCCATCTCATAGGTGTGAGGCTTAAATGAAATAATTCATGTTGAGAGTTTCACATATACAAGTCACTCAGTAATTGTCTGATGTTATAACTGTGACAGAATAACAAAGCTTGCTTGGTTTAGTTCTTAGAAAGGCAGAGAAATTGAGAAAAATTCTTGTATATTTTTCATTAACATCTTCATGGTGTACATTTAAACATTTTCTATATACATAAAATTACATATGTAACTTTAAAAGGATTCAGAAAAGGAGAAAAGTACAAAAACAATAGTTAGCCACAACATGTTGATATTTCCTTTAAGGTTTTTTTCTCATATACATATTTGTGAGGATTTTTTATTTTATTTTAAAATAAATGGTAGGATCAATTCTGTGGCACATATTTTCTGTACTTTTAATTTTTTTATAATCATGTTTCATATATCTGCCTCATTTCTATAATCTATATGTCATTTAAGTTATTTAACCTTTCTGCCATTGTTTGGATCTTTGTCTTTTGTTAGATTCATTATCGTCTTTGACTTGCGTTCTTTTTTTAATTTATTGTCTCCTTTTTGGGTAACATGTTTTTTGATAGCTTCTTGAGAAGAAGAATATTGGGGAAGTATGTATGTGATACTTTATTTGCCTGAAGAATATACTGTGTCCTTATGTTTAATTGTCTGACCCAATATAGAATTTATCGTTGAAAATTTTCTTCAGAATTTTTTCTCTAGCTTCCAGTGTTGCTGTTGAGAAGTCCAGTGCTGTTTCAGACTTCTGATTCTGACCCGGTTCTTGTCTTTGGAAGCTTTTAGACTGTTCTCCTTGTTCCTGATGTTCTGAAATATCATGGTGATATACCCTGACGTGTGTATATAATTTTTCATTCATTTTGCTGGGCACTCTTTATTGAATACTTATTGCTTGGATGTTAATCTCATGAATCAATTCTGAGTTTCTTGTTATTTCTCTTCTAGTTTCCATTTCTTAGTTCACTTTTTTTCTTTTTGGTTCACTTTTCTTATATTTCCTCAAATTTATTGAACTTATTTTTCATTAATTTAAATATTCTATGAGTTCTTTAGCACTCTCCTAGTCTTTTTCTTTTTTTTAACATTGTCTCATGCATGTAACATTTTCTCTTATCTCTTTGACAATGTTAATTATGACTCTGAAGGTTTTTCCTGCTCCCTTCTCTGATGCCTTTTCTGATTCTCTGCTTTTATTGGTATCTTTCATGTTGGAAACTTGCCTTAAATACCTGTTCGTTGGCTCTCTAGTCATTGCTGAGAATGAGACACTAAGAAGCTGATTGCCGGAGAGGGTCTGGGGGGTGTGTGTGTGTGTGTATGTATGTGTTGTGTTTGCTAGAGGGGGGGCAGTAGCTCTGGCTTCTTTGGTGAGCATCACTGCAGGATAGTCTTGTGTTCAGTTAGTGTTTTCATTGCAGACTCTAAATTATTGGTATTAATAATTATTTTCCCAGGGAAAGTTCAGCTTCTTTGCAGAAGGATCTTTCAGTCTCCTTGAGTCTGGTTGCTGTCTGCCATTTGGGAGTTATACAGGGTGAAGGAGCACCCAGGGCACTCTGTAGTTAACATATATCCCTCCTCTATGTCTGATGAGTCCAAATCACTGGTTTATTTTCTTTAGGGAATAAACTTTCTGGACTTCCAAGATGAATGTCTAGTGGAGGGATTGCTTGTCTAGGTTGGAGTGGAGATTTGGGGATTTAATTACTTATTATATAAACTTTGAAATAATATTCCTATTTTCAGACCTTATTTCACTCCATCTTCTGTGGAACCTAGTACTTCTCCAAGTCCTGAATGCTTCTGGGTTCTGCAGAGCAAAATAGTTTTGGTTTTTGTTCTTCTTAAGATACAGTTGTCAAGCTTTGTTGACCATTTGGTTTGATTTCCATGCTTTTCCACCTGCTTTGTATATGCATATATTAAAATACTGTGGCTTGGGGTTGTAAGTATGTTTCTGGATTTATTGAAGATGAACATTTTTTTCTTGTTATTTTGGTTGAGTTTTTAAGAGACTAAGAGATTGGTTAAGTCTTTATTATTTGGAAAGTAGAAGTTTGTTAAAAGCCTTTTTGTTTGTTTTTTTAAAATAAGTTTTTTTAAAACTAAGTAAGAAGTATAACCATATCTCTTAAAATTTTAATCTTGTCCCATTATCAAACATATTTCTAGGGTGTACAGTAATAATTTTCAGAAGTATAATAGGTATCACTAAATATAAATGCAGTTTTTTAATTTTCATTTTTATGTTTAGGAACACACAAAAGCAAATTGTTGGATAGTGTTTAAAGGGTTGTTGTCCATAATCTTAATTTCAACCATCCCATTTGCCAATAATCTCTTTTGTTTTAGTATTTGCTTTATATGTTCCCAGCTCCAGTATTGTTTTTATTATGTTGAGACTTTGAATTCTTTGATACTATATTTTTAGTGTTCTTCACACCCTTCATGTCTTCAGTTCCTCCACTTTCCTAGCTTAGATTCTATCATCCAAATTTAGTATAATCATGTCCTTCTCATGAAGGACCCTCAGCATCCTTGCCTCTCTCTCCCTCCATCTTACCCCTGGGATAACCCCATATTACCACCTGCTCCACACCTACACTAGAGCAGCTAAAAGTGGTTATAGAAAAACACATAATTATGATGACAGGGCTTTTTACATTTTTCTCTTGACTGGACCTTTAGTGCTGCCTAGGAATCCTATTACAATATTCTACACAATGGATATTCCCACTTGCTCTTCAGATTATTTCATACTTTCTTCTCAAACGTTTATTATCTCCTATCCTCTCTTCTTCACACGTAGCTGATTATCTTGCTAACTTAATAGAGACAAAAGAGAATCCTTCAAGGATTAAAGCTACTTATCTGGGTGCAGCTGTACATATATACTCTGCTTTTTCTCTTATGACAGTACTGTCTGTCTAAAGTTAGTCCTTGCCCTTATGCAGTGGATCCAGTCCCTGTTTACCACCTCAAGAACCTTGCTTTTCAGGTTGTTTTTCCTCTCTCTCCTGCTTCAGTTCCTCTACCTACTTCATTAGATAATTCTTGTCATTATATTAATATGCTATAACAGCTCTTACCTTTTAGAAACACTCTGTATGGGCTCTTCAGAAACAGAACCATTGAGAGATATACTTAATTACTTGCTTACTTTCTTATTTACATTCATGTACACGTAAATAATAAATATAAATATATATATATATATATATATTTGGGGAGAGGAAGATTTATTTGACTGGATCACACGATTTGGGAGCTGGCAAATTTAAAATTCTATCTCTGCCAGTTACAGGCTGTGTAATTGTCAAGTCTGTTAGCCAACCTGTGCCTCCATTTTCTCTTAAGTGAAAAAGAAATAATAGTACTTACTTGATAGAATTGTGAGATATGAATGAGTAAGTGTGTGTAAAGAGCTTGGAAGAGTGGCACATAGTAATAAATCATTCATTCCTTCTTTTTTGCATAAATGGTAGCATAATATACAAACTGAGAGGCATCTTGCTTGCTTTTTTTCCCCATCAACAAATATATTGGAGGACTTTTCAGCATATGAATCGTGCCTCATTTTTTTCTAGTGGCTGAATAGTTGCCCATTGGATTGATGTGCCATCCAGCTTAATGACTCTAAAAACCATTATTTTAGATAATGGTATATATCTGTTAGCTGTCTCTACTTGGGTACCTAATAAGCACAAGGCTTTCTAATTACTGTTGCCTTTTCTATTTCTCTTATTTCCTATATTGTCATACTCTTTTAGCTCTCCCTTCAAAATATACTTCACAACTGACTTTCTATATGTTGCTACTACTTTAATTCAAGCTAGCACTGCTTTACTAAGTTGCTCGGGGCCAAAAACTTGAGAATCATCATTCTTAGTGTCATTTTATTGTTAGATTCAACAGACATAAGATTATTTTGTCACATTGTTATATAAACTTCTAAAAAGTTACTTTCAAATTGTTGCTTTTAATGCACTGATAACAATCTATTTGTGGTCAGTACATATTTGCAGAACATATTCTTAGTAGCACAGCACTAGAACAAGTTTGGCATTCTGTAGTCAACAGTTAAAATTTGGAGGCTAAATGAAGTATTATTCTCTTTGGTAGACAAGGATTAGTCACTTCAAAGTGCACATCATAGAATCCAGGCTGAATTCCTGTAAGATTATTAATTTATAAAATTCTATTAGTAATACCAGTAAAATTTAATTAATGCTGACTCTAGTCAAGAATGAGTCTTTTTTCAGTGGACTCATTAGTCCCCATCACAATTTACAAATTGTGTCTATCTCATTAAGTTAGAAGTCTCTCTTTCAATAGTTGTTTATTTGGTTATATGTTAGTATGTAAAGTGAAAATATCAGTGAAGTTTAAGCCATACAGATTCATAAACATCTCAGTAAATACTGCTATATCATATCTTAATACTTTTCTGAAAATGTATTGATCATTTTGCATTTTTTTGTTTTAGTACGTTGATACATTTTGTTGTTTGTATATACCTATAATAGGAGGAGGGTCATTACATAATGACAGTTGGAGTTTGGAGTCTGGGTTTACAAGTGGATACTTAGCTGAAAACAAAAACCACTAAGTTCAAGAAAATTTATATCTCAGCTTCAACTGGTGAATTCCAGCTAGGGATGGTGTTAATTTTAATGCTTGCCAACTCCTTGATCATCAAGTCATTTTGTTTTAGAGATAGAGAAGTGTAAATTGAATTAAGCTCCATTTGGGTATGACTTTGTATGCTTAGGACAATCTCTTTTAAACTGTTTATCCCTGACTTGGGCAATTTGAATGCCCCAGAGCCCTCCTGTCTTTTAGCTATTCTCCTTTTAAAAGTGCTTTTAACCTTCATATTCTACTGACAACATATAAAATAAAGTCAGGTCACTAGCCTGTATTTTGAAACATAAGATTTCTCAATTTGTTATATTTAGACACTGTGTCTCAGGAAAAGGGAAACATTTTCATTAAAAACATTTCTAACTGGTCACTAACTTAAATACATTTTATTGTTACAATTTTTGTCATGTATTTTGTTTTGAGGGCAGTAGCAGTCATTATTAACATGGATTTAACCAAAATGTAGACAGAGTTTCAGAATAATAAATTGTGTGTATAGATAGAGATACAGCATTTAGTATATATGTTGATGTATGTAATTAAAGGGAAATAGAGAAGTTTTAAAAGAAATGGGTGCCCATATTTAGTTACGGATGTATTTGCAAATGTTTGGATCAGTTCTTCTAAAACACTCATCAGTTCATTTTTTATAAATGAACAATTTTTCTTTGCAGATAAATAAGGGGGGGAGATTATTTTACCAATACAAACTCTTACTTCTTTACCAGAATTCCCTACACTCTCAACCATCTCAGTGAAGAAAGTAAATATGAATAGACAGAAGTTCAAGGTTTATGTCATACTTGCTCCTCAGAGGACTTGAAACAAAAATTTGAAAGTAATAAGATTTAAAAATACAGGTAAACATTTAAAAGTAAATTAACAGCGTTACTGGGGAGAATAGATCAATCTGAAGTTCATGGAATACATTTTTAATGAATTTAACGAGTTAGTTAGGTTTAGTTTGTTTTTCAGGAATCTGAGGTCATACCTAATTCACTGTGGTAAGGAACACAGGGAAAGGACCATCTTTGAGAGTAACAGTCATGAATTGATTGTAAACAGCTAAGACATCTTTGACACATCTAGGTAAAGGTGCAATTGTATATACAGAACTGATGGCCAGAAGAGAGGTCTAAAAGGTTTGATTAGTATGCCCTTACTAAGGTTTGTGTGTTTGAGGGTGAGGGAAAGGGGTTGTTGAAGGTACTACTTAAATCCTTCATGCTGATAAGTAGGATGAGATTGTAAGTGGGAGTGTTAATGAGCCTAGCTTATAAGAACACTGAGGCAGGGAAAATTATGTCACAGACAAAAATGATGAGTATATTTCTCTAAAATAATTTTCTTTTCATTTAAATTAAGCCTGCATTGTAAAACACAGAAATTGACTAATTTCCTTCCTTCATCTATTTCTGTTAGAAATTTGTAATCTTACGGATGAAGGTCTGATTTGTAGTTGAATACTGTACTCTTCCTTTATTTCACAGCCATGAAGCTCATGACTGCCCTGGTGAATGTTGCCTTAAACCTCAGTATTCATCAGGATAATACACAGAGACAATATGAAGCTGAGAGAAATAAAATGATTGGGAAGAGAGCCAATGAAAGGTTGGAGTTACTACTTCAAAAACGCAAAGAGGTAAGTTTAATGGTAATTGAGATTTTTATGTTCTATAAATGTGTAGTAAATAAATCATATTTTTTATTCTCTGTGAAAATATTTGTGTGTATTATTCAAAGTTGTTTTTTAAAGTCATATTATTTTATCTCAAAGTTTTTAAATGAAACCCCAGTTTGATTCCAGCTAGTGATTATCTGCTGTCTGATGGCAGAAGAGAATCACAGAACAGCTCTCCTTTTGAAAGAAGGTAGTCTGGGAGTTAGATAACTCAGAAAGATTATTATATTAGGCTTTGGTCTCAGAAGCACAATAAATACTAGCATCAGAACTAGGGGCCTTCAAAGCTGTATTTCCAGGAGAAAGCCAAAGGCTACGTGTTAGTAGATGTATGAGACATTTCCTGTGAATAAGATTGATCACATTTTTACAGTGGAATGTTCAAAGTGATTTTTAACCTGGATTTTTAGTAGGTAGCATTTTTATTCATCCAAATGGAAATAAAATTTTAGGTCTACAATATTAGTCTGTATTTTAGCTTGGGAATAGAATAATGTCTCATTACTATTAATGTATTGCTGTCAACAAATAATGGGTTAGAACAGGCAATAAGAAGCAGCAAGCTTATGATTAAATCATTGCCTTACTATATTGCAAGTGCTAGGGCTGCTACAGCAAATACCACAAACTGATTTTGTTTAGAACAGAAATTTATTGTCTCCAATTCTGTAGGCTAGAAGTGGAAGATAACTCTAATCTTCACATGGCCTTCTCAGCTGTGTGTGTGTGTCTCTAAATTTCTCATTTTAAAGACATCAGTCATATGAGACTTGAGGCCCATCCTACTCCACTATGACCAAATCTTAACTAATTACATCTGCCACAATCCTATTTCCTAATAAGTCTTCTGATTATGGGAGGTTCAGACTTCAACATATGAATTTTAGAGGAACACAGTTCAATACATAACACATTCCATACTAGAAATAATTGTAAGTTTTGGAACTGTGCTTTAGAAAGTACTGCTAACCAAACTGGACACCTCTTATAACTTATTTAATTTTTTATATTACAGCAAAAGTATTTTTTAAAACTTATATTAAGTTGTAATAATTTGAATGACTTGCTGTAAAAGTATTTCTAAATTTATTTCAGTAAAACCTGAAACAAAGCATACAGCAAAGGAGGAAGTCTGAAGGAATTTTATGTTCACGTTTGTGTATGCAGTAAAAGCAAATATTTCACTGATTATTGTTACAGAACAAGTTATAACTTATAATAAGTGTCACCTAGAATGTAATTTTTTATCACTGCTTTGGTTCCTTTTGAGTAATGAGTAAACTTAAACTTTAACCCGATCAGTAGTATTGCCTGAAATTTGTATCTTTGCTATAGGATTTTATTTTGTTGCTGCATTTTACCACTAATGGCTAGGATCTTTGCTGTCTTCTACTATACCTCCTATACTGAGAATTGGCCTGCAGTCAATTATGGACTAATCAGATGCAGAGTAATATTTGGATGCTTTAGGTGGAATGGGGAATTTTGCAGTGGCAAATACGACAATCAAGGATGATTTGTTACCCCCCAAAAAAGGCAGAACCAATCAGGGGACCTGGTTTGGTCAGGATAAGCATAGAAATTGAGGCCCATTCCCAAAACAGATGATATTTTGTGATAGGAATCTGGTCGCACTTTGCCACACCACTCCTTTTTATTCATTATGTAATATGTGTTGAGGGAGACAGAAAGAGGTTCTAAGCCCATGTAGTAAAACTATAGCAATAATGCAAGAATACTGGTCGTTTCAGATGTATGTTGCACAATACATGAGGAAAAGGATTGATAATTACCCAGAATGAAAATAATCAGGAATAAAAACAATTGGAACTGTTTATTCCAAATTAAAAAAAATCAATATTTCCATTTATTTATTTATTTACTTGTTTATTTTTTCATTTCAGCTACAAGAAAATCAGGATGAAATCGAAAATATGATGAACTCTATTTTTAAGGGTATATTTGTTCATAGATACCGGTAAGAATAGATATTACTTCTTCCTCAGATAGAAATTAAATCGTTGGGTCCTAGTTTTTCCTTATAGGGGTATTTTAAAGTACAAATTAAATTTCCTTAGTAGATATAAGGCTGTTAAGTTTTTCTTACAAGAAAATGTTACATTCATCTATGTTGAATTATTTTCAACAAATAGCATAAAGTTGTTCATAATATTGATGGTTTCTTCTTTATCAGTGTGTCTATAACTAATCAATTGTATTTTTTTCCTTTAAAAATGAGATTTTGGTTCATTGAACTTCTCTTGTTTTTTCTGTTTTCAGCTTGATTATTGCTGTTTTCCTTACTATTTTCTTTCTTATGTTTGCTTTGGGTTTCCTTTCCCTGCCCTTTAGTTTCTCAAGGTGGAAACTGGGATCATTAAGAGGCCTTACTTTTTTTCCTGCTATATAGTCTTACTCCTGTAAATTTATTTCTTAGCACTGTTATAACTATATCCCTTAAATTTGGATATGTTGTGTTTCCATTTTCATTTAGTTCAAAATACATTCTAATTTCCCTTTTGGCTTGTTTCTTTCGCCCATAGATTATTTATAAAAGTGTGATATTTATTTGCAAATATCTCAAAAGCTTCTATTATTGATTTCTAACTCAGTTTCATTGTAGTCAGTGGACATACTTTGAATGATCTGAATGCTTTTAAATTTATTGAGATTTGTTTTATGGCCCACACTATGTTCTATCTTAATAAATGTTCTGTTTTCTCAGGAAGAGAGTATGTGTTGTGCTATTGTTTTTATATCTTTAGGTCAAATTTGATTGTTGGTTGTTTTAGTCTTTTTTACCTTTACCGATTTTCTGTCTGTTTATGCTAACAATTATTGAGAGGGATTTTGTAGGAGCCCTTTTTCTATTCTTGATACAAGTGCATTATCAGATAAATTATTTGAGTATTTTTCCCAGCCTGTGGCTTTCTTTTCGTTTCCTTATTGATACCTTTTGAAGAGGTAAAATTTTCAATTTGAATGAAGTAATTTATCAATTTTTCTTCGATAGTCATGCTTTTGATGTTCTGTCTGTGAACAATTTGCCTAATCCAAAGTTTTCTTCTTTGCTTTATTCTAGAAGTTTAATCATTTAATTTTTTAAGTTAAGGTGCATGAGCCATTTTTAAGTTAATTTTTGTGTAGGTGCACTATAAGGATGTGAGGCCACCTTTGAATATAGGTGTTCATTTGTCCAATCACTGTTGGTGAAAGACTGTCCTTCTCCAACTGAATTGCTATGGTGTTTTTCTTGGAAATCAAATGACCATGAATGCAAAGTTTTATTTCTGGATTTTCTGATCTGTCCTTAAACCCATACCACCTGTATTGATTACAGTATCTTTAGAGTGGTTTTTTTTAAGCTTTATGAAGATATAATTGACATATAACATATGTAAGTTTAAGGGGTACAACAGAATCATTTGAAACACATGTATATTGTGAAATGATTACCACGATAAGGTTAGTTAAATACCTCCATCACCTTATGTAATTACCTATTTTGTTTGTAGTGGTGGTAACACTTAAGATTTACTCTCTTAGCAACTTTCAACTATGTAATACAGTATCGTTATAGTCATCATGCTGTATATTAGGTCCCCAGAACCTATTCATCTTAAAAGTAGAAGTTTGTGTTCTTTGACCAACATCTTCCCTTTTCCCCTACCCACCTCATCTGGCAACCACCATTCTCTATTTCTATGAGTTTGGCTTTTTTAGAGTCTGTGTGTAAGGGAGAACATAGAGCATTTGTCTTTTAGAGTAAGCTTTTAAAAGTAGTTAGCATTATGCCCCTTTACTTTGTTCTTTTTCAAAATTGTTGTGACTATTATAGATCCTTTGCATTTTGATATGAATTTTAGAATCAGCTTGTCAACTTTCATACAAAAGCTTGCTGGAATTTTGATGGAGAATATAATTAATCTGTACACCAATTTGGAGAGAATTGCCTTAATAATATTAAATCTTCCATTCTATGATTACAGGTTATATCTCCATTTATTTAGATGTTCTTTAATTTCTCTTAGCACTTTTTATGGTTTTCAGTGTACATCTTACACTACTTTTGTTAAATTCATTTCTAAGTGTTTTCATTTTTTATGCCATTATAAATGGAATTGTTTTCTCAATTTTTGTTCTAGACTTTTCCTTATTAAGAAATAAAAATACATGTTTTATTATCCCTGCAAAATTACAAAATACTTTCATTAGTTCTGTAGTTTTGGAGTTTTATTTTGTTGTTGTAGATTCTTTAGGATTTCCTACATATAGGATCATGACATCTATGAATAAAGACAGTTTTAATTCTTACTTTTTTTTTCTTAATGGCCTTATTGTGCTGGCTAGTCTCCAGTACAATATTGAATAAAAGTGATGAGAGAGGACAGCTTTGCTTTTGTTGCCTGATCATAATGAGAAAATAATCAGTCTTTAAAATTAAGTATAATGTCATTAGCTTTAAGTTTTATGTTGGTACCCTTTAGTAGGATGAGGATATTCTCTTCTAACCTAGTTTTGTTAGGTGTTTTTTTATTGTGATTGATTGTTTGACTTTTTTTTTTTTTGTATCAGTTGTGATAAAAAAAATACAGCCTTTGTTCTTTATTAATATAGTGTATTATAGTCATTGATTTTCAGGTATCACACCTTGCATTCTGGGGAAAATTTCACATGGTCATGATATATACTTCTTTTTAGATGCTACTAAATTCAGTTTGCTAAATATTTTGTTAAGGATTTTTGTATCTACTTTCATTAGGAGTATTAATATGGGTAGTAGCCTTGTAGAATTAGGAAATGTTTCCTCCTGCTTATTTTTTGAAAGAGTTTATGGAAAATTGGTATTATATTTTCTTGATTAATTTGATAGAATTCACCAGGGAAGCCCTTTAAGCCTCAGTTTTTCTTTGTGTGAAGATTTTCATTTACTAATTAAATTTCTTATTATAGATCTGTTACAACACTCTATTCTTTGTTGATTCATTGTGGTAATTTGTGTCTTTCAGACATGTTTATTACATGTATATTGCAAATTTGATTGCATAACATTGTTCATGATATTTCCTTATAATCTTTTTTATTTCTGTAGGATTGGCAGTGATGTCTCCTTACACATTCTTGATTTTGTAATTTGTGTCTTCTCTTTTCTATCTTGGTCAGCCTAGCTAGAAGTTTATCAGGTATATTGATCTTTTCAAAGAATGAACTTTTGATTTCATTGACTTTATTTATGTATTTTTAAATTTCATTGATTTTTGCTTTAACCTTAATACTTCCTTACATTTGATTGTTTTAGTTTTAATTTACTTATCTTTTTCTAGTTTCTTACATTGGAAATTCAGATTGTTGATTTGTATATCCTCCTTCCTTTCTTATCTGGCATTTTAAACTGTAAATTTTCCTCAAAGTACTGCTTTACACCATGTTTTGATACGTTGTATTTTAAATTTTACTCAGAACAAAGTATTTCCTTACTTGTGATTTCTTCTTTGACTCATGGGTTATTAAGTTTTTTTTGTTTAATTCCCAAATATTTGGAGTTTTCTAAATTAATTTCTGTTCCTAATTTCTAATTTAAGTCCACTGTGGTTAGTAAACATACTTTCTGTTATTTGAATCATTTATACTTAATAGGCCTTGTTTTTTCCTTAACCAATTTGGCTATTGAAAAAAAAATCCATATGCATATAAAGAGAATATATTCTGCTATTTTGTTACATTTTCCTCTTGTGTTGATCTTTTTGTCATTATGAAATGCCCTTTTCTTGTGTGATTTTTTTTTTCTTAAAGACTTCTTTGCCTGATAATAATATACCTCTAGCTTTTTTATGGTTACTTTTTGTGTGATAGATTTTTTTTATCATCCTTTCACTTTCAGTCTATTTGTGTCTTTGAATATAAACTACGTCTCTTATTGGCAGACTAGAGTTGGATCTTACATGTTTTTATCTAGTTGAACAGTCTGTTATTTTCTTTATGGTTACTCTAGGGATTACAGTATGAAGCATAAGTTATCACAAACTGCATCATATTAGCATGACTAATTCACTAATATCTTTGCTCCAGTATAGCTCTGTTTTCTTGTTCTTCCTTTGCTACTATTATTGTTATGTATCTTTTATCTGTATTTGTTATTAACCATTATCAGTATATACAATCTTAGCTGATTTTTAGTGAAATTAAGACAATAAAAAAAATTCATGCTATCTTCTGTGTACCCTATCGTTAACATTTCCAGCATTCTTAATTTTTTTCTATGAATTAGAGTTATTGTATAGAGTTACTTCCTTTCAGATTGAAGTATTTCTTTACTGCTTCTTATAAGGCAAGTTTGCTAGCAGTTTTTGTTTATCTGGAAATGTCATTATTTCTTAAAAGTTAGTTTTGCTGGTTATAGAATTCTTGGTCAACAGTTTTATTTTTCCTTGCAGCACTTTCAATGCCATTTTACCACCTACTGGACTTCATTGTTTCTGAATGAAAAATCAGTTGTCAGTCCTGCTGTTCCCCTGTATATTATGAGTCACTTTTTTTTCTTTCTTTGTCTTTTTTTTTTTTTTGAGTGAAAATAGATTTATTTAGAGATATGTACATGGGGTGGGAGGTAGTAAATGTAAATGTAGATACACACTCCATAGACAGAATGCGGGCTGTCTCAGAAGGCAAGAGAGAGAGAGCCATGAGTCACTTATTTTGTAACTTTCATTCTTCTTTTTCTTTTCTTTGTTTTTTGGGTTTTGTTTTTTGTTCTTTGTTTTTTTTGCTTTCCCATTTTTCTTTGGCTTTCAACGGTTTGCTTTACATGTCTAGGTATGGACCTCTTTGTGTTTATCCTACTAAGATTTTGTTGACCTTCTTGGATCTCTAGATTAATGTTTTTCATCAGATTTCAGAAGCTTTTAGCTTTTTAGCATTGATTCTTCAAGTTTTTTGTTTGTTTTGTTTTGTTTTGTTTTACCCATATCTCTGTTTAGACTCCTTTTAAAGATATGCTGGTATACATAATACTGTTCTATAGATTTTTGGAGCTTGCTCACACACACATGCACACAAACACACTTCTCTTTTTTTTCTCCTTCATTGTTTTTAATCTCTGTTCTTTGGATAATTTCTATTTACCTGTCTTCAGGCTCAGTGTATGGCAGTTTCTGTTTTGTTTTTTTGCCAACTCAAATATGCTGTTTAAACCATATGCTGAGTTTTTTATTTCTGTTCTTAAAATTTTCAGTTGGTCCTGTTTTTATAGTTGCTGTTTCTTTATAATAATGCACTGTTGTTTGAGTCAGTGTCATCTTCTCATCTAGTTCTTTGAATATAGTTTCTTTCAATCCATTATTGTATTTATGGGATCTGCTTTAAAAGCTTTGCAAAATTTAACAGCTGAGCCCACTCAGAGACAGTTTCTTCAGACTGTATCAATTTCTGAGTGTAGGTGTTCTCTTTTTCTTTGTTTATCAAATAATCTTTTGCTTAAAACTGTCCATTTTAGCTTCAGTGACTATCAAGACATTCTGAAGTGACTAAATTCCAGAAGTTATGTCCTTACACAGGCTGGAACTACTGTTAGTCAAAAAAAGTACCTCCTCAAAAAAAGTGACTTTTCTTTTTTTTTGGACAACAGGTACCTTCTCCTGAGAAGGAGGAGAAAGAAAAAGAGGCCAAAAAACAAAGCAAAACAAATAACTGTCCATTTTACAAAATATGGTGTAGCAAAGTTGGATTCTGATTTTTTTCCCCTGGAATTTGTCTTGTTGTTGGCTATTTTGTTTTTTATAATTCACTTGGACTTAATCTCAGGAATTTATCTCTCCTGCTCTGTACAGCCACTATTTCTGCTCTGTGGCTTTTTGTCTTTTGCATAGATTTCAAAGGGGTTGCCTCTATGGCTACAGAATTTCATGGTCAACCAGTGGTTGTTCAGTCAGGATTTTTACCAGAGCACCGACACGGCTTCCCTCTTGGGACTTTTTGTTTGTTTGTACACAGCCTTCTTACCAGCCAGTGATATGTTAGAGAACTTTGTTTTCATTTTCTTCATGTTTCTTTTATTTCCTCCAGGCTCTCCTCTAGACTCTTGAATATAGATATTTTGTTGTAACTGTTTTAATGTTGTTTTTCTAGTTTTGTCATCTGCATCATTTCTGATTCTATTTGTTTTGATAGATTTTTTTTTCTCCTTATTATAGGTCATTTTCTTGCTTCTTTGAATGCCCGGCAATTGTTATTAGATGCCAGGCCCTGTGGGTTTTGTTTTGTGCTAGATAATATATATGTAGAATATTTGCCCACTTTTTCTAAGGGACATAATTATGTTTGATCCTTTCAAGACTTCTTTTTAAGATTTGTTTAGTAGACCAGGGCAGCATTTAGTCTTAGTATTTACCCCAATACTAAGATAATACCATTCTTTGTGCTTTTCTTGATGCCCTGTGAATTACAAGATTTTTCTGGTCTGGCTCATTGGAACACAAAGTATTCCCAGCCCTTGTCTTTATTCCAGAGATTACTCTCTCTTCTCTTTCCATTCTTTCCCCAGTGTTAGGTGATTTGTTCACATGTACATGCTCTTTTGTACTCAGCTGAAGAGTTGATAGGGTCTTTCTGCAGATTTCTAGAGTTCACTCTCTCTGTGCATCTCTGATACCATGCTTGTAAAATCTAGCCACCTTGTCCTCTTAGAGTCCCAGCTCCTTTTCCTCAAGTCAGGAACATCACCAGGTTCTGTCTAGGTTCCCTCCCCATCCTACTGCCTGGCAGGCAGCAATCTGGGACAATCTTAAGGCTCACCCTGTAAGTTACCCCTCTCACAGATTACTGCCCTGTTCTGCCTGACATCCAGCATCTGAAAAGCATCATTTTATATATTTTATGCAGTTTTTTTAGTTTTTTTCAAGTGGGAGCTTCAGTCTTGTTCATCTTGGCTCAGCCATGCAGTCTTGTTTTTTAAACACCTTTGTAATAGTATGATTCCTGTACAGTAAACTACATATTTCAGATGTTCAGCCATACAATCTTGAATGCAGAATCCATATAATTTTTTATTTTACCTCAATATTCAACACCAAAATAACATAGCCTGTATTTTAGTGAGTCACCCTTTTTGAGTCTTGCCAAAGCTTTCAACCTATTGTTCTCATAGAAACAACAGTCCTTTAATTTCCTACTGTTACCTTATTGATTTTTTTAATCAGACCTTGCACAAACTAGCATTGGATCTGTCACAGCTTACTTTTGATACATTAAAATTTCACTTGCTCTAAGTAGGACTGAAAATAAAGGTGAGAGTAAGACCTGCCTGCCAAAGTGATCAGCGTACCATGGATACCAATTGTTGATTTTCCAGAAATATCACTTAATTCACTTTATTGATTAAAGGAAAATGTTACTGCATGTACATAGTAGAAATAGAAGGTGCTGTCCAGAGATGACACTATCAGTTAACACTTTGTCTCATCTGTCACCCCAGCATCAAACAAAAATTGAAAATTAATCTGTACATCAGTAGATTCAACTACTAGTTCATAGGAAATACAGAAAATAGAAGAGTGTTGTCTGACTGAATCCTCATCATTTAAGTCCAGAATGTGGGAAATTGTATAGAACAGATGACCCAGTTTATTCAATAATTAAATGGCACATAATATGAACAAGTGGATGTAAAAACACAAATTTAAAATACTGGATATGAAAATATCTTCATGGATATATATTTAGTGAATAAAATACACTTTAGACTGTTGAAGAGGCAGTTAGTGAATTGGAATATAATACTGCAAAATTTACCTAGGCATAGAAGATAATAAAATGACATTTCTGATATGTGAGGGATTGTTTGAAAGACTTCATAAGTCCTTTACATAGGATTTCAAAAGAAAAGACAAGTATTGAAAAGAAGAATTCATGAGAGAACTGAAGTTTTATAAAATTGGTTAAAAAAATAGAATGTTCAGATTGTAAAGACTTAATGATTGTTGAGTAGGTTAAGAAAAATGTTTCATATCTAGACATACCATAGTCAAAGTGCAGAGTATCAGAGACCATGAGAAAGTCTCTCAAAAGCAATAAAAAAAGGAGACACTATTTGTTTAGTGATAGGAAAATAATTTGAAAATTATTAGTTCCTATTAAGAACTAAACTTAATGAAAGTAGTGACAACAGGAAAAATTTCAACAGTTTGGAGAAGATGAAAAATGAATTATCTTTTATTTTCTAGTTGAATTTTTCATCTTTAGACTACCGTGAAACAATTCAGAATCATGTTTTCAGAGCTATTCTTATATAATATAATGATATAATTTATTCTGAGTAAACTGTCATTCTTTTATTTTAATCTTCTTACTTCCTAACATTTCATCTTGGACCTAACCTATGGGTCAGGTTGATAGTTAGAATGTGAATATAAATTAAATATATTTTTATTTGAAAGTTAATATATCCTTGACATTCAGTTTTTAATGCTACTTATGCCTAAACTTCTGTTAATGGTAAAATATTAATGAGTAATGCAGGTTAGACGATAGCTATGTCACCTGCTCTGTATGAGACACTCAGTGATATAATTCCTTGTTACGTATTTTGTCGCTATTTTCACTAACTGATAATGCAATGAAAGAGATGAAAAATATTTCCAATTTTATAAACTTACTACATTTAAAAAAAATTTTTTATTGCGTTATAGTCATTTTACAATTTTGTGTCAAATTCCAGTGTAGAGCAAAATTTTTCAGTTATACATGAACATATATATATTCATTGTCACATTTTTTTTGCCGTGAGCTGCCATAAGATCTTGTATATATTTTTAATGCACTTTAAATAACACTGGTCATCTTGAAATAATTCACTGAAAGATTTGGATTTAGTTAGCAAATAAGAGAGTTTCAACTTTTTGGGTCTACATTTAAACATTTTTGCCTCTCAGAAGCCTTCCTGGACCTGTTCTGTTCCCCTCCATCATTTTCCATGCTTCTGTGTTCCCCATACTGCCCTGTAATAACATATAACACTCTTTAAGGTAATATTTATTTTAATCATCTTTCTGTAAGCTGTGGTCTCTAGTCTTAAGTTCTTGTTCACAGTCTAATCAAGGATACAGTGTGACTCTTCAGTAACTCCTTTCAGCTGTCCCTTTCTCTCATAGGCTTTTCCCCCCAATCTCTAGGAGTTATTCTGTTTTGGAAAATGTAATTTTTTTAGCCAAACATTAGTGACAAAATTGGTTGAGACATGAATTTATTGTGTTCTGCAATTTAAATAGCAGACTTTCCTGGCGCTCGTAATTATTTCTCACTGTACAGCTCTCATGAGATTTCTTGTATAAAAGAGATAATTGTCTGTATCAAAACATACATATTAGCCACAGATTATTCTCTGAAATTTGTATTGCAGTATTTTAATTTAGTCTTCTTCCTTACTGAGAAAGCATCTATAAAGGCAGTACACAAAACATTTAATTAAAATTCACTAGAGATAAATTTCATTTTGTTGTAAGCAGAAAATAATTTGAATTCCATCTGCCAAGAAAGTAATTCAAAACAAAATCTTAAGTCCTGATATTAAATTAAAGGCACACTAACTGTGAAGGTCAGTAAATTAGATAAGTTTTCATAGAAGTGAATATAATTATTCTTTTATGCTGTAAAAAAGAGCTACAACAAAGGATTAATTGCCCCAGAATTATTCTTTTCTGGTTTTTTCTTTCTGTCTTTCTTTGAGTTTGCAAGTAAAGTATATTGGGACTTCATTTGTAGTTATTCATTTCAAGGCCCCTGTATTAGAACTATGGAAGTTATTAGGTCATCATATGATTGTCTTTATACTTCTCCTCATGTCTTACTAACTTTTTTGCCCACTACTTTAATCTTTGCTTTGGAAACTTCAAAAACACCTGCAACTAAACATTATCTTTCTAAATGTAGTGGGGCCATTGGAAATAGAGATTAAGGAGTTAAAAAGAAATTTAATATGAAAACCAAAGATTGGAGGACTCTTAAACGTATGAAAAAAAATCTGTATATCAAAAGATACAATCAAATCAGGGACTATTTAGAAATAAACTCTGCATTTTTATTTTATACTTCATCTGCTTAAATAGAATGTTAGTTCCTAGTAGGCAGGAAAGCCATATCTGGTAATAAGAGGATATGCTACAAATCATAGAAGAACTGAAACTTCATTGGAGCTTGGAAGAATAATCATTGTAGGTAATTAGAGTAGAATGAGGGCACTGTATGCATAAGGATGACCACAGACATGTAGTCTGTGCCTTGAGCTGTTTGGACTAAAGAAGAACTCATTCATGAGCCAGACTCCAAGAAGATTGGTCATGGCTAGATTGGTAAGGGCCTTTAATAATAATAACAACTAATAATATTGATTATCTTTTGCCATGTAACAAATTACCCTAAAACTTGGTACATAAACATTATCTTATAGTTTCTATGGATCAGGAATTTGGAAGTAGTCTAGCTAGGTGGTTCTGGCTTAAGTTCTCTCATCAAATTGCGTCAAGACCTTGATTGAGGCTGGAGTCATTTGAAGGCGTGACTGTGGTTGGAGGATCTACTTCTAATGTGGCTTACTCACATGGTTGGTGGCAGAGTTCTCTATAGGGCAGCTAGAATGTCCTCAAGACATGGCAGTTGGCCTTCCTTAAAAAGTGATTCAAGAAAGAGAACAAAGCAGAAGTCACTGCATCTTTTTTGACTTAGCCTCCAAGAGCCAAAATTCATCATCTTTACTGCATTATATTTGTTAGAAACAAGTTACTAAGTACATCCACATTAAAGAAAAGAGGCACTTGTCTCCAAAGGGAATATTAACAGAGAATTTGTGGACATTTTAAAACCAGCACAAAGGAATTCTAATTTTACTGTATAGACCAATTATACATAATATAATTACATGTAGAGAATGATTAATCTAGTAGGGTGCAACTGTACTTCAATATTTTAAAAAACCTAGTAGGGTGGTATCAGCAGGCAAAGTGTATTAGAGCTCCTGAACTCAAATAGCAAAAAAATCACCTAGTAGACGAGGACTGGGATGCCAGGAAGACAAGTTGTATCAAAACATTGAGAGTGCATACAGAGAGGAACCGTGTTCAAAAAACATGAGCTTTTGAGAGTCTTGTAAGTGAGACAAAAAGGCATTAGAAATTAAGCTTAGACATAGAAACGACTATAAAAAAAGATTTTGAACAAGGTTTTCCTACTGAAATAAAGCTAAGCCTTTATATTCTCTAGCCTTGGGATTAGCCATCTATAATCTCAATACTAATGGTAATGATAATACCAATGGTAATGAATGGATGATTGAGCTATGTATTATGCAGTTACCATACTTAGTAGTCACTGTAGTTTTAATCAGAATGCCATATCTATTCATTTTGTCCTTAACTTACTTCCCTGAAATTGTGCAATAAAAACCTCAGCCTAGGTTTGTTTTATGTTTTTGTTTTTAGGGTTGGGTTTTACAAGGGTAATGCAGCAGAGAATAAGTGTAATAGATCTCTGGGAGATGACTACTTGGTAGGACTGACAGAACTAAAATGATATGATTTGGGTGTTTTGTGGTGGTGGTTTGTTTTTAGAGGGGCGCTATTTTATTTTGTTTTATTTTTGCTGTTATCATTTGTTTTTATTTGGACAGCCCAGTGGAAGACAAAGTATATGAACTTGCAGTTGACAGAGGTGGAAATTTATATAAAATAGTAGAACAATATGAAGTACTAGGCAAGGATGTGAAATGCTATATGGAGAAATTTGTTAATGTAGGTGAAGATGCATATTCCTTCTCACCCAGTAAATTTCACTTCTAGGTATAAAAGCAGTGTTTCACAGACTTTTGACCATGTCCTACATCAAATACACAGAAATTCCAAGAAAAAATATTTGCCTACTCCATGTGAAGCATTTTAGTGTTTTCTATCCTGAATACTTTTATGTTTTTGTTGCCACTCTTTAAATTTATTCCATAATGTACTGATACATAGTGATGCACTGTTTGAAAAACAGTGCCCTGGGGAAACTCTTACACATGTGCACAAGGAGACATATACAAGAATGTTCACAGCATTCACTGTTAATAAAAGCAAAAACCTGAAAACAACCTAAATGTCTGCCAGTGAAAGAATGTATAAGTAATTTGTAGTTTATAGAAAGGAACACTGAACGTCAGTTAAAGTTAATATATTGGAACTAGAGCTATATGAATCAGTATGTATAAATTGCAAAACATGGTTTGTGGAAAAAGCAAGTTGGAGAGGATACCTGCAAGGTAATAAATGTATATAAACTTTCAAAATATGTAAAGCTATACATACGAAGTTAAAGCATAAAGATGCAGCTGTAAATGATAGTCATTGAAACAAGGATAGTCATTTACTCTTAGAGAGGAAGATGTATTAGTAAGTGGTATATAGAAAGGTTCAACTCTAATACTTCTTTTTTTAACTGAGCAGTAGATACATATATATTCTTTATACTGTCTATAACTTTTTTATGTCTGAAATTTTTCTTATTTAGAAAAAAATGTCCTTGGGCCATTCACATTCAGTATTTTAAAGGTCAAGTAACATTCTTTCACAGATGTTGTAAACCTGCTTTTTATATTGTATTATCTGTGTATGTCTAGATTAATGACAAAAGATGTAACAGTGAACATTTATGGGAAGTTTAGTAGGTATCACACATAATTCTGAGTATTTTATTTTTATTAAGTGAGTTTATTCTCACAGTAACTGTGAGCTCTAGATACAGTTAAGAGGGAAGTAACTTGCCTAACGCCACACAGCTAGAAAACAGCAGAGCCAGGATTTGAACTTAGGAGGTCTAACTCCAAAGTCTGTATCATTAGCCTCTGTGCTGTAGAATCTCTCCATGAGAAAAAGATACTTAAAAAAAAAAGTAGGATAACCAAAGACAGTAATTGATAGTATGGTTTTGAAAGAGAAAGTTTCTCACGTTTTTATTCTTTAAGCAATGACAGGGACTTAGAAGGAACTAAGATTTCTTACAGCAGAGAATTAAATATTAGAATGCCAGCTCCCATTTTATCACAAAAGAGAAGCTAAGAAAATCTCCTTGACGGATGATTGCCTTGTGGAAATTGGAGAATTAAAAATCACCTAAAATTTTAACTTATTCATGTATGATAAATCAGAAGCTTTTAAGATTGATCTACAAGAGAAAGTTAGGATTTACCTTATTACAGAATTTTTTTAGCAGAGTTAATAACCTATGAAAAGGTAAGTTAAAGACATTAACATTGTATTTGTTCATAGTTCACAGATTTTAGAGCAGAAATAATCCCAGGAGGGTTATAGTAGATGCTTATGGAGAGGTGAAAAGCCATATGGGCACCGAGCCAGAAACCTGACTTTTGGGGTTGGTTCTGCTACCAGTTCATATAGTTTAGTCACCAAGATTGTTTCATTATGACTATATGTGAATTATTCTTTCCCCAGGGCAATTGCTTCAAGGTCTTGGACATAACTTCTATACATTTTCAAATAATACAGGCTTCTACAGTTTTGCCTCATAGATACTAATGTGTGTCTTGTTCATAAAAATTCTTTTCTTTTAATTCTTTAGATGTGTACTAGCTTAGAATGAGTCACAGTTATTTAGAGAAACAATTTTTTAATTCTACATTCTTCCATATTTGGATATGGATACTCTGGTTTCCTCAGAAGTTTTAGCATGTTTATTGATCTCATAATAATTGTGAGGCTTTCAGAACGCTCTAAATGACATTTTCTAGTCCAATGAAAATAGAGCAGTTGAATCAAAATAAGATGATTTCCAGAAGCATTGTTTTCCAGCTTGGTATTGGTAGTTTTTATTTTTTAGAAGCCATGTAAAAAATTGAAGATAATTCACGTTGGAGACCTTTGAGAGTGCAGATATAAATATAATATTTTGACAATATTATTATGTATTGCTTGCTGCAAATCTGTATGAAGTACATTCTAGTTCTGAATATTAATCAGAGGTCTGTCTTTTTTTGACTCCTCTAGTGATGCTATTGCTGAGATTAGAGCCATTTGTATTGAAGAAATTGGAGTATGGATGAAAATGTATAGTGATGCCTTTCTAAATGACAGTTATCTAAAATACGTTGGCTGGACTCTTCATGACAGGGTAAGTTACTCTGTTCTAGGCTTTGATAGAAGATATGCTTGTCTTAATCTTAATATTAGTAATTAAGATGGCCATAGTTGGTTTTTCTCAAAAGTTGTAATAATATGGGAATTTAAGATGATACAGCTGAATACTCTTTACTTGTGGCCATGATGAAACTTAAGACATCAACCCATGTGCGAAGACCCTGTCTTACTTAGTTGTAATGGTCTTAGACCAAGATTGGCAATCTGGTACATCTAAATGTTAGGCGATTGTAGTATCCCAAGAAGCTAATTATAATCTTTTCCTAGTTTGGAATCAAAAGAGATTCCTTGTTTCTCTTAATATATTAAAACTAAACTTTTTTGTTTTAAATTCTCTAAGGTCATATGACAGTAGAGTGTTTTGTAAGAGTTGAATGTTTTGTTGGATTCTAGGATATTTGATCTGAAAATCTGTTTACACTTCCATCCTTTTAGAAGAGGCTCTTACTTTAAAAGGAAGTATACATTATCGAGTCCTGAATATGTAATCCTTTAAATAACCAAGGGTAGGAATGATAACATATTGGAATTTTTATATTGAATGACCCAACATTCTATACTCGAATTGCCAGATGTTCACACACACAAAAAGAAATCTTACAACAATTTCTTTTGGGTTGTTATATTCCATTATTTGAATTGTTAAAAGAATTGTAGCTATTAGAAGACATTTTATCTTTCTAAATGCAATTATATTCTTAGACTTTTAAGGTAGTTTTGGTCTAAGACTTATTTTCTATATGTTACCATTATCAGCCTGTAGAGCATTTACTTTTTAAATAGCAGTAGGCTAAGTATTATCAAAGATGTTTAGATAACTACACAATCACATAAGTTACAATAAGGTCCTAAGGGAATTTTACAGGCCATTTTTACTATAAGAGAGTGTTCAGAGTGTAGGAGGATCATCACAAGTTGTTTGGTCAACTTCGCGATTACTTATTTTTAATTGATGATTAAAGAAGGTTCCTGTTTCCCACCTCATTTGAAGGCAAATCAAGTTAGCATGTACATAGTGAATTTTTTCCTGAATATTTATCTTCCCTAGCAATTCATAACCTTTTCTCTACACTAATAAATCCCAAGCTTGATATTGTTTTCTTTCTCTAATCCTCTAGCCTTTACATCTAGCCTCATCTCAGATATGTCCAATTATATTTTACTACAGTATAAAAGAATGTAGAATTTTACCTTGTGCCCTCGTGCATGTGAATACACACTACTAAATCCAACAAGGCAAACTTCTTGGAATAAGTTTAAAGTCCTTCATTTTTATTCCCCACCACTACCATATCAGTTTTCCTCCTCTCCCCACCTCCCTAATAGAGTATTGTACTAAATTTAAATAAGAAAAACAGTTACCAGTTTTAATAGAACTTATGTATGTCCACAAATTCTGGAAAAACACTGATTTGATGTGGCTTGCCAGAAAATAAACAACCATAATTTAAAAATAAGTCACTAAACTGTGTGTTTGTTGAAATCCTCTGTCCAGATAAAGGAGATAGATTTCTCTTGTATGTTGTTGATAAAATGATTTAAAGAGTACTGTTTTCATTAGAATAATTTTATAAATCTCTCCTATCACCTCCAATTACTTTATGTAGAAAAGGCTGTAAGTATTAAATATTTCTTTCTAAACTTTCTTTTTTGTCATTCCCACTCTAATCATCTTGTACTTTTTTCCTCTGAGGACAAGTGATTTCCTTTCTTTCCTTTTAATCACCTAGTTGAAATTGCTCCTTGTATAGGCTATGGACTCTGTCTTCATACTCATCCTGTGCCGTTTCAAGTAATAAAACTTCTTATGTCTTTTTTTAATATTACATTTTAATTATCAATTTCATTTTTCCAGCTTTACTGAGATATAATTGACATTTAATATTTTATTAAGATGTACAGTATAATGATTTAATATTCTTTTTGTCTTGATTTTAGATTATTAGAAGTTATAACCTAGTCTACCCTCCTAAAAATAAGAAACTTTTTTTAATACTGCCAATTTGTGTAAGTTTTAAAGTATAAGTTTTTGGTCTCTAGAAAGGCAAACAGTCTCTAACAACTAAAGGAGTTATTAGAAATTCAGTTTCTAAATTTCTACTCATCGGTTTTAACTGACATTGAGGTTGAAACAGAATATGTCTAATTTAAATATAGCTTTAGTAATCTCTATACATGGGCCAAGTATCTTAATCCCTTTTGGTGTTTATGCTCATGACACCGGATTACCTTCCTCTGTCCTTTCCAGTTTGTAAATATGACTCTGTACTGTTCTTGCTTTTAGCTTACGTGTACAGTTCTACTTTCTTGCATATGCTTGATTCCTTATATCACAGTCTCTGCAGTGCTTGCAAGGGATTTATTTTCAGTCAGTCCATCCCATTTCCTTATCTTTATGTTCACTCATCCCACACTCTGTTTCTCTTAATTTCACCAAAAACCTTCTTTTAGTTCTGTATATGTCAGGCAAATGATCTGTTGTTGCCTGTCACCAGAAGTAGAAGTTTGAACACTTATGCCCACTGCATATTGATTACCAAGGAAAACATAAAACATTCAAGCACTGGATGGAACAATGCTTTACTCACATGGAGAAGGGACAGAGCAATGTCAGCTTCAGTAGTGTCAGTCTCCCATGGTCCAGTAGTCAACACAGAGCAGTTACCCTGCATGTACTCATCTTGTGCCACAGAACTAAGAACCTTATTCCTTCCTCTCAGGGAACAGATTTAGTAGAGGGGTTGGCCAGGTGCTGTATGATGCACACACTTAAGCAGAACAAAGAAGACTCATTGAGTCTAAAACAGGAATGATACTTCCATACAAGGTGATAAACCCAGCACAGGCTATGACGACTCTTATCCCTTGATAAGAAAATGCTCCAGGCCAAAGGCCTTTTCTTATGCAGCCCAGTAACGGTCAAAAGACTGTATATAGGAGACTACCTTTCCTAAGAATCTGTGCCTCACTCCTACTCAGCCACTGACATGGCAGATAAAGCATATCAATTAGTCCTTTGCAAAATCATGCTACTTTAAAAAAAAATGACTCAATGAAGAAATCCAAGAGGAAATCAAAAAACACCTCAAGATGAATGAAAATGAAAATACATGTTGCCAGAATCTATTTGATGCAGCAAAGCAGCTCTCAGAGGGAAGTTAATAGCAATACAGGCCTACCTCAAGAAACAAGAAAAATAACAAGTAATCAGTCTTACCTGCCAGCTAAAGGAATTACAACAAGGCCCAAAGTCAGTAGGAGGAAGGAAATAATAAAAAATCACAAAGAAAATATATATAAAACAGAGACCAAAAAAAAAAAAAAATAGAAAAGGTAAATGAAGCCAAGATCTGGGTTTTTGCAAGAATAAAAAAAATTGATAAGCCTTTAGCCAGGCTCATTAAGAAGAAAAGAGAGAGGCCCACATAAACAGAATAAGAAATGAAAGAGTATTGGCTGAGGAGCCAGTGGGGTGAAGCTACCATCTGTGAGATTATGACTGGACACCTCTAAGTCAGAATTGCACCCAGGTTACGTTACGTTGGCCTCAGATAGGATTTTGGCCTCAGATAGCTGGTCTCGCACCATTCTTGCCCGTGGGTTGCCATGCATGTCCTGCCAGTGTCGAGACCAGGGTCCCATGTGGAGAGCCCTTAGTCCTGGGACACCAGGTGCAGCCAGAAAGGCTGCTGTCCCCTCACCCATCATGCATTTGTGGGGAACGTGGTGCTAAATCATTTATAAACCAGCTCCTTTAGAGGTCAAGGTTTTGTACATAGCAGAGTAGCTCCCTCGTTGTGATCTATTGAAAGTCAGCCCTTGACAGAAAGAAAGAAAGAAAAAACAGAAAACAGAAAAGGGAAATGAAAGAGGAGTAATTACAACTAATATCACAGAGATACAAAAATATCTTAAGAGAATAGTATAAACTGTTACAGGCCAACAAAATGGACAACCTAGGAAAAATGGGTAAAGTTCTAGAAACAGTCTTCCAGTTGAATCAGGAAGAAATAGACAATCGGGAAAGACCAGTCACTGCTAGTAAAATTCAGTTAGTAATCAAAAAACTGTCAGCAAATAAATGTCTAGGACCCATGGCTTCACAGGGGAATTCTACCAAACAAATAAAGATTACTTACCCTTCTGACACTGCTGGAAAAAATTGAGGAGAAAACTCCCAAATTCATTCTGAGGCCATCATTACCCTGATAATCAGACAAGAGACATTACAAAAAAGGAAAATTGCAAACCAATATCTCTGATGAATACAGATGCAGAAATCCTCAACAAAATATTAGCAAACCAAATTCAACAACTTATAAAAAGGATCACATACCATGATCAACTGGGATTTATTCAGGGACACAAGGATGGTTCAATATCTGCACATTAGTCAGTGTGATACCATATTAACAAAAGGAAAAATATAATAACATGATAATTTCAATAGACAGAGAAAAAGCATTTAACAAAATTCAACATCCATTCCTGATAAAAACTCTCATCAAAGTTGATATTGAAGAAACATATGTTCACATAATAAAGGCCATTTATGACAAAACCATAGCTGACATCATACTCAGTGGTGAAAAACTGAACTTTTCCTCTAAAATCAGCAACAAGACAAGAATGTCTACTCTTGCCCCTTTTACATAACGTAGTATTGGAAATCCTAGCCAAAGCAGTCAAACAAGGGGAAAAAAAGGCATCTAATTGGAAAAGAAATAAAACTTACTATTTACAGATGATAAGATACTATATATAAAAAAACCCTAAGATCTCCACCAAAATACTATTAGAACTAATGAATGAATCCAGTAAAGTTACAGGACACAAGATTAATATACAGAAACCTGTTGCCTCTCTATGTACTAGTAATGAAGTATCAGGAAGAGAAAGGAAGAAAACAATTCCATTTAAAACTGCATCAAAAAGAATACAATACTTAGGAATAAATTTATGATTAGTTAGCAAGGAGATAAAAGACCTATACTCCAAAAATTATAAAACATTGATGAAGGAATTTGAAGATGATACAAAGAAAGATATTCTGTGTTCTTGGATTTGGAAGAATTAATATTATTAAAATGTCCATACTACTCAAAGCAATCTACAGGTTTAATGCAATTCCTGTCATAAAAAAACCCATGACATGTTTCACGTAACTAGAACAAATAATCCTAAGATGTATATGGAGCCACTAAAGACCCTGAATAGTCAAAGCAATCTTTAGAAAAAAAGAACAAAGCTGAAAGTATCATGCTCCTTGACTTTAGACTAGGCTACGAAGCTAGAGCAATCAAAATAGTATGGTACTGGCACAAAAACAGATACATAGATCAGTGGAACTGAATAGACAGCCCAGAAATAAACCCATGCACATATAGTCAATTAGTCTACAACAAAAGCAAGCATGTACAGTGGGAAAGAGACAGTCTCTTCCATAAGTGGTGTTGGGAAAACTGTACAGCTAAATGTAAATGAATGAAATTAGAATGCTTCCTCACACCATATACAAAAATAAAATCAAAATGGGTCAAAGACCCAAATGTAAGAACAGAAACCATAAAACTCATAGAAGGAAACACAGGTAGAACAGTCTTTGACATAAATCATAGCAATATTTTTTGATCTGTCTCCTAAGGCAAAGGAAACAAAAGCAAAAATCAGCAAATGGGACTTGATTAAACTTAAAAGCTTTTTCACAGCAAAGGAAATCATCAACAAAATGAAAAGGTAGTCTACTGAATGGGAGAAAATATTTACAAACTACCTATCTAATAAGGGGTTAATATTCAAAATATATTAACAGTTCATACAGCTCAATATAAAAAAAAAATAATCTGATTTTAAAATGAGCAGAAGACCTGAATAAACATTTTTCCAAAGAAGTCTTACAGATGGCAGATAGGCTCATGAAAAGAAGCTCAGCATTGCTAAACATCAGGGAAATGCAGATCAAAACCACAATGAGATATCACTCTACACCTGTCTGAATGGCTGTCATCAAAAACAGCAAAGGTAACAAATGTTGGCAAGGATGTGAAGGAAAGGGAATCTTCGTACACTGTTGGTGGGAATGTAAATTGATGCAGCCACTGTGGAGAACAGTATGGTGTTTCCTCAAAAACATAAAAATAGAATACAATATGATCCAGCAATTCTACTCCTTAGTATATGTCCAAAGAAAACGAAAACACTAATTTGATAAGATAAGTGCACTCCAGTGGTCATAGCAGCATTATTTACAATAGCCGAAGTATGGAAGCAACCTAAGTGTTCAAGAGATGAGTGGATAAAGTGTATATATATATATATATATATATGAGTGTATATATACATATGAGCGTGCGCACACACACACACACACACTGGAATACTGCTCAGATATTAAAAAAAATGATAAAATGTTGCCTTTTACAACAACATAGATGGACCTGCTGGAGGGTAATATACTTAGAGAAATAAATCGGAGAAAAACAAGTGTTGTATGTTATCACCTATATATCTAAAAAATGAAATGAATGAGACATAACCAACAGACTTAGAGAGAACAAACTAGTGGTTACCTTTAGGGAGCAGGAGTAGGGAGGGGCAGGAGGTGGTAGGGGATCAAGAGGTACAAACTACTATGTATAAAATAAATAAGCTAAAGGGTTATAGTATACAACACAGAATATAGCCAATATTTTATAACTTTAAAGTATAAATCTGAAAATACTGAGTCAGTATTTTGTACACTTGAAACTAATATTGTAAATCAACTATACTTCAATAAAAAATTAAAACAAAAATAAGGAATTCCTTTGCCATGACTATCCACATGACGTATGTTTTTTCCTTCCCAGGGAGGAAGCTCTGCCATAGTTACTTTCCCCATACAGGGAATTCATTAATAGTCCAGTTTTTTCATTGCCATTTGCCTGACCAGATGTCTAGGTCATTGGCAACAGCTCATGAGCTGGTGAAAAATGTATCAAGAAATGGCAGTAGGAGTGGTCTGCATTGCCATCACCACATCGGAGAGCTTGGTCTGTCGGAATGCCCATATCTGATAGTCGAAAGATGGCCAACCATTGGCCAGGTGGTGGCTGTGGCCCAGCAGACCTCATCTGCCTTTGGTTTCACTGAGCTGTCAGTAAACTGTGCTATACTGCCAGCAGGCTCATCTTTGAATCTTGGGCCCCAGTTTCCATTTTGTGATGAAGTATATTGAGCCTTTCCAATTTTATCAGTAGGCTATGTAATTACCCAAGTGAAAATAGACAGTTCAGGCTGCAGTATCATTACATGTGGCACCCTGGCCATAACATGCTTCATTTTCTCCAGTGCCTAATTGTAAGGAAATACCATTCAGAAAGGTTGGGCTGGGTCACAGCTTCTGGAAGTTTGCGTATCCAGAATCCAAAAACCCAGTGCACCACAGTGGCAGTTTCCTTCTGCCATAGACTCCAGTTTGTGTGTGTGTGTGTTGATGGGGGGGTTGCAGAAACCCGCACTCCTTTTAGGCTTGAGAGGCTACACAACAGTTCTTGTAGCTCTTAATATGTTTTCGAAAATAATTTTGCAAAAATGTTGATAAATATGCCCAGCCCCCCCAAAAAAATTATTTTCTTCCTCTATGTTTCTTTCTGTTTTCATATTTTAAATATTCAAACAAAAATATTAATCAACTGTGGGTTAGACAATGTGTTAAATAGCATTCAGGTTTGAATAAGATCTTGTGTAATAGGATGACAACAAAGCATTTAGGTCCTATAATAGAAGTAACTTCAGAGTATAGCAGAACCCCAAAATAGAGAAATTGCAAAAAGGCAACTGGAGTTCTCATGTAAGTTATTGTTAGGTGTTATTGCTAAATTACTGTAATGTAAGCAGGCCATGTTATAGGTGAAGAACCAAGATTTGGCGGACATCACTGGACAAAGTGAAGATAAAAGTCTGTTAATGTCTTTGTTCTACTTATAATTTGCTATGTGAATTTGGATGGATGGAGTAATTTAATCTTTTGGCCTTAATTTCAAATGTAGAGTTAGACGTAAGGAAACTTCTTATATGCTATGTTAGATCTGGGGTTATGATTTTACCTTGGGTCAGCTGTCTTTAGTCTTTTGCTTATCTGTTGTTGATATCTTGTGATTATAGATATGTATATATATATTACAGAGTAGTTTTGTTGGCTTTCCACCTGTCTTGCCTTCAGGAAGACCATGTCTTATTGGCCATCTTACAGAGATTCCGGTTGACTGCTCTTCAACATTGCTGCCCATTACAATTATATGCCCCCCTTGCATCTGATAGTTAAGTGATACTACCTTGTTTCTGCTGTTCTGTGATATCATCTCCATTGCTGCTGGAAGCTAAATTCTGTTTGAGTATCTCCTCTTGCCATCTCTACCCTACAGAAAACAGCCGTTATGGAGCTTCTTAGTAATGCTTTTGCCTCCGTTTTGTCTTTTCCTTATTGCCTTGATAAACAGTATTCTCTGGGTCCTCCTGAGGAACATACTTAACTAGTAGGTCTTCTGAGCTTATACAGCACATCTTTTCTGGCTACTAGCGTTGTCCTTAAGGACACTTGCTTCACTTGAGGTTTCTATATTTTTAGCAGGGATAGGGAGGAGGCATGCTATCCTCTAACAAGGAGACATGAAACTTATTAGCAGGCCCACGTGTTCTTGGGAAACGTGGCATTCAAAGTTCTCAGCTACATCCACCCAGTTATTCTTTGGACTTGTACTTCTTTCCTGTATGATCCTGATTTTGGCATAGACTGGGATGCAAAGTCTCTTAAATTCTGCCACCCTTAAAATTGAGTTCTAGACTTGGTCTTCAATATGATCAGATCTTTATCTGCAGGAAATAAAAGTCTCTTTAAATGTTGCCAAAGAGGTAGCAAACACTTGATTTAAACTAGTAATTAGCTTGTCATTTTCTTTCTTTAGCATCTCAGTGACAGCCACCCAATTCCAAAGTCCTTAGAGTCCCTGGCTCCCTCAAATGCTTGGCATATTGTACATACTAAGTGCACATCCCCTTTCACCCACAGGTGAATGAGCAAAATGACTGCTATTCTATGTCAGAGACTATCATTAACTTCACCTACCACTAGTAATTGGGTCCTTCCTCATAGTAGTCCATCCTTCAAGTGATCCAACCTCGGAACCCATCACTGAAGTTGACTTCCTAAGACCACTCTTGGAACCAGCTGTTTAGGTTCACATTCCCTAGAAGCCAAGTCTTAATCAGAGATTTTTGTGCTAGTGATACACTGGGGTTGTACTCAGAAGAATCCTGTAAGAAAGTGAGAAAATAGGATAAAGCAAGAAACACACTAACAGAAATGTGGTTTCAGGAGAAGTTTTGTCAGCATCATTTCAAAAGGAGCTTTGCAGAGTAAATTGCTCCTCAGAGATTGTCCTGCCCTGAGGCAAGGAGATTGGGCTTTTTATCCTCCTAAATCATTCCCCACTGGCTATGAGCTTCATCCTGGAGGAGAGAAAGGATGTGGAGAGGAGTGGCAAGGTGGAGCATAGGAATCTTTGTGCCAGGTGGTTATTTTCAGCCACGGTCGGTTATTTTCAGCCATGGTCAGTGCTCCGGAGAAAGATCCAGATAGGAGCCATTAGTAGTCAGTATGGGAGCAAGTGGGAAAGATTAGCCTTGTCAATTAGGATTTGTAATCTGGGGAAGGGGCATCAACAGCATGTGCCAGTTACCCATTATGTGCTAGAGACTTTACCAACAAGCATTATCTCATTCAGTGGTATGCTAGAGCTACCTTGAATCAGCTTTCAGGAGAGTGGTTATGCACATCCCTTCACATGTATGAGTTCACTATCATTGGTAGCTTGAAATTGGCCAAGGAGGGAGTATTTACATCACAGAAATCTGGAAAAGCAACAGATCAGGACCCCCCCAAGTTAGTTGTTAAAACTTTTACCAGCATACCCCTGCATTTAAACCTTAGAACAACCTTATGAAGTTGGTATCACTATTTTATAAATGAGTAAACTGAGTATCAGAGTGATTGATATCTTGCCATCTCTCATGTAGCTAGTAAGGTATAGAACTGGAAATCTAGTTTTGTCTGAATCCACAATTTGGATTCCCTGCTATTAAAGCACATTACTTCATTTTGAACATAGAAACTTCATTTTCTTTTGAATTATTTGAGAGAGTTTGGCTAAATATCTAAATGACCCTGAATGCACTTTGACCACCAACATCTTCTATTCCAACTTAATGATTTTGTTATATTTCTCTAGTAAATAGCAGCTTGAGGGCACATCACTCTATGTTGCCTGTTTTAAACGTTCTTACCTTCATCATGTTTTCCTAAGTGTTCTTTCTGAAATGTAAAAAGTATCTGGTAAATGTTTGTTAAATGAATAAATGGTGACCCTTTAATATGAAATTAGGTTTTTCTACAGGAAGGACAAATTAGCATACTCTTCTTTAATTGAAATCATAGGTTAAAAATTCTCTCAAAGTGCCTCAGTATAATATGGAAAATATTTCATGTTGAATCAGAATTGATATATATTTGAAATAGGTATAGCTTACTCTCAAGTAACTAAGGGGTTTTTAGTGCATTTTTAATTAAATACAGCTGCATTACAGTTGCTTGGTTCCACCTTATGTTGAATTACAATATGAAGTGAATTGAATGGTTAAGCTGAGAATTACTTTAGTCTTCATATAGACTTGAAAATCTTTTCAGCTTCTGTGGTGTGGAATTGATAGCTTCTGTTGTGTTTTTATTTGTATTTCTGAAGCAAGGAGAAGTCAGGCTGAAGTGTTTGAAAGCTCTCCAAAGCCTATATACCAATAGAGAATTATTCCCCAAATTGGAGCTATTCACTAACCGATTCAAGGTGAGAATGCTTAGCTTATTTTATTTTTTGCTTTAAAAGTGGTAGTTATAGCTAGTTTAGCAAATGATGTTACCAGAACAAGTGTTTAGTTTATATTCTTTATTGTATATTCTTTAAATGAACGTTTATTACTTAGATGAATGAATGAATCTCTGCTTTGCAAAGGATATTATCAACATGAGTTCTTATTTATTGCCTTCAGTAGAAGGCTCTCCTGCTTAAATAAGATTTGCTTTATATACAACTTGTTATAATTATATTAATTTTGCAAGTTAAGGTTTGTCTCTGTTAGAGAATGCCAGTTGATGAAAAAGATTTTAGATTATAAACATTTATGTTAACACCTCTTTTGTATAAGTAGGACTATGATAATATGGTTTCAAGAGTAAAACTTTACATTTAATCTATCATTAGTCTTCCATGTACTCCCCCAAAGACATTATCTCAGATCTTTCTCAACTTATTTTCTGTCCATGCTTGGTTTGATCTGTAACTTTTTTCAGGATCGCATTGTATCAATGACACTTGATAAGGAATATGATGTTGCTGTGGAAGCTATTCGATTGGTTACTCTGATACTTCAGTGAGTATAACATTTGTTAATATTTTAATTTCATCCGTTGATAAATTTATAATTTTTTCCCAGCATTATTGATGTACTTCATATGTATAACTGTAATACATATTTTTATCACTCTAGGTTCTACTTTTACATTTCAGGGTTAAGTTTGAAACAAAATATTTTGTTTTCTCTCTGTTTTTTATTTTGAATATTGTCTGTTTCCTTCATATAAAAGTTCCTTTATGCAATCCAGAGGAATTATCAGTGAAGTTAACATACCTTTCTGTTTAAAAAGAGAGAGATGCTAAATATCACTAAGTATCAGAGAAATGCAAATCAAAACTACAGTGAGGTATCACCTCACAACTGTCAGAATGGCCATCATTCAAAAGTCCACAAATGATAAATGCTGGAAAGGGTGTGAATAAAAGGGAACCCACTTACACTGTTTAGGAATGTAGTTTGGTGTGGCCATTACGGAAAACAAGCTGGAGATTCCTCAAAACACTGAAAATAGACTCAGCATATGATCCAGCAATTCCACTCCTGTACATATATCCAGAGGAAACTCTAATTCAAAAGGATACATGCACCCCAGTGTTCACAGCAACACTATTTATGATAGCCAAGCCATGGAAACAACCTAAATGTCTATTGACATATGACTGGATAAATAAGTTGTGGTATATTTATACAATGGAATACTACTCAGCCATAAAAATAATAAAATGCTATTTGCAGCAACATGGATGGACCTGGAGAATGTCATTCTAAGTGCAGTAAGCCAGAAAGAGAAAGAAAAATACTGTATGATATCACTTACATGTGGAATCTTAAAAAAAAAAAAAAAAGACAAACGAACTTATTTATAAAACAGAAACAGATTTACAGACATAAAAAACAAACTTATGGTTACCGGGGGAAAAGGGGTGGAAAGGGATAAATTGGGAGTTCGAGATTTGCATATACTAACTACTGTATATAAAATAGATAAACAACAAGTTTATACTGTACAGCACAGGGAACTGTATTCAATATCTTGTAGTAATGTATGGTGAAAAAGAATATGAAAACGAATGTATGTATGTTCCTGTATGTCTGAAGTATTGTGCTGTACACCAGAAATTGATACAACATTGTAAACTGATTATACTTCAATAAAAATATATTTTTAAAGAAGAGAGAGAGAGAAGCCTTCAAAGGGGATAGGTTTTTCAAATAGGCTTCTTTGGAATGATATAGAAGGAGAAGAAAGGAAATAAGGCATTTAAATAGTGTCGTTATAAAAACTAGGAAGTATCTAAGTGAAAGTATGCAAGTCCTTAACAAAGTCATTATAGATCCTCCCCTCCCTACTTCTTGATGCTATATCTATTATACACCAAACATCATGTATGCTAGGGTCTGTTGTTTCGATCTCTTTTTACCTCTTTCTGCTCTAGTAGCATATTCTTTTTTTTGTGGCTTTATAATGTAGTATATGTTGATGTTATAAATATGGCCTCTAAATGGTTGATTCCTTCTTTTTGCTTTTTCTTTTGAAAATCCACTTAGCTGCTTGTGGATTTTTTTTTCTTCTTTATGAATTTTTTAAGTACTTTTCTCTAATTCTTCAGATACTTTGGTTGAGATTTTAAATACTAGAACTACATTTAATTTTATGATTAATTTAGGAGAGAATGGAATTTTTTATAATTATATATCATTTATACATGAAAGTGATGCATTTCTTTATTCAAATCTCATTAGGTTTAAATAAGGTTTAAATTTTTTCATAACTGTATTGTACATTATTAGGTTAATTCTTAAATACCTTATGGTTTTGTTGTTGTATGATTAGTATTTAGTGTTAAAAATATTTTCTACTTGCTTATTGCTGAGGCAGAGAAACCTTTCATTTTTATGTTGGTCTTATATGTGCAGCCTATAGAACTTTTATCCGTTTTGATAGTTTGTGTTGGATTTACTATGTAGATTATTATATGATCTGCAGATGTTTTTGGTTTTGTCTTCTTTTCTAACCTTAAAACTTTTGTTTTATTCTCTTACCTACTTGCATTGGCCAGGACATTAAGCACTATAAAAATATGACTGGTAGTGGGGTTTTTTTGTTCTTGTTCTAAGAAGGTATCTAAAGTTCTTTATAACTGCAGTTTCTGAGATAGGTCTTTGATATGATAAAAGTTCCTTTGTATTCTCAGTTTTTTGGGATTTTCCTTTCATAAATTGATAAGCTTGAATGAAATTGATTGATCTTTTCTAATGGTAAACCATCCCTGCATTTCTATAATAAATCCTATTTAAACAGACATATTTGTTTTCACTGTTTTGCTTAAATGCAGTGTTATATTTAATATCTTATTTAGGATTTTCACACCTGTATCATGTGTAAATTTGACATACTTTTTTTTTTGGTTACTTGTACAACTTTGAAATCAATGTTATATACCATTTGTAAGATACCTTTAATAGCTTTTCACCCTTTTTCTGTACTGAAATAAAGTTTCTATGACAGAGATTAATTTTTCCTTGACATTTTGAGAGAATTCTCTTGTGAAAGCTGTGTCAGTTTTGAGCTTCTTTGATTAATATTTCTACTTCTTTAGTGGTTATCTATCTATAGTAACTTTTATTTCCTCATGTATTAATTTTGGCTTTTTGTAAGCTTTTTAAAATATATCAATTTCATCACAGTTTTCAACTTTATTATTTTATAGCTCATGATTTTTTTCATAAAACTGTTTCTTTTTTTAATTCCTTTCTCATCATTCATTTTATCTGTATATTCTTTTTCTTGATCAGTCATGCCAGAGGTTTGTCCATCTTACTGTTGCTTTTCAGAGAACTAGCTTCTTTTAGCTGTTTGTTTCTTGCTTTGAATAATCATATTTAAAATAATAAATATACCTTTAAGTGCTAATTTACTAGTCTCCTAAAAATTTGGACATAGTATATTTCCATAGATCTTTAGTGGTAAATATTTTGATTACCTTTATGACTTTCAATTCAATCAATTCAGTACTTGTTTTTGTTCTCCCTGGATCAGATTGTTTAACATGTTGATCGCCCACTGTGGATCTGTGTGTGTTTCCTCCGAGGCCCAAATTCACATTTCACCCCAGTATGACACACTAACAATATATGTGCTTATAATTAATCTGTTTGTTTTTCCAGAACAATTGGAATTGTTTTAAAAAACCATTTCTTTTCTTGTTCTCAATTTGCAACCTCTTTACAGCTTTATTTCTTCTTGGAATTTCATTACTCTGCACAGAATAAATTTGGAATAATTGGATGAAGGAAAGCGTCACCCATATCTGGGTGACAGAGCCCCTAAGGAAACACAACTGTTACTCATATTTGGGTGATGTGGCGATCAGTGTGTTAAAGCTGTTCTATTTTATAGCATTATTTGAGAATGTGTTCTGAGTGTTTGGTAAATAGGTATATTTAAAAATAAATGTCTACCTTGTATATATAGTTATGTATTTATATTCATTACATTGAATTTATTTACTTTGTCATGCAAATTATCAATATCTGCTTATTTTTTGTCTACTTTTTAAGAGGGATGTGTTAACTACTGTTGTTGACTTACCTTTCTTTGTAGGTTGTTGCTTGGTATATCTCAGAATATATATATAGATCAGTACCTCTGTGTTCATGATTTGTACATTTTCTGAAGTATTCACTTTATCCTTACATCCCATTCTTCATTTATGAAGAGTTTTTTCCTTTTCAATTCTATTTTAAAACATGAGGCCTCCTACTTATAGTTTCCTTATTAATTTCACAAGCTTATTGATGCCTTTCCTTGAACAAAAAAATACCCACATTTTACCCACCCATCTGTTTCATTGGGAATTGTCTAGAGTTTAAAATCTATTGCTAAGGATTACTTTCTTACTTTTTTTGTTTTTGCTTCCTTTTTTATTTAGTTTCAGTACTTGCTCATTTAGACAGAAGTAAACTTTGCTTTGATATTACTTCTTCCCTTACTCCCAAGGAAGAATAATTTTCTCATAGACTCCTCCAATATTATCTTTCCAGCTAGTTTACTTCCTTAAAGTGTATTTTCTAATCATCTGAGACCTTGTTTGACTAAAAAATCTTACTTTATTCATGAATAGAAAATGGTTTGGCTATTTTCAAAAGTCTATTTTTGAGGTTATTTTCTGCATTTTCACTGGAAGACATAAGGGCAGAACATGTTTTATCTAAAAGGGATAGTATGGCCCTCCAGCTGTGTCAGATGACCTAATTCACTAGATACATTGGTCCTTTTGAAGATTCCTCAGAGAGCTTTCCCCACTTTAGGTATTTGAGACTGTGGTTCACCAGAGTGGACGATGCCTCCCCTGGCTATTTACTTTGACTCAGCCCCTAACTTTCAGATTTCCTCTGCTTGACTTGCTTGCTCCATAGGTAGTCTTGTTGGGGAAAATATCTTTTAAAACCATCCAGGCTGGTTCCCTTTAAAAAGTATTTCATATCTGGCATCAAAGAAATTAGAGGAAGTATGGATTTATACTCATTGTATTGCTCAATCTCCTAATTTCTACTTTATATATTATTTTGGTGAATAATGAGCTAAGGTTTACAAAACTAACTCTCCAGTCTCTTACAGCATTTGCATGAAATGATCTGGACTTATTTTTCTTGGCTTGTGGTATCTCTAACTAAACTTTCCCAAACAATAAGCAAAGTTACATTAAACATCCTGTTATACCATCTTTAAATTCCTTTTCTACCCATCTGTTTATTCTCTTTCTTTTGGTATAGATTATTTTCGTTTCACTTATGAGTTTATGTTACTGACATACCCTGTTAAATTTTTTTCCTATGAATTTAACTTTATCCTGAAGGTATTAGCTAATTGATCTGATGATATATATATAATTTAGTGAAGAGATTAAAACTTAGGCTTTGTTGAGAGGGGGTAGAAGTATGCTTTAAAAAAGGCTTCTAATCTGTGTCCCATCCTTGATATCCAGCTCTTTTTCATTCAGAACTATATTTCTGCCTTATACTGTGATGCAACTATCTTCTTTTGCTGCAAAGATTATTCTAATTTTATATTTATTTGACAGATCCCTCAATCTCCTCCTAGCTTCTGAGGCATCTCTGGGATTGAATTCTAGGGAATGAGTTTATACCCCTACAACTTGTCAAGAACCTGTACAACCAAGAATTCTATTTGTCATCTAGTTGTTAATCTAAAATCCTATCACATAGTTTTAATCATATTAGTAGTCAGGAAATACATGCTCCTTTTTGGGGAAAGAAAATACTTAAAGATATATTCCAGCAAACTAAAAAAATTTTCAAACTTTAAGAATACATGAATGGAAAGGTGAGAAATTTGTGTTAGTAAAGGAGTGGTTGTTGACTAGTGAATCCATATTTATATAGAAAGAAGACTAAGTAGTATTGTAAATATTATGATAAAATGTAATTTAAAACAGACAATTCTAGAAAGAAGGGTTGCATAGTATAATAATAATTTAACTCTGTGTAACAAGGACAAATATATCTCCAAGTGACTATTAACAAAAATCTTAGGCACCTTTAAAGAAACTGAGCTAATTTGGGCTAATATATATCCAAAGGTATTGACAGTCTTTGTCTGTAGTTGTGTATTGGAAGAAATGTGGACATTTTATTTTCTTGTTTTATCTATTTTCTGAATTTTCTGTAACAATTAATTGTCTTTCATAATTAAAGAAAAATACTGCTTTCAAATTCAGACTAAAATTATGAAAATAAAATTAGTATACCTTGAGCTTTTATAAAAAACTTTTTAAAAATGTTAATAACAATAGAACTGACAGTAAACATTTGTCTTGGCTTAATGTTGCTTTCTGAAATTTACAGTGGAAGTGAAGAAGCTCTTTCCAATGAAGACTGTGAAAATGTTTACCACTTGGTATACTCAGCACATCGCCCTGTTGCTGTGGCAGCTGGAGAGTTCCTCCACAAAAAGTGAGTTAATTATCTTTGAAACCAGGTTGCACTCTTGTGTGGTGGTGGTGGTGGTGGTGTTGTTTTAGAGTTAGTAAAAGAAAGTAGTAGTGATTGAAAACAGTGCTAGATGCAGCCATTACAAATTCTGGGGGCTATAATATCCTCACAGCCCACATGCACATCATGGATCACATCCCTGAGAATGATGTCCCTTGAGAAATCTGGAAGGATGTTTCTCAGCTATGTTGTGAGTGGAGATTAGGGAAGTACTTGAAGTATTTAAAAGCTCCCCTAGGTAAGTGTTTTTTTTTTTCCCACCAAAATTTTTTCTCTTTTAAAATTTTGAGTACTCATCTTACTTTCTCAACATTGGTAATCTAAAGTCATCTTGAAAATGCCTCCCAACTTTTTTTTTTTCCATTCAGAATTTCTGTTAGGATGAGGATCATTTTAATCAGTAATCATAGTAATGCTGAAAATTATATAGCAGTTGCCATTTAATTTAAAAACAAAATCTCATCTACTTTGACAAAGCATACAGCCAATGAGAGTTTATGGATATAATTAAACATTCTTATGAAATACATTTTTTGATTATGGTCTACTGTATATGTTCTATCATTTATTAGTAGATTAATTCATTCTTAAAATGGAGACATATTCTTGGGCAGGGAGGTGTTTTGCTTTGTTCTTATTTTTTTTGTACATAGATTTAACTTAGTGACTTTGATCACTGGCAGGTGATTATGCCATTACATGTAGTAATTTGTGATTATGCCAAGCACAGATGTAAATCATGCACTGGGCAACTGTTGTACATGGATGATTAACTCTGATAATGAGCAGTCCTGGCCCTCCATCCAGCATCAGCATCTCAGTGCTGCAACTACAAACTGTTCTCTATTCAGTGGTATCTCTCAAAGTGGAAAAAGTTGTTTCTGTGTGAAAAATCTTTCTTTAAGAAGGAAGCTGGTTACTAGTGCAGGCTGGTAATGAAAGTGAGGAAGAAAGTCAAGATTTTCAGGCATGACTTTTAAAATAAGATACTGAATTTGCCAGTAACTCTGACATCATTGGCTAATAGAGTAGTGCTATTTCCATGTGTATTATTCAGGTGTTACCTGTCACAGATATCAAGGGTATACTGTAGTCTTAACTTCCCTTCCTTTTTCAGGACTATTATATTCTTGTTAGCCTCTATTGTCTACTTAACTTTTCAAAAAGCTTTGTATTTTTGGAAAGAATTTATTGTTTCTATAGTTTCCCAAAAAAGGGAGACTAAAAAGTTTGATTCTCTGTGAAATAAGGCCATAAACACTTCACTTGAGTCAGAAAGAGCCCTTGGATATATTTAATTCTCTCTGTATTGTATTTTTCTAAGTAGTTGACACACTTGCTAAAATATTTTCAACTGTAATATTGTATATAAAAATCCACAAGAGTGAGTCTCCATTATTTCTTACTTCTTTATGAAAATGAAGCCAATTCTTAAGCAAATGAAAGCTTCATTCCATGAAATTGTTTTATGCCCCTGCCCTAGAGATACTCACAGTTTGAGAACTTTTGATTCTTAATGATCTCTTTGAGCATTTCCCCACCGTTTAATACTGTGATCTTTTAAAATCTTAACAAGTAAGCTGTAGAGTAGACCCAAGAATTCCATGATTATATTTTTTCAAGAAAAAGTGCATGCATGCACATACATATTTAGTCTGTTTCGTAGTCTAGTTTATAAGATATACACATAACTTAACCAAACATCCAAAAAATTTTTCCCCTTCCCTCCAAAATACACAATTTCTCTATACTCATTTTATGCTTGAAATTGGTTTGTATTTTATGTCACATGAAGTTCATTTATGGAGTCTCTGATTTTAGAGGCCTATGGTGACTTCCATATCTAAAGCAGCACACTCTATATCCCTGTTTCTAGACCGTTTTTTCTTGTAACATCTGAGTTGGTATATATTGATCTACTGTTTATCTCCATCCACTAGAATGAGAACTCAGTGAGAACAGGGACTTTGTTCACTCTTATATCCCTTTTATCTAGAGTAGTACCTGGGAATGAGGCAACTTTAGCAGTCCTTAAGTTTTGTTAGAATAAATCCATCAGTAAATTAAGATTTTCAAGTCATTTCTTTGCCGTATTTTAGATTTGTCACTAAGTAGTAGTTTTATAAGTTTAATGTTTATTTCATTTTATTCAATACTATTCAGTTAGTGAGTACTATTTCTAAGTAATAGGCCAATAAATAGAAAATAATGCAAGAAGTCATACTATTATTGATGGAGCATTTGGTTAAATTTTATAATTACTTGACTGTGAAATCAATATTTAAGAAAATAGAACTCTATTTAAAATTATATACTTTAGTGTCTATCATACAGAATAAAAAGTTTATATTTCATAAACATTAGAACATTCACTAGTCATCAGTAAAAAAGCTTTCTTTAACACTTTATATTCACTGATACTGTTTCTTTTCTTTTTAAAAAAACTGAAATAATTTATACCTTGAAGGGAAAGATTAAAATTCATATCCACATAAATTTGTAATGTTCTTGTTTTGTTACCTCTTTTCAGGCTGTTTAGCAGACATGACCCACAAGCAGAAGAAGCATTAGCAAAGAGGAGGGGAAGGAACAGTCCAAATGGGAACCTTATTCGAATGCTGGTTCTTTTCTTTCTTGAAAGTGAGGTAAATTTTTAACATAACTCTTTATTTTGTTTTTAGTATTATATTACATTTTAAATAAAGTTGTTATTTAATTCATTGTAAGTAATGATATTTTTTAGTCAAATGAAGACAAGCTTGTTTCTTACAAAACTGTCTCCAGGGATTTTCTGATTATGGAATCAGTACTTCAGGTTTTGTGGAAATATGTACACAGGTGTGGATTAACACTGAATACAGGCTAGCAGTTTTTTAAGTTTTATAGTATTGCAATACTGCATACATTTTCATTGTTGCTTTTTGTTTTCCTTGAATTTTTGCCTGCAGTTTTTAAATTATCCTATTTAACTAGTTTGCAAACATTGTCAGGCTATCAAAAACATTAAGTTCTATTTTGTTTGAAAATTATATTATTTAAGGAGAAAGAAAAATACGAATTTAAATGTAAATTAACAGATGCACAAACTCCATAGCAGTATTTCCATGTCAGTTATCACTTAAACAATTTTGTAATTATTGTTCATAATATATTATCTATTAGAATCAGTTTGTACAAGTGAACTTTGGTTTCCCAACTAAAATATTCTTTGATGTTAGAACTATATTTCCTACTGCTGGTATGACGCTGGGGGAATGGTAAGCTAAACCTAAAGAGCCTTGAATGTATAAACCTCTTGGCTTAGAAGTGAGTGGAAAGAAAGTTGCAAAAAAACAAAAATAGAGAAAAATCTAGAACTCTAGGACTCTGAACTTTACTTGGGGGATTAGAATTTTTGGCTTGTATTGGAATGTCCAGGAAGCAGAGAAACTTAGAAGATTCCAAAACTGGTCAAGTTTGAAAGTGCTGGAGAGACTCTGTAGGATGAGGAATAGAGAGACAAAGAGGCAGTGTATAAAATAATTAAAATCAGAGAGAAGTAAGAACTTAGTCAGTGGAAGGAGAGGGTTAGAGCAAAGCAGCACAGAAAAGTGGTGAAGGAATTGCCACTTAAATAGTTTTTAAGTGAGTTGGGAACGGATGGGAAAAATATAAAGTCAGAAACAAAACCAGTTGGAGAGTTACATTTAAATAAAGAATGTGTTTACCAACAGTGTTTTAAGTATGTATTCAGATTATATGGGGAACTTATTAAAATGCCAGTTCTGATTCAGTAGCTCTGGGTTGGGGTGTGAGCTGCTACATTTCTAACAAGGTCCTAGGTAGTGTTAATGCTTCTGGTCCAGAGACCAGACTTTGCATAGTAAGGGTCTAAAACATTTTCTTAACAAAGCAAGTGTGGATATATTATGGAGTAAAATACAGATGCTTACAAATGCTTAAGGTTCAACACTAAATACTCAATAAGTATCATATTTATGATAGACTATTCAGATTAAACTGTTAGCCCTTTAGGTCTTAAATGGAATTAAACGTATTTTACAACAATCAAGTCCTATTTGAAATTTTGACTCTAATAGCAGTAGTACTTTAAAAAATTAATAGGGATGAGAGATGCCTATACTGTTTAAACTGATGAAAAGTTTAGGGAATATGATGATCAGGCTAATTGAACTTGATTATTAATTGAAGGAAAATGTTTTAGGCCTCTAAAGGCCCAAGGGCTTTTCTTTTTGATACATTAAAAGGCATAAGTACTTAGTTTTACATAGTTTTATCTTTTATTTAAAGCAGTAAATTATAATATGTATTACTGTTCTGTTTTCAAGTAGTATTGCTATTTTCATGTGTTTGCTGCTGTTTAGTAAAGTGTTATGAATACATTAAAATATATTTCCCAGTTCTCCTCTGTGGCATTCTTGTTAGTTGCAAAAGCAACTGCAAATCATATTTAAGGGTTTCTGGTTGATAATCATGATCATAATATTGGCCTTTATGGTCTCCTGTGTTTCACGAGAAACACTTCTTTGTTTAAATCTCTGTTCTTATTTTGTACACTAGAGTACACTTGGAGCTGAATGCTTATTAAAGCCATATTCCTATACTGTGGTGGGATTCTGATTGTGTCATACTCTGAATTCCTCTTTGTTTTACTGTAACACATGTTATAGTAATATTTTAGTAATAGACTCATAAAAAGTTGAATTGAAAGAGACCTTAGAAATCATAAAGTAGAATGAGTCTAGCTTATAGATTAATTGCCAATCAATTAATTAGAATTAACTGACCTGATTATCATTCCTGTTTCTTTGTTTTACTGGGATGATAAATAGCAATGTTTTAGTAACAGAATTCTAAAATGTTGAATTGAAAGAGGTTTACAGTCCATAGAGTAGTCTTCCTCTTTTATATGTGAATTATGGATAAAATAATGGAGATTAAGAGATCTGCCTATAAACTAGTTCTTTTTTTTTTTCTGTTTACCAAAAAGTAACATTTTAAAGCCATCACAGTCTTTTTAGCAGTCATTGGTTTCAAGGCACAAAATACCTTGTATATTTGAGATACATGCCAAATGGTAGGATAAATGGTACTTGGATGTGATGAGTCCGGATTTTCCTATAGGTAGTGTGACCATAGTACTTACTGTACAAACTGTGATGCTTTTCAGAGTGACAAAAATGTTGTTAATAATTATTCTGAAGTAGTGAGCATAACCCAGAATATTTCTGGACAGTCTAGAAGTATGGTCACCCTCCTTCTTGGCATATGGAATGGTGAGGCTAATTATGACAGTCCTTAATTTAAGACAGAAAGTTAACAAATATATTACTTGTATATGCAGGAAATCTCTCCAAAATGACAACTTCCTTTCCTTTTTTTTAAAATGTGTTCTTCAAGATTTGCCAGTTACTGGCTCTATTTCAGCAGAGAATAAGACCGAACATAAGAGTATTTAGAAATTTTAGGCTTAATAATTTGGGATGGCATTATTTGCATTGTAAATGATTTTTCATAAAAGGAATAGTGTAAGATTCCATTATATGGTGAGCTCCTTTAGTGTATTTATTTGACAGAGAGTTAGCAGGCAGAAAAAACATGAGATAAAATATTACAAGTAACCTTGAAGCCAATTAGAGATGAATGGGAACATACCCAGAAAATTGTAATTAAAGTAACCGGGAAAATGAGATTAGTTTGTTATATACAAGATTAGAGGAAACCCTGTAAAATAAATTACACTTAGATACAGCATGGTAAAATTCACCTAGACATGAATGTAATTTTAATTTATGTTACATAATTTATAAATAATTTTAAATTTAATTTAATTATCTATTTTTCTGTACAGTGACTCATTATCCATCAATGAGCTACCGTTTTTATTCAGATTCCTAAAAAGTACAAAAAATACTTTGATACCTGATTTTCATGCTGTTTTTAAAATTATAACACCAAAAACTGTTTTTAGAAAATAAACTTTTGTTTCATTTTTGAAGTTCCAATCCTTTGTAATCCCAGGGTTTTTACAGCCATTGAGAATTCCTCAAAGCCTTCCTTTTTATAGTGTCATCTTTCACTATAGAAATATAATGAAGAATATATTCACAATAGAATGAAGTGTCTGAAAGGTGATTATAACCTTTTGCCTTATTGGCCATAGTAGAATTTTTTTTTTTCTCAAACATGGATTTACCTGATATTCTTGTAGAGATTTGAGAGTAGCAAGTTATTTGGCCATCACAGATGCCCCAAAACAGAAAGATTGACAGACCATTTTATACTGATTGTTGTCGCTAATACTGGTGAATTTGAAACTCTTACTCAGAAAATGGGTCAATACATTATCACATTATTCTGGAATACAGGTTGAGTTTGAGACAAGTGGTTATTGGTGTTAACAGAGTGGATTCTACTAAGCTACCACCTTACAGTCAGAAAGATGAGAAAATGGTTGAAAAAGTTAGCATCTATACTAAAAATATTGGCTACTACACACAAAAAATTTCTAGAACAGTGACAACGTTCCTGAGTTAAATTTTAATATGCCTTCGTTCAAGGCATAGAAGAGTCATCCCTAAACATGCCAGTGGTGTGGAATTACACTACTTAAAGCTGTGAATTGTGCCAGTAACTTATCCGACTGAAAACCTCATGCTAATTAAGTCAAGATGAATGAGATACTACCAGTTCACTGGAACAATGAAGAATTTGTAGAAACTCTAAAGTAAATGACTGTGAATTCCATTGTGAAGTAACCCCAACTTGAGACAAAAATAGGGAAAATGTTCTTGAAATTTTCTAGTAGAAATCGAAATACACTGAAAATCAGAGCAGCAAACGCTGGTGGAAGGAGTAAGCTATCAGTAGTAACTAAGTGGCTGCCCTTCAGCTGAGCTTATTCCCCACTTTGCAAATGCTGTACAGACATTTGGGATGTGGGCGTTGGTCTGAGAAGCAAAGTAGTGAATAAATACCCCAGATAATTTATGGACACCAAGAGGGACAGGGAACTTCTGCACTCAAAATACAAATTGCATACCTACAATTAGAGGAAACGTCTGCCTGATTATAGATTACCTCTTTCCACATTATTGTACAACCAAGGAAGCCAGCACTTTGCAATCAGATTCAAGAAAAAGGCTCTAGCTACCAGTATTCTTGATCTAGATTCATTAACATGTATATACTGGCAGCGAAGAAACTATGAAACTTGAAAAAAAAATCAATACCAGGAAAAGAAGCACAAAGCCCAATAATACACTGGTGAAGATTTTTTGTTAATGTCTCCAAATATAAGAAGAAGCCATTATGAAAGAAGAAGAGGGCTCTTAGAAATTAAAAGCATGAATTTTGAAATGTAGGGGTGAGGTGGATCTTTAAACGGCCTAAATGGACATAACCAAAGATTGGCTATAAATCAAGGGATTTTTCCAGGAATTAGTGCAAAAGAAGAAAGAAATGAAAAGTGGGTGAGAGAAATTAAGAGATAGGGAGTACAGATTAAGAAGTTTATTGTATTATCTAGTAGAAACTCTTTAAAGAAAATGAAGGGAGGAATTAATAAAAGGATATGCAGTTAAAATGTTTACTACCTATGCACTCTTATGCAGAGTATTACTTGAGGATGTTTTCTAGCAAAATGAAAAATAGATAACAATAAAAGGAAAATAAGCAATATAAGAAGTATTGGTAAGTAAATCTGAAAATAATTAGAACTAAGCCTAAAATAATGTAGCTGTGAAGCCTAAGGCAAATATCTAAAAGTTATTCTTAAAATATTCACATTAAATGAAGAGAAATAGATAAATGTGCTAAGGATCTTGGTGATGGAAAAAAATATAAGTTAGAAAATAAAACTGAAGAAAGCACATATAAAGACAATGTCATCAGGAGACTGGAGACAGATGTCAACATTTGTAAACAGGAGACAGATGTCAACATTTGTAATCTCAGTAAATGTAAATGAGTTAACAGGTTTTATTAAAAAAAGACATTGTCATTTAGGGTTAAGATAAATTAAAATGTTTATAAACACATCTTAATCAAAAATTTAACAGAGGAAGGAAACAAACTGGATAAAAGCTGAATATAGTTAACAAATGCTTACAAAAAGCTGAAGGGACAGTATCATGTAAGATAAATCAGAATTGAAACCAAAAGCATTAAGAGGGACATAGTTTATATGTATAGGAGGTATGTAATTCACCAAATATATAATTGTGAACTTTTTAATACACTCTTCTACAGTGATACTTAATCATGTATACATAGTCAGGCATAAAAACAAGTTTATTCAGCATAGGGGTTTTTTAAATTATGGTGAAATAACAAAATTTACCATTTAGTTCATTGGCACTAAGTACATTCACGTAGCCGTGCAACTGTCACTGCCATCAATCTGTAGAAATTTTTCAAAATTTTCCTAAATTGAGACTCTGTACCCACTAAATAATATCTCCATTTCAGCATAGACTTAATAGCCTATTTTTTTTAACTACTGGTTTTTCTGTTTTCTGCTGCTAATTTTCATTTTTGACACCAGGTTGTGCACTACTTGTGCTTGTCACTGTTGGAATGATGTTACTCATAGTCTAAGGATATTTTCCTAGGATATGCAATTTGGAAAGTTTGAGTATATCTGGCTGCAAACCTTTGCCCATCTTCTTTCTATGCAGAGATGCTAACCGATTATTATCTCCTCTGACTTTGACAGAAATCATTGGGAGACTGTGGGGTGTTGTGTGTACCGTGTGTGTACGTACTTTTCCTGAGGCATTTCAGAAGCCAGAATGGGATATTTGAAATACTGTGGAAATGAAGTATAGAATTCAGGAGGGCAAATGAGATAGAACTTTAATTAGGTCATCAAAATTTACATAGAAGTTGATAATGATAGAATTAGGAATGAGGAAGAAAACCAATGCACGTGCCAAATGTGCCAAGATACCAATAGGCAACCAGGAGGTCTACCAAGGTGACTTTCACACATTTTTGGGCCACTTCTCATGATGCTAAAACCATTTTCTTTCACAAGTATAAGAACATATAACTAAAATAAGAGTTATATGAAATAGTACTTAATGTTCTATGTACTATACACACTTTACCACTGTTTCATTTTTTTTTTTTTTGAAACTTTGGTTTCAGTACATTAAGTTAGTTTCACTGCTAATGAATGGGTTGCCATCTGTTGTTTGGAAAACACTGCTCCAAAGAAAAGAAAAGAAAAACAGTGCTCTAGAAAGTGTCATGTCATGGGTGTCATGAGCCTCAAAGGTGGAAGAACTTTTATACAAAGATGAAGTTAATTGTAAGCAGCAGAAACTAGGACCAACACCTCAACTTACCTTTTCTAAAGAACTTTACTGGATCTTCTCGGTTTAATGACTGACAAGTGGTAGAGAGTTTGGTATGAAGTGTTTGATGAGTAACTTGAGGGTGTTTGTTTACTGTGGGAACATGGATTTCAAAGAAAATTGAAAGGAGTAATGAGCAACAAAAAGTGGAGGTGAGGTGAGATGGGAAATTCACTGAGTTAAGTGGAAAAGAAGAGTGGTGGAGTAACTTACATTTTAGCCTTAACCAAGAAAACATAGATAAAAAGTAAGGCTGGTACCAAAGTTGCAAATGGAATTCTAAGAGAAAGTAATTAATTTTCTTTTTTCTTAAAAAAAAGTTATATAGAGAGACAAACAACAGTAATGAAAAGTGACCTAGATCCAACTTATAACTTCAGGAATTCTGTTAACTAGTTATACTCTCAATTTCCTCATTTATAAATGATGTCATTGGACTAGGAGATCCTTAGCTTTACTACTGTCTTAAAAGAAATTGATTGAGTCTACATATTAAATCCCCATTATGGACAGTGAATACAAATATATATATATATTTGTTTATTTATTTATTTATCTATCTATCTAAGTGGCTCTTGGAAACATTTTAACCAATTTTAATAAACCAAGAATATGGCTTATTAACTCAAAGTATTAGTAGTAGTTTCTTTATTAAATGTTCTTCAGTCACACTTGATTTGTTATTTTTAGTTACACGAACATGCAGCCTACCTGGTGGACAGTTTGTGGGAGAGCTCTCAAGAACTGTTGAAAGACTGGGAATGTATGACAGAATTGCTATTAGAAGAACCTGTTCAAGGAGAGGAAGGTATAGTATTTTGATAAGTTGACTTACATATTGTTTTGGGTTTCCATTAATAATCATATCCCTTATAGATCATTTCTTAAAAATGAGTACATGCAAGCATGCTGTGTGTCTTTTTTGCAAAGAAAACAGTTTGTTTCCTGTTAACAAGCAAAGATATCTCAATAGTATATAACATCTTTCTAGATTAGGACTGCTACCATGCCACACAAGCACACAAGTTTTCAAAATTCCTGTGAATGTCATGTAATACTCAAAAAGCTTTTCTTTATGCTAACTTGAGACACAAAATACTGATGTACCTAACATTAAAAAAAATACATCCAGAAACATTTTGCAATATATGTCCACTTAGCCTTTCATATACAAGGATTTAATTAGACCATGGTCATCCCCTCTTTTGTTATATTTTCTTAAATATTAAAATCAGGAAATCAAAAATAAAGTCACTTACCTAGTTATTCAAGAAATAGGGAAAATAATTGCTATATGATAATTTCTGAAGTATGTATCTTATTACATGTTACATAATAACATGAACAGCAGAATGGATATGTATACTTAATAAAGCATTTATATTCTAAAAGCTTATGAGTATTAGCTCTTCAAAACTAGAAATGTTTTTTCCTCTATGTAGCTTATTTTTCAGTCTAGCCTGTAATAGTACTTCAAAGAACTGCTATTACATGTAATCCATACAACGGTCGTGGAATATAGATGATACCTCAATGTAAGTGAGGTTTATAATGAACTAAACATGGACTTTAGAATCAAAAGAAATAGATTCAGATTTTTAACTCTATCCTTTGTGACTAATGTCTTCATGTTTTCTGATCCTTAGCTTCCTTTTCATTGTTATAATGTAGAGATTATTTTTCTTATTTCTGTTATATAGTCATTGTGAGGATTAAGTGAAATAGTATAGTATTGATTCTCTATTCTGTTTCCCCTACTCTTCTGTGTGGTTCAACCCTCTGGTATATAAAAGCAGAGTGAGCCATCACTTGCAGCAGACTACTTAAACAGGATAGTGATCATCCCACAGTACTCCTTCCAAGCAGAGATGCTGATTGGTATCATCTGCTCTGGCTTTGACAAAGTTCAGTGAGAGAAGCAGCAGCTGTGCATCATACCCAGATACACTCCAGTAAACTGGCCAAAATTGTTTCTTTTAAATTCAAAGTATTTGCCTCACAACCTCATTCTTAATCTGTAACACAAATCCTTCCCCCAAATTTCCTAGCCCTTCTTTCAGGATAGTGTTTATTGTGGTACATTTGCCCCACCTCTGTTATTTACTTAATTGTCATGTGCTTTTTCCCTCCATATCTTTGGTAGGAAGATGGCTCTGTTATTAAGTTGACAAGGCCTTCTACTGATTAGGTCAAACTCTCAGCTGGACTCTGGATTCCTTTCACTTTTGAAGTGATCAGAGAAATATGAACATACATTCTAAAGATTCTCCTCTTTATTTACTTATATGTGTTCCTGCTAAGTTCACTGACTTCCTAAGTCTGTTTTTAACTAATCTTAATATTTTCCCTAGTAAATCAGTTTCTTTTCTAATCACTACAGCCCAGTACATTTAATAGTACGTTTTCCTTCCCTTGCTTATGGCTGTAGAATCAGCAGATTACCAGATAAGAGTAGGTTACGCTTCTCATTTATGATTCCAGGCCATTTTTCTTTTTGTCACCCTATGCTCTAAAAGGTATTTCCAAGGAGAAGTGAGGAAGATTCAAGGTGCTGTGATTTGTTATTATTAACTTTTTACTCTCATTTTAATAAGATGTGTTAGGCAGAAAATAGTAATTACTTTGTCTGTCAGTCATCAGAGTGTTCTAGATAGCTTTACCTTGTTGAAATAACTATGTATATTAGGTTTTCTTTGTGGTTTAAATTTAGTTGATGTTACGTTTTTAGCATTCAGTCAAGAAATTGGCTTGGTGTGGCTTGGGTTTGGTTGGTTTGATTTTAACCAGAAGAGTGAATTGTTTTTAAAATTGGAAAAAATTTTAAGTGAACCAGTTTTAAAACGGGTACAATTGAATCTGGGAAGGCAAGGCTGGGGAACTTATTTATAACAAGTCCAGAACCCTCTGACATCATGATTCAACTTTTTTTCATACGTTTGTCCATATGCATGCTGTGCCATAGATAAACTCTGGTATGGAATGGTATCCAAATCAATTTTCTGAGCTAGTGTTTCGCTGTATTTTATTGATAACAAAATGCCACTAGTAACTGAACTTATTTTCTTAAGACTAATTAGAAAATAAGTTATATTTCAGGTAGGTGAATTATGATAGATATTCCAGTGGATGAAAGTCCAGTTGGCAGTTGCAGATACAAGACTAAAATTTGGGAAAACAGATACATTGTCAAAGACTACCAGTAGAAATTTAAATCACAACTGCTACAAGACTATCTTGCAGTGTTTTTAAGGGACAGAGGTTTTTGGGGAAGGGGAGGAGGGTGAATTCTACAGTGTAAACAAATTGCTGGATAAATTTTTAGTATAATGTCAGCATCTGCATAACAGGTAAACAGGCAAAAACAGGGCCATACCTAAGTCATATAACTTCTCTGGGTTTCAGCTTCTTCATTTATCGAAAAAGGCCCTTTGATTAGATAATCTTCTGTGGTCATTTCTTTTTTTGTGTGAGAAGGTAATTAGGTTTGTTTATTTATTTATTTACTTAATTTTTTTTAACAGAGGTACTAGGGATTGAATCCAGGACCTTGTACATGCTAAGCCTGCAGTCTGCCACTGAGCTATCCCCCCACCACCCCCAACTCTGGGGTCATTTCTAATGCTAGAATTCTGTGATTAAGTTGAAGTAATATGAATAAGAATTCTTCAAGTAGGGGATCATTAATTCATGTATAATTTACAAATATTTATTGACTACCTTCTATATGCTGTTATACTAAGCACTGAGGGTGCAGTTTTAAGAAAGGTCAGCTCACTGCCCATAGCTACATTCAAGTGGGGAAAGCAGACCAAAACTAACTAAACAAAATAATTTCAAAAGTTAATGTGTCTCTGTTATAGATGATAATAATAAGAAGGGATCCATCTTTATTTTGAATCCTGAAAGGCAGATCTCTCTATGGAGGCAACCTGTGAGCCAAGAATCTAAAAGATATGAGGACTAGCCGTGGAAGGTGTCAAAAAAGAGCTACCTAGATAGAGGAAATAGCAATAGCAGTGTATCTGAAGCACAGATGACATTGTTACATTCCAGGAGCTGCAGTAACTAGAGCATAGTGAGCCAGGGGCACTAGATGAGATAGAGGCAGAACATTTAAGTTCATAAGTGGATTTATTTAGTTGATTCTAAGTGTAATAGGAAGCCATTGAAGGATTTTAAACAGGGGAGTGATGTGATCAAATTCATATTTTAAGAAAAATGCTTTTCGTCAGCATGGTTTAGAATAGGCAGAAAATTAATTAGATAACTGTTGCAGTGGTCTCATGGTAAATGATAAAGTATAGAAGACAGAGATGAATTATAGAAGGAAAGAGGCCATGGTGAGTTTTAAATATTGTGGATAAGGAGGGGACAAAAGCAGGAAGAGCAAGAAAGATAGCAAGCTATATAAAAAGGATGATCAGAAATAATTATACCCTATAAAAGCACAGCAAGGAGCTGTAGTTAATAATATGTATTGCAGAGGAGAAAAAGAACTATGCAAAGATCATTAGCTTTGGTGAAGATTTAGGTCATTGATGACTTCTAAGTGTTTCTTTTCAGTGGTAATAGGGAGAAAGGCATAATTCAAGGTCATAAGAATAAAATCATTAATGAGGAAATGGAGATAGTGTGTAAGGAGGTTTCTGAAGACTTAGAAAGTTATGTAGTTATCTGATAATTCATAGTGTGAACAGCAACCCATTGCTTTCAGCCTTTTTGATTGCTTGGCTCTTGTTTGTGCCTTAAGGCTTACTTTGCTTTCAATGTTATTATTTCATTTTGCAGTATCCCAAAAGAGGTTTCAAATTACAAACTAAGTAACAAAAAAGTTGGCATTGGACACTGTATAAGATTCATTTCATCTTCAGCACTAACATGGATTTTAGTGTATTGTAGGGGAATGTTTCCATACTTGAGAAAAGTTGTTCTCTCCTTACTTTCCATAGAACTAGATTTTTTTCATAAATAAAAGAACATACATTTAGTTCATAAGACAATTTTGTCATTACTTTATCCCCAGCCAAATGTGAAAATTATGAAATTCTAGAATCATAAAATAGAAACTTGGTTGTTTCATTGAGTAGAAGGCTTTTTCATATTATTAGGCACTGGATCAGGGAGTGTAAGTGCAAAGCTGAAGCTTTGTGGTTTCTTGTGGTTTTCCTAAGACAAGCTGAAGTTCATGTGTTTTTCCTACCACAATTAAAATATTAGAACAAAAAATGATTAAGATGTACATATATATTCCTGTTCAGGATGATTTTGATGCAGAATAAAGGACAAAATGTCATGCCTTTGTTTGCCTTTTCATTGCTGTTGCCCCAGTTTATTTAAAATAATCAATATAAGCTTCTCCACTTCTAAAGCTTAATCTTTTTTTACTTTTAATTTATACCAAGTTCTGTCTCTGTAATCCCCACATCTATTGGTCTTTAACATTATAAGTATACAGAGAAAGGAACAGAGAGGGAGGGAGGCAGAAGGATAAAATTAAACTATTCAAATTAGTCTCCAAATCTGTCTTTAAAAAATACACAGAAATGAATTCAGCAAGGAAAGTACAGAATCAATGTGGAGAAAATCATAATGTTTTGTTAAATGTCAAATAAGATCTGACATGAAGAGCTATATCACGTTCCTTGGCTGAAGAGATTATTAAAATGTCAGTTCTTCCCAGTGTAATGTGTAATTTTCCTAAAATACCAGTTCAAATTCCAGTGGGTCGGAGAGAGTTCTGGACAGTGAGGTGAGAGGAGGAACTAAAAGCAAAATGATTTCAAAGTTTACATAGAATTTTAGGCTTACGTGAAAAATGTAGTATGGCATAGTCCTTAGGAGCACAGGCTTTGGCTTTACTACTTGCTGAATGCTTTGAATGCTCTTTGGTTCACTTTCCCCATCTGTAAAGTGTGAGGATATTAATTCTTATCTCTTGAAATTGTTTTAAGGATAAAACAAGTTAAATGCATATAAATCACTTATAATTGTGCATTATACATAGAAAATTCTTATAAATTGTTACTAGCTTTGTAGAAATCAAAGATTATAGGAAAAGGACTAGATAAGGGAAATTTGTTCAACTAAATATTCAAATTACATTAAGTTACATATTAATGAATATTATAATATATAAAGTCACTATAATCAAAAATGTGGCATTGTAATGTAAATAGATTAGTGAAATGAAATGAAGAATCCAGAAATAGATCTAAGTATATATGAACACCTAAAACATGTTAAAAGGTGACATTTACATTCAAAAGGAAAACTGGTTTATTTAATAATGGTGAAGGCATAATTGGCTGCTCATTTGGTGCCAATAAACGGGCCCATATTGATACTTTCAACAGAAATAAATTTCAGACAGATTAAAGATGTAAAAACAAGCAATAGAGATGGAAGAAAACGTATTTCTGTAATCTCTGGGACAAAGAAACCTTGTATCTTTGAAAGCAATGTAAGAAACCCACAAGCCTTTTTGTATCAATATGAGATAATAGATGTTAACTAAACTTACTGTGGTAATTATTTCATGATATGTGTAAGTTAAATTATTGCATTGTACAGCTTAAACCTGTATGGTACCCTATGTCAACTATATCTCAAAAAAACTGGAAAGAAAAAAAAAACTATAGAAGCCATAAAACAAATCAGTACAGATATGACTTTGTAAAAATATAATTTCTAACAAAAGATACATGAAGAGTCTAAAAACAAAAAAATAAACTGGAAGAAAATTACCTGCATCATTTAAAGACAACACTACTAATACATAAGAATTCAAGAAAGGTGAATAACAGTAGAAAAAGTGAGCAAAGAATGTTTATTCTTTATTCTGAGAAGAGTCTCAGAAAAGAAATTCTAAACTAATAAATAAGGAAATACACTGCACTAATTAGTAATTAGGATGGAGCTAAATAACAAATACCACTTTTCAGTCATTGGATTGGCAAAAGTTAAAAGGATTTATAACATCAAGTGTTGGCAGGGATGGTGAGGAACCAAACATTCTCATCGTTGTAGGTATAGATTTGAATAGCAGTAAATAACCTTATTCATTTGTCAGTACTGAGATTTTAATCTTTGACTGCTTATTCCCTCTCTTGAAATTTGTTCTACAGAAATAAAAGCATCAGCTACATAAATACATGTGTATTTAAGATACTTATTCAGCATTGTTTATAGTGACAAAACTTTGGGGAAATTTGAGTGAGTGTTAGTAGGAGAAGTTTGAATAAATTGTACAACACAAATTATGTAATAGCTTGTAATTATTTAAGATAATTTTTTATATGTGTCATGTAGTGACTTGAAAGATACTCAGAATCTGTTGTTAAAGATATATCATGTTCTTTTATTAAAAAACAGGAAACATATATGAGCTTTGAAATGATATAGAAGGAAAATTTTGACATTGCCTAATTCAGAAGTTTGGTATTACAAGAGACCAAGTGTAGAAGAAACCAGAGTTTATCCTCTTTTTCTTTACTTTGTATATCTCTTTCTTGTTTGACTTAATGACAAGCACGTATTATTCTTAAAGAAAGACAAAGGACAAAGGGCTTAACTTTAGTCTTTAAAATAAGTAATGAAATGTGTTTGTGGTTTTTTTAAATAATTGTATTCCTTTTTAATTGATGCTTATTGTAAAACTATCCACTCATACTAATGTGTTCTGTTTCACTTTAGCAATGTCTGACCGTCAAGAGAGTGCTCTTATAGAGCTAATGGTTTGTACAATTCGTCAAGCTGCTGAGGCACATCCTCCAGTGGGAAGGGGTACCGGCAAGAGAGTAAGTTACATTAGTGAGAAATCTACAAAAAAGCTTTTAATGTAATAAACTGTCTTAAATATTTGAAAATTTTACTGGTGTATGTATCCCTAAAAACATGGAATTTTTGTAAATAGTATTTGCTGTGGAGGTTCATCTTTATATCCTGTCTACTATACTCAGGTTCCAAAAATAGATTCTTTTCATCCATGTTCCTATAGCACCTGTGCCTGCTTCTCTAATTTATAATCTTAAGAATTTTCACATTTGTTATTTGTTAGAAGTACAGAAAGGCTCTGAAAGCAAACTGCCTAGTTCTACAAGCTCTTCCACTTACCAGCTGTGTAATCTCTGAATAGTTGATTATTTTCTTTGTGCCTTAATTTCCTTATCTGTAATATGGGAATAATAATACAAGTGTTATTTGTATTCAAGATGAATTGAGATAATCACAGATGGAAAGACTGTCTCTTGCAGTGTGAAGAGGCAAGCAGTTCCTCTATATCAAAAAGTATAAAACTGAAAATACTATCCAAAAACCATCAGGGCTCTGGAAATTCACCAAATAAATTTTAAATTTTAAATTTTAAAATAAGAAAGATAGCAATGAAGTTTGCCTCTTTGATGAACTCTTCCTTTCACAAACAATTTATCTGAACGTGCAATGCTGTTTGATCTCATTTGACCTACCATAGAACTTCTTTCAGAATTGGAGTCAGTCCTTTCAAGTAATGTAATCTTCATGTAATATTCTAAATCTCTTGTCATTTCAACAGTCTTCACCAGGAATAGATCCAATCTCAGGGAACTGCTCTCTTTGCTCATTTATAAGCAGCAGGTCCTCATCTGTTAAAGTTTTATCTTATGATTGCAGCAATTCAATCACATCTTCAGGCTCCACCTAGAATTCTAGTTCTCTTGCTATTTCCACCACATTTGCAGTTCCTTCCTCTAGCCCCTCAAAGTCATCCGTGAGGATTGGAGTCAGCTTCTTCCATACTCTTGTTAGTGTTGATATTTTGACGTCTTCTTATGAATCATGAGTGCTCTTAACGGCATCTAGAATGCTGAATCCTTTCCAAAAGGTTTTCAATGAACTTTGCCCAGATCCATCAGAGGAGTCACTATCTGTGATAGCTATAGCCTTACGAAACATATTTCTTAACTAATAAAACTTGAAAGTCAAAATTACTCCTTGATCCATGGGCTACAGAATGGAAGTAGTGTTAGGAGGCATGAAAACATTATTCTCACTTTGCATGCCCATTAGAGCTCTTGGGTGACCAGGTGCATTGTCAACGAGCAGTAATATTTTGAGTAATAGGTCTCAGTAGTGGATTTAAAATATTCACTAAGCCGTGTTGTCAACAGTTGTACTGTTAACCAGGCTTTATTGTTCCATCTGGAACTAACACAGTGTAAATTGAGCATATTTCTTAAGATCCCTAGGATTCTCAGAATGGTAAATGAGCATTGACTGAAACTTAAAGTTATCAACTGCCGTAGCCCCTAACAAGAGAGTAAGCCTGTGCTTTGAAACTTCGAAGCCAGGCATTGACTTCTCTCTAGCTGTGAATGTCCTAGATGGCTTCTTTTAATGTAATGCTGTTTTTGTCTACATTGAAAATCTTCTGTTTAGAGTAGCCACCTTCATTATCTTAGCTAGAGCTTCTGTGTAACTTGCTGCAGCTTCTGTATCAGCACCTGCTGCTTCATCTTGAACTTTCATGTTATGGAGATGACTTCTTTTCTTAAACCTCATGAACTAATCTCTGCTAGCTTCAAACTTTTCTTCTGCGGTTTCCTCACTCCTCTCAGCCTTCAAAGATGAAGAGAATGAGTGCCTTCCTCTGGCTTAGGCTTTGGCTTAAGGGAATGTTGTAGCTGGTTTGATTTTCTGTCCAGACTACTAGAACTTCTTCCATGTCAGCAATAAGGCTATTTCACTTTCTTATCGTTCATGTATTCACTGAAGTAGTATTTTCTTTTCCTTTGCTTTCTCAGTTTGGCTAACTGGCACAAGATGCCTAGTTTTCAACCTGTCTCAGCTTTCAACGTGCCTTTCTCTCCAAGCTTAATCATGTCTAGCTTTTGGTTTAAAGTGAGAGATGTGTGACTCTCCTTTTTACCTGAACACTTAGAGGCCATTGTAGATTATTAATTGGCCTTATTTCAATAGTATTGAGTCTCAGGGAGTAGGAAGGCTGAAGGAAAGGGAGAGAGATGGGGAAACACCTGTTTGGTAGAGCAGTAACACAGCATTTATCGAGTAAGTTCCCCATCTTATATGGGTGTGGTTTATGGTGCCCCAAAACAATTACAGTGGCAACATCAAAGATCATTGATCACAGATCACCACAACAAATACAATAATAATATGAAAAGGTTTGAAATATAGCAAGAATTACCAAAATGTGGCACAGAGACATACATTGAGCAAATGCTGTTGGGAAAATTATGCCGATAGACTTGCTGGACACAGGGTTGCCACAAAGCTCCAATTTTTTGAATGAATGAGTAAATAAATGAATGGATGCCTGCGTGCCATATCTGCAAAGTATAATGTGACAAGGTTTGCCTGTATTCTTGAAAAGCTGCTAAAGCTTCAGGTAAAGCTAAAGCAGTAGGAGTCTACAGCCTTCTTTCCTAGGGTTACAGTACACACACAGCCAACAAGCTTGATTGGTGACATCTGTAGTTTTACCAAAGTGGCACTGTTTGCAAATACCAGCAGCTTTGCTGTCAAAGGGAGCAGATTCAATATGGGACAAGAGGGAAATGTCCACAACTTGACTAGAAATGGCAAACTTGGTAGAAACAAAGAAAACCCATAGCTGTGATATTCAGAGGTTGTGTCCACAGTAGGTAAAAACAGTGGACCAGGCAAGAATCTAACTACAAAATGCTGGAAATGAGAAAGCCATTAATAAACCCTCCACACATTCCTGACTGACTAGGAGACCTGAGAGAACTCAGTGGAAAATAAAAGTCAAGCAAACTTAAGAACTGTCTGAACTTTGAATATGCTCTCTACCCCACAAACAGATCAGGTCTCAGAGGGGAGAAGCCTTATAAATTTGAAGTATTTGAGCACAACCTTTGCCCAAATCATTAGTTGACCAGTGCTCAATTGAAACACAGAGGAGACGCCCAGGAGGACAGGCTAAAAAACAAAAATTAGAATAAAAATTCCAAGCAGAAGCCACATATCATGGGAGACAAATTATACAGTTTAAGATTAATTTGTTTAAATGAAACTTAGAAAAATAATTTTAAAATACATAGTTAATACAAAATATTATCCCAGAATGTCCACTTTTCTAGAAAAATTGGAGCCATGCAAGGAAACAGTACAGTGTGACTATACTCAGGAAAAAAAGCAGACAGTACAAATGGCTTTCTCAGTAGGCCCAGTTTTTGGTTTTAGCAAATATTTCAGAGCACTTTTTATAAATTTAGTCAAGAATTATAGGAAATATGTTAAAAGAATTACAAGAAAATATGATAACAAATAGGGAATCTCAATAATTCCATATTTCTAAATGGAAATTTGCAAGTTGAAAAGTACAGTAACAAAAATTTTTAATTTATTAGATGAGTTCAGTAGCAGATTTGATATGACAGAATAAACAGTGAACATGAAGATAGATTAATGGAAATTATTCATTCTGAAAAACAGGAAGGAAGATGAAGAGAAATGAACAGTCTCAGAAATGTGCAAGACAACATCAAGCACACCAAATTTGTGTAATGGAGTCCTAGGAAGAAGTGAAAGGAGTGAAAGAAAGAGACAGGAAGGAAAGACATTCGAATAAATAATTACCCTAAAGTTCCCAAATTTGATGAGAAACATTAGTCCACAGATCCAAGAAGCTTAACAAAACCCAAGTGGTGTAAACAGAAAAGATCCACATCTAGACACAGGATAGTCATGCTGTTGAAAGACAAAGACAAAAAATCTTGAAAGCAGCAGGAGAAAAAGAACTCATGTGAAGGGCAGCAGCAGTGGGATTAGCCGGTGACCTATCAGAAACAGTTGAGGCCAGAAGACAGTGGAATGACATAATCACTAAAACACAACAAAATTGCCAAACAAGAATTCTAAACCTAGTAAAATTGCCTTTCAAATATGAAGGTGAAATAAAAGTATTTTCATTTAAAGAAAGGTTGAAAGGCATGTTGCTGGCAGACTTGCCTTAGAAGAAATACTAAAAGAAGTCTTTCAGTCTCTAAAGAATGGTGACTAATCCACAGGAAGGAATGGAGAGTACCAAATGGTAGATATGTGGGTGGATATGAAAGGCTATGTGTACTATATACTGTTTTTAGTTTTTTAAAGTGACATGAAATTATTTAAAGCAATAATTATAGCACTGTAGTATTAAGATTATAAGATACATAGATATATGTGACAATAGCGTGAAGAAGGATAAAGGAAAGGAAACTATGTTGGAGCAAAACTGCTATATTTTGCTGTAATTTAATTCATTATTAACCTGAAGTTGATAATAATAAATTGAAGAAGTATATTCTAATCCCTAGAGCAACCACTCATACCTAAGAAAGAAAAACAAAATCAACAGAGAAAAAGTATAATAGTACACTAAAAAATATTTAACCTCAAAGAAGGCAGTAAAGCAGGAAGGGAGGGGGGAAATGTAAGATATATAGATAACAAATAGCCCAATGGCTGACATAAATTTAACCATATAAAAATTACATTAAATATGAATATAGGAAAGACTCTAAAAAGTGGAGATTGAGAAAACTATGGACTTGATATTAAATGATTGTAAGGAATTATTGTTTAATTTTGTTGGAGATATAAAGTTTGATTATTCTTTTATCTTCACCTGTTAGAGACATACTTAAATATTAAAGGTGAAATGATATACCAAGAATTTGCCTTAAAATGCTACAGAAGAAAAAAAAACTTTAGGGGAATTGATAAAACGACGACAGAATTAATGTTTTTAAATTTTCCAAAATAAAAGTTTTAAAAATACATATTTTCTTAATTTTGACTGATAGCCCCTTCAGGACTAACTTCTTGTCATTTTGACATGGTATCATTTTTTTAGTGCTTTCTTTCAGAGTAAAATATCTCAGGTTCACTTTCTACCTTTACTGTTTATATTAGTTATCTATTACTATTAAAAAATTTACAGCAGTTCCTCCTTATTTTTTGTTTTTCCTTCCATACTTTTAGTTACCAGTCAACTACAGTCCAAAAATATTAAATGGAAAATTCCAGAATAAAAGTTCATAAGTTTTAAATTGCATGCTATTCTGAGAAGTGTGATGAAATCTCGCACAGTCCAGCTTCGTCCCTCTCCATTCTGCCAGGGACACGAATCATACCTTTGTCCAGAGTACCCTGCCAGTTAGTCATTTAGTAGCTGTTCTGGGTTATCAGATCAGCTGTCACAGAATCACAGTGCTTATGTTCAAGTAACCCTTACTTTGCTTAATAATGGCCCAAATGCACAATAGTAGTGATGCTGGCATTCGGATATTCCAAAGAAAAGTCATAAAGTGCTTCCTTTAAGTGAAAAGGTGAAAGTTCTAGACTTAATAAGGAAAGAAAAAAATTGTATGCTGAAGTTACTAACATCCACATTAAGAGCAAATTTCTATCTGTGAAATTGTGAGGAAGGAAAAAGAAATTTGTCTTAGTTTTGCTGTCACACCTCAGACTGCAAAAGTGATGGCCACAGTACGTGGAGTGCTTAGTGAAGATGGAAAAGGCATTAAATTTGTTCAAGATGTTTTGAGAGAGAGAGAGAGAGAGAGATCAGATTTACATAAGTTTTATTACAGTAATTGTTATAGTTGTTCTATTTTATTAGTTATTATTAATCTCTTACTGTGCCTAATTTATGAATTAAAGTTTATCATAGGCATAGTTGTACCAGAAAAGACATAGTATTTAGAGGGTTTGGTACTATCTGCAGTTTCAGGCATCCACTGGGGGTCTTGGAATGTATCCCCGATGGGTAAGAGAGGGACTACTGTGCTTCAAAACTTAGAGGCTTAAAACAGTAAGTATTCATTATCATATAGTTTTTGTGGTCAGAAACTTATGAGTATCTTAGCTGTTCTTTTGGCTCAGAATCTCTCATAGGGTTGCAATTAAGATGTTAGCTGAGGCTTTTTAACCTCTGGAAGCTTGATAGTTAATTTACAACTTCCATAACGGTACACCCACATGGTTGACAAGTTAGTGCTGATTGTTGGTAGACCTTAGATCCGCATCATGCGGACCTCTCCGTAGGACTGTTTGAGTGTTCTTAAGACAAGGCTGCCAGCCTCCGCTAGAATGAGTGATCCAGAAGTGAGTAAGGTGGGCACTTCTGTGCCTTTTATGACCTAGCCCTCAAAAGTCATACAACATAATTCCCCCGATATTCTTTTGATCATACATGTCAGCCTTACTCATTTTGGGAAGAGACTCTATGAAGGGCATGAATACAAGGAGGCAGGGGTCATTCAGAATCACCTTGAAGGCTGATACTACATTATCTTATGTGAGGAGTCTCCCACTAGCTCTTGTTCCTTTTGATAGAGAGTGATATATAAAGATCAAAATCTTGTCGCTAAGGATTCTCATTGTCAATTGGTTATCATTTCTGCTAGACACTTAGTACGCAGAGCTAAGGTATATATGTATTTGTCTATTTATACACATATATTTAAATCATATATTCATATTGATATTTCTGACTTGAATTTAGCATAACAGGGTTTTTACCTCTTTGATTTTGTGTTTTTTTCCCACTTTTTTGAAAAATATAAAAATTCACATAGTTAAAAAGGCAAAGTTATATTTATATAACTTCTCTCTATATATATATTTCTCTAAACATATGTATATATATTTATGTATTTCTTATATGCCTCTACACCCTTTTGCTACCAGTAACCATTTTGATTTGTTTCTAGTTTATCATCTCAGTTTTACAAATACAGTTAAATGCATACACACACACAGATGTGTGTATTCTTACTCTTCCTTCTCCTGCCTCTCGGTCTCCTATCTCCTACAAAACATAGCATAATTTATATGGTGTTCTGTACCTTACATTTTCATTTAACAGTATATCCTCGATATTACTCCACAACTTTATTTGGAAATCTTCATTTTCTTTTAGCTGCATAGGATCCAACATGTGGATACACTATTGAGAGTCTTTTGGGTGTTGCCAGACTTTTGCTATTAGAAATAATGTGCAGCAGATAATCTTGTGTCATTTCATACTTGTACAAGGTGTGTTGCTGGGGTAGATTGCTACAAGTGGGATTGCTGAGTCAAAGAAAATTATGTATAAAATTTCGTTACATATTGGTAAATTACCCCTTCATAGGTATGCCAGTTTTGCTCTCCTATCAGAGATGTTGTGAGGATTAAATGAATTCATGTATGTAGAGTGTCTGACACAAAGATAGCTGTTACACTGAAAACATCCTTAGACCTTTCGTATATTGTTGAATGAATTTTAAGACTTCTCAGTATCTTGAGTACATCTATAGGTATATATTTTACTTTATATGTAGTCTCTTTAATTGCTTTGTACAGAACTAAACATGACAGTAGATCATTCCAAAGTGATTTTGTTTGTTTAAGGAGTTGAAAAGTAAAAACCCTGGAAGAAGAATCAGATAGGAGGCTCTATTACTGCTTTCATACGTTCTCAAACATTGGGGTTCACATTTATAAAGTGGCAATTTTTTTGAGTTTCTGTTCTGTAAAACCATTCAACGTTGTGATGGTAAATTCCTTCAAGCTAATAACAAACTGCAGAATGCTTTGGGAAGGTAGTTATCCTAACTGAACTGCATTTTAATATGTTATTTTTTGAACCACGTATGGTTTAACTAGTAGAATACAGGCTAAGGTGAAGGGCTTTAATCTGTTCAGTGACCAAAAACTTGATTTATTTTATTTATTCTTTATTTATTTTATTATTTATTTATTTATTTATTTATTTAATTTATTCTTTATTTATTTATTTATTTATTTTATTTATTCTATATTTATTTTATTTATTCTTTATCTTGATTATTGCCTAACAGATTTATGGCTTAATTATAAGAACAATTAAATATAAATGGGTCCAGAGACATTGTTAAATATATGCTTTAAAAATAAGTAAAAATGTGTTAGCTGCTGATGGTATTAAAAAAGCATTACTTTCTAAAGTATTTTTAGAAAAGTTTAACATACGGAAGATCACTGTTAACATATTGAAATTAAAACTCTAGAAAAAGTATTTCTCCATTGTTTCCAGTATTTTTATATTTATAACTGTGGTTTTTTACAAAAAATTATTTTTGTTTTTATTTCATCTGAACAAGTAGTAGTTTATCTAAAATAAGTAGCTATTTAATAAAGTAATAGTGTTTGTTTACTAGCAATTCGCATAAAACTAGATGCGTTTATTTTAATAGTTTGTTAAGCTCTTCGGAAAATTCTCTTATTACCTGCCAGTGTTTCATCATTCTTTGTAACATTGTAGATTTATCAGTTAGTACATGACACTCTTATTCTTTGCCCATTTTAATTTATTTCTAGGTGCTAACTGCCAAAGAAAGGAAAACTCAAATTGATGATAGAAACAAACTGACTGAGCATTTTATTATCACACTTCCTATGTTGCTATCAAAGGTACAGTTTCATTTAGTTTTGTGATATGTCACTGAGTTTGCTTATTACACCATAGTATTAAAACAGTTACTTCTTTTTCTTCTCCTAGTATTCTGCAGATGCAGAGAAGGTAGCAAACTTGCTACAAATCCCACAATACTTTGATCTAGAAATTTATAGCACAGGTAGAATGGAAAAGGTAAGACACTATAAAATTGAATTCTATTATAATCAGTTTATTAACTGGACTGTTTTATTTTCATGTAATCTATAGGCTTATTTGTTATTTGACAGGTGCTTATTTTTATTTTTTGTTATTAATCTAAATATCATAGTTTTTCCTTTTTTCCTCCTCAGCATCTGGATGCTTTATTAAAACAAATTAAGTTTGTTGTGGAGAAACATGTCGAGTCCGATGTTCTAGAAGCCTGCAGTAAAACCTATAGCATCTTATGCAGTGAAGAGTATACCATCCAGAACAGAGTTGACATAGCTCGAAGCCAACTGATTGACGAGTTTGTAGATCGATTCAATCATTCTGTGGAAGATCTATTGCAAGAGGTCTGTTTTAAAGTTAATGTGTACATATAATAATTTTTTCTAATAATTATTCAAGATAGCTAAGTATTTCCACTTTAAAATAAAATTAGGTAGAATTCTCTACTCCTTTTAAAACTTAGCATTATTGCAGTTGTTCATCCTATAAACATCAGCTTTAGTTATACTTTGTTTTTATTTTAAAAACCTGTTTCATAAAAGTCTGTTTTTTTAATTCTTTTAAGAAAACTTTAAAGTATGGCTTTTCTTAACTCATTTTTTCATTTTCTATTCCTGGAACCTAATTTACATTTTAATATTACTGAACTATTATGATGTGCTAATGAATAGAACATAAAAATTAAGTGTATTTATAAAGGATGACTGCTTACCAGTGGTGTGCCCAAGATAGCAGCAAGTATCTCCAGTTGGTTATTTTTATAATTGTTTCTGTGATTCCTGCTTCTTGCCCCTTCCTTTCAATCTGTATAAGGTAATCTGGAATTCTCACACCTTTCAGTGATGGCCAGGTTGATAGGATTTCTTTTTAATGCATGTAATCAGTCTTTCCCTACTGTTAATTTTTAATTTTAACTTTTAATATTTTTCAACCATTTTTAATTTTTCATTATGATTTTGAAGCTACAGAAGTAACTGATAATCAGTAAGATCTTTGAAATAACCATTAACATCTTTAAAATACATATCGTTTCACTGAGCAGTTTTCAAGATATTTATCCTGACATTATTCATCAGAAAAGTGCACAAATCACGTTTATGACATTGTTTAAAATACATAAGTAATTATCTGTGGGTGTTATGATTATGGGGTTTTTTGTTTTTGGGGGTTTTTTTGTTTGTTTGTTTTGTTTTTTGCTTATTTCATTTTCTTGTTTACCAACAGTGAATATGTACTATTTGTGTGATAAAAAGATTTTTTCTTTAGGCAGTAAGTACTAATAGACTTCATATGAATTTGAGGATGAGTAAAGTTATGGTATTGAGGTGCTGTCTGCTTTTTATTTACAGGGAGAAGAAGCTGATGATGATGATATTTACAATGTTCTTTCTACGTTAAAGCGGTTAACCTCTTTTCACAAGTATGTCATTTTATTTAAAGTAGACTTAATGAATAATCTGTTAGTCAACATAAAACAGACTTGTAATGTTTAACATCCATGTAACAATGGAAATTTTAGAGAAATGTTGAGATGTTGTACTGTTTTCTCTTTATTATTCATATTTTCTCCAGATAAATTATGGGGTTTTTATTATAATTTGATTGCTTAAGGAGTAAGATTTATCATTCAGTGTAATGAATGTACATTGTACACTGTAAAAGATAATCAGTATTATTAACAAATGAGACGGGCTTATTCTATAAGCTAGAGTTTTATAGGTATAATTTTCAGTTGATAACTCAAATTTTGGAAATTTTACTAAATAAGAATCAAGATTTGGAGGAAAGCCATAAAAGTTATTTCTATGAGCTTTTTTTCCTGAATTGTTCTTGTTTGTCTTGTGTTACTGTGTTCTTACTATGTAGACAGAACAGTTGGATTTGAATAAGAAAGAAAGGCTTAGATCAATGAAATAGGTGTATTTTCAAATTGTAATTTGCATATGTATTATAATGAGACATGCTTATCTTCTCCATAAAGAACAGAAAATGAAGAACTATGTTGTAAAAAGAATGTTTAGGTGTAGCCCTTGCATTTAACGAATACTTCGGATTTCAAAAGCAGTGTCTAAAATTTAAGCCTTTTCTATATACACAAGTATATGTTTGGAATTCCATGGGGAAACAAAGTTATATTTTAAGAAATATTTTGACATTTGAAATAAAAGTTAACAACCAGTGTCAAAGCTTCTGTTTATGAAAATATTTTGACATTTGAAAATAAAAGTTGACAGCTGGTAATCTTAATATTTTTAGTAATAGAGCTCATGAGAATTTACATTGTCAATGTTACCTCATTCAGAAGTCCTTAGCCCATGTAAATAGCAACACTAAAGTTTTTGAACTGTGCCATATTTTCTTTACCCTGATTGATTTTGTCATTCTTTATTTCCGTCTTGTGAATACAAATCTTTTTCAAGAATACACATGTACTTGTATTTTGAAATTGTGAGTGGACGTTGTATTTTAAAGTATAAAAGAAAGAAAGAAATGGAATAAGAGCTTAGATTGATCATATAATGGTGACCTTCACTTAAACATGTGAAGTTTCACTGATTTATTTTAATGAATTCCTATATGAGCTTGCACTCTTCCTCTGTCTCTTTCAGTACCCTCTTCCTTCTCCTTTCCTCCTCTCATTCCCCTCTCCCTTTCCCCCTTTCTTTTCCTTCTGTCTTTCTCTCTCTTTCACTCTCTCCTTCTCTCTCTGTCTTTGTCTCTTTCTTTTTTTCTTAAGTTTGGGTACTTGAACATTTCCTTATAGATCTTTCTCAGTTCTACTAGAAAATGAAGTTAACTTTATTCTTCCCCCATGGAAACTGAGCTCAGCAAATTCAAATTTTCTTTCAGTCTACAATAAAGTTAATGCACTTTTGTTTATTTCAGTGCTCATGATCTTACAAAATGGGATCTGTTTGGTAATTGCTACAGATTATTGAAGACTGGAATTGAACATGGAGCTATGCCAGAACAGGTAGGAGTTTTTTAATATTCCTTCTGTATCATTTTAGAAAGCTAAGCTTTTCTGAGATCGTGTAGGATTATCAAAAGCCTATCATAGAAAGTAGTTGAAAATTCTTAAATGCAGCCACCTCATTTGAGAATTATTGTCCTAGTGATTGAATGTTATGGATAGGTATCTTATATTTTCAGATTTGAGTGGAAAAAAATAGTCTTTGCTATAATATGTCAAAATTTCAGTATTGACGAACACATTCTCTTTTAGGAAAAATACAGTTAGTAACTATAGTAGCAATTTCAACACTTCATCAATTAGTATAATGAAAATTTCTAATCATGGCTGTATTTCAGGCATTGCCTAGGTATTGATAATAGTAAATCTTAGATACGGCTTGGTTTTTGTGGTAGAATCATAGTTAAACAAGTTTGGAGGCCTTTAGCAGATTTTAGACCTCTTTGCATTCATATATAAGTTGGAGTAGAAAGGGCAGGAATTCAGCAAATTTTATCTAGTCTGAAAGAGACTTAGAATAGTTAATTACCATACAGAGAATTAAGACTATAATTCTATGTGAGAATTAAGTTGTTAATTCATAATTGCAATTATTGCCAATCAACAATAGAAGTCTGTTGTTAAGAATTAAGAGTTATTCTGTCCATTGCAGACACTCAGTCATGTAGACCAATATACCAACCCCATAGTTTGGTATAGGTGGTGTTTAGGGGTAAGCACATCCATTCCCATTTTGGTAATATGGAGTGCTTAGATGACACTTCATTGTACTAAAGCAGTAAGAATGTCAACAGATGTAATAAAATTATATTTTCATATTGAAAGTTAATCACAGAAACAGTGCTATATAATTGCTGTGATTAATTCTTTTACGTTGCCTTAATTCATGTCCTTGATCTTTACTTTGTATCCACTCTTACTAACAAATGTCCCTGATTATGTTAGGTGTTTTATTGTAGTTTGTGAGAATAGGCTAAATATTTGACCCTGTGTTGTTTTTCTTCATTTATTGTTGAATCTTCAGCTTTCATCCTCCATTCATCTCAAACTTTTCACTAACCTAAATGCAGTCCACTGATATTCTCAAACTGTGCTTCAAAGTTGCAAAGGAATGACGTAATTAAGATAATCTTTTTTTGGTTTCCTCATTTTCCTCAAGAAGAGAATAAGAATAGCACTTCTCTGTTTCATCTGGGGATTATAACTATATCTGAATTTATATTTTAATTCACTATACCATCATTTATTGTCTTAGAGCTGACTTGTTATGGTCTCACAGTGTAAGTTATGTTGATTTTCTGTTACTTTCACTACACATGTATTATCTACCCACATTTTATTTTAGTTTCTTTGAATAACATATTTATGTGACATTTGCTTTAGGTTTAACTTCTTAGACACAATCTTTGTATGAAGTTTGAGTGCATCACTACTAGATTATACTCTTATTCATTTTAACAGTTAGAAATTATTTAGCATTTAACAGCTCTTAGAAACATCTGTTTAGATATCCAGTACCAAAAATCCAAGAAGTGTATTCAACCAATCCTTCATATGACCATGTGAACTTGCTTTTTTAGATTCCAACTGTGTCCCTTTCACTTAGAGCTCCAAAAAATAATCTTTTAGAGCAACAATATCAAGCAGCTACCAAAATGTTTGCTGTTATTAACCCTCAGTTATAGGTTTTGAAGATACCTTAAAATTTACTTTTTATCTATTTAGGAGAACTGTATTGTCCATATATTTGTTCATTTTCCATGGTAACCATTTCACTTAGGAGTTTTGCAGTCACACTCTTCAGGATTAACTGAATTCTTTTTTTTTTCCTTCCTTTTAGTGATCTGTTTTTTCTTTTTGCCAGTACTAGTTTAGCTATTATTAGTTTTAGAATATGTAAAACCAAAGTTTAAAAAAATCTATTTTGCATTCTTTTTATCAAGGATAGTTTACAATGTGTCAGTTTCTGGTATACAGCATGTTTCAGTCATGCAAATACATACATATATTTGTTTTCATATTCTTTTTCATTATAGGTTACTACAAGATACTGAATACAGTTTCCTGTGCTATACAGTAGAAACTTGTCGTTTATCTGTTTTATATATAGTAGTTAGTATCTGCAAATCTCAAACTCTCAGTTTATCCCTTCCCACCTCCTTTCCCCTCTGTTAACCAGAAGTTCTCTATGTCTGTGAGTCTGTTTCTGTTTTGTAAATAAGTTCATTTGTGTCTTTTTTTTTTAGATTCCACATATAAGCGATATCATATGGAATTTTTCTTTCTCTTTCTGGCGTACACTTAGAATGATGATCTCCAGTCCATCCATGTTGCTGTAAATGGCATTATTTTATTCTTTTTTATGGCTAGGTAGTATTCCATTGTATGTACATACTACAACTTCTTTATCCGTTCATCTGTTGATGGGCATTTAGGTTGTTTCCATGTTTTGGCTATTGTAAGTACTGCTGCTGTGAACATTGGGGTGCACGTGTCTTTTTGAATTATATTATTTCTTATACTAGATTTTTAAAGTCAAATTATTGAAAAGTTATAATAGAAAAATCAGCTCATATTCCCTTCGCTTGATTCAACTGTCAGTAATTTTTCACAATTACACTCTTATATGCTTGCATGTACTCTCTCTCTTCCCCTATGTATATTAATATGCATACATAAAACAAAATATTTATTAATAATCTTACAGCAATTTTTCCCCCACCCAGGATCCACACCATAATAGCACATTGCATTTAATTATAATGTCTTTTTTTTTGGCCACCTTTAATTAGAATGGTTTCTCAGGCTTTGTCTTTCATAACATTGACATTTTGAAGAGTATAGACCAGTTATTTTATACACTGTTCTCAATTTAGTTTTGTCTGATCTACACGTTTAGATTTAGATTATGCATTCTTGACAGGAATGCTACATAAATGATATTCTGTCTTTAGAGACTCACATCAGGAGACACATGATGGTAGTTTGTTCAGTATTGGTGATAATTGTTTTAATTACTTTTGATCATTTTAAGTGGGATCTGCCAAGTCTCTCCTGCGTGGAGTTACCATTTTCTTTTTTAATAAATCAGTGACCTGTGGGAAGATTCTTTAAGACTGTGTAAATAGTCCTGTTTCTTATTAAACTTTGACATAATTTCAGCATCCATTTATGACTTTGCTGGACTCATTTATTACTACCATGGTCACAAAATGGTTATAGCTTAAGTGGTGATTTTCCAACTCTGTCATTTATTTTATATGTATTTGTTGGCCCTCTGCTATCAAGAAGAACTTTCCCTTCTCCCTTTATTTATATGTGTGTGTATGTATGTATTCATTCATCTTCATAAATTTTTAAATCATCTTTTAAAATTTAGCATCCATATGGCTTCAGTAGATTCCTAGTTTATTCCTGTTCTATTCAACTGGTTAAAACTCAGTACTATTGTTATCTATTTTGGTGCTCAAATTGTTGCAGATTTAGCCAGAGGGAATGTCTTTCCCTCCTGCTTCTCTGTACTTTAAATATATTTTTTGAGCATTTCCATACTTTCTGGCAGAATATGTTCCAATGGCTGTAGGTAACCTCCCCTAGGCTAATGAATTCATAACCTATGAAAAGTATTAAAAGTTATTGCAATTCCTTAATATAATAATCATTAGCTTATAAAGAACCTACATTTCAATATTTATTGTAGTATTTCCTCATACAATTGTAAAATAAATGCAAAAAATAATAGTTAAATTCTCCTTATTCTGTTTTGTGGGCTTTGTGCCTGTTTCCTGTTAGTATATCTGTAAGTTTAAACTTTCTCTTAGGTAACATCTAAGAAAAGTAAAGTATTAAACTTCTGCTGTAATGTATAGTTCCAAGAAATGTCTTTCCAAATTCTAAAAATTGAAAACCTGTAAAAAACAATTTGTAAATTATTTTGGCAGATATTTTCTATATAACAAAACAATGTGATTAAACCCATAAAAAAGGAAATGTAATCCTATGTCAGTAACTTTAGGCCTATCAAGACATCAATAATAGAAAACTTTTGTTTCATACTTACTATGTACCAGGTACTTGCATACATTTGTTGAAGCCTCATGATGACCCTATGGAATATATATCATTATTCTCATTTTATTGATTATGAAACTGAAGCATAGAGATAAATAACTTGCTTCAGGTCACATAGCTATTGCATACTCACTCAAACCAAGCTTTTAAACTTTTTTCAGTGTCTCTTCAAATTTTCTGCTGCTAATTTGCTACTGCTGTTTATAGTATCCCGTGCCTTCTGATGTTTGCCCCATGTCAAATTCATTATTTTGTATTTTCATTTTTTCCAAACTTTCTTTATATTGATTCAGTGGGAATTGTGGTGAGAGATTAGATGCAGTAATCTATCATGATCTGGAAGTCAACACAGTTCTTGAGACAGAATATAATATAATATAGATAGAATATAATATAATTAATTTTAGTCAAATTATTGCTTTTGATTATATAAATAATGGGGTCATGTTTTCTCTTGAAGTATGTTGATATAGTCATGCTTTCCTTGGAAGACTACACAATTATTTCCTTGACTGGGCTTAGAAATTATTTCATTACCCACTTCCGAATATCCCTTGGGCATGCCATATCAGAACTTTGGGGGACTTTTTCACGACCCCCTCCACACACACACACACATCCACTTTACCATCTGGTCATTATTGACCAAAAGTGTATTTGATTGTCAGGTCTTGAGGATATAAAGTTATCTTAGAAGCAGTGCTTAATTTCAAGAGACTTTTGAACTGTGTTTTAAGTTGTACCCCGAGTCTCTCTTCCTGCCGTCTTTTTTCCAGCCTTACTACTGTTTCTTAGTTCCTCATATTTTCTCTTGTGAATCATGATAGTAGCTGCCTATTTTGTCTTAGTAACCTCAGTTTCATCCTCTCTCCAATCTAGATTCTGTTCCAGTAATTCTCAACTATATGTATGCATCAGAAAACCTTATGGAGTTTTTTTTTAAGTACTGAGATATGTTCAAATACCATTCTGAGAATAAATTGGTGTAATCCCTTTAGATGGTTATTTGTCAGTCTGTATAAAAATTAAAAGAGGACATATAGCCTTCATTGAGCATTTGTAGTTCTAGAAATTTAGACTACAAATATGTACTTGAACATGTATACAAAGATGTAGGTACAAAGATGTTCACTGTAGAATTGTTTATAAAAATTTAAAACTTGAAATAATCTAAACGTCCATCAACAGAGGACTGGTTAGCTATGATAGGATAATTTTGATTCTGTGCAATGCTGTGCAGCTATAAGTGAAAGAATGATGTTGATATTATTTATTCTATAATAGTCTATGTGAGAAGAAGTTTAATGAAAAAGGCAAGGAGCTGAACAATATGTGAATTTAAAAGTGTGATAGGTAGATCTATATATACATACATCTTTTAGTTGACAGATTATTTCTAGGATGATACATAAGAAATTATTAACAGTGGCTTTCTACTGGAAAACTAGAGGTCTGTAGTCGTCAAGAAACTTAATTACACTGTTGGATATTTTACCATGTACACCTATTGTTTTTTAAATTTAAAAACCAACTGTTTAACATTCACAGATACAGAGGACAAACTAGTGGTTACCAAGTGGGGAAAAGGAATGAGGGAAAGGGATAAGGGTATGAGATTAAGAGATAGAAACTGCTATGTATCAAATAAATAGGCAACAAGGATACAGTACAGGGAAATATAGTCATTGTTTTGTTAAAATTATCATATTTTAATTACTTTAGTTTATATCTATAAAAGTATTGAATCACTATGTTGTACACCTGAAACTAATATTGTAAATCAACTATAGTTGAAGAAAAAAGTAAGTAAGTATTTTTAAGGCCAAAAAAAGTTGTTCAGTAATAAACACTGGAGGTTGAAATTTTAAAAGCATGTGCCATTTACAATAGCAGCAAAAGATATGAAATACTTAGGTATCAATCTGACAAAATGTATATAAGATGTATATGCTGAAAAGTACAAAACACTAATGAAAGAAATCAAAGATTTTAATAAATATAGATATATCATGTTTATGAATTAGAAGGCTCAGTATTGTTAAAATATTAATTCTCCCCAAACTGATCTTAGATTTAACACAGTTCCAGTTGAAATCACAGCAAGATTTTTTATAGAAACTGACAACTTGCTTCTAAAATTTATATGGAAAGGCAAAAGAAATAAAATAACCAAAAGAATTTTTTTTAAACAATGAAGTTAGAAGATTGACACTACCTGATTTCAAGACTGTAACCAGTAACCTAGTGTGATACTGAAAAAAAGGATAGATATAGATCTAAGGAACAGCATAGAGAATCCGGAAGTAGGCCTATGCGTATATGGTCAGTTGATTTTTGACTGCTGAGACAGTTCTTTGGAGAAAGGATGATCTTTGCAACAAATAATCTTATCCAAATAGTTGGTTATCCATATGCAAAAAAAAAAAAAAAAAGGAATTTCATTCCATACTTTACAGCATATATAAAATTAACTCAAAATAGACCATAGACCTAAAGGTAAAACCTTTTACTGTTTGAATTTTTTACCTGAGTTTTTCAATCTTCTAATTTTTTTTAAAAAAATTTTTAATATAGTAGGCCTGTTGGTAATACAACTCATTGGGTGATCTCTCATTCCCAAAGCACATGTAGGATTTAGGAATCTTTCCTCTTTATTAAAGAATTGTTACTTTATAGTCACTATGATTCGCTTCAATGTTTGTGCTCTTTTTAGGATCTCCTCAAGAAAAATATTACAGCAGACTCTACTGTTTGCCATATCTATTCTTATTTTTTAAGTTATTATATAGTGAAACTGACTTACTTTCCTTCTTACATGAAGTTATGAATTATGTATAGATTTACGTAGTCATCACCAAAATCAGTATACAGGACAGTTTCATCATCCCAAAAACTTCTTTGTATGTGTTTTCCCCACCTACAACTCCTGGAAACCACTCATTTGTTTTCCACCACTGTAGTTATGTCTTTCTGAGATTTCCAGATAAATGGAATTACACAGGATGTAAACCTTCACCATAGTGCCTTAGAGATTAATCCAAGTTGTTGTGTGAGTCAATAGTTGGTTTGCCATTTTACCACTCAAGTTGTATTCCATTGTGTAGACACACCACAGTTTATTTTATCCATTCACCCTGTCAAAAGACATTTGGGTTGTTTCCAGCTTCTGGCTATCACAATGAAAGGTGCTATGAATATTTGTATATAGTCTTTTGTTTCAACATAAATTTTCATTTTTCTAAAGTAAATGCCTAGAAGTACAATTGCTAGGTCTTATGGTAAGTATATGTTTAACTTTATTAGAAACTGCCAGACCATTTTCCAGAGTGGCTGTACCATTCTGCATTTCTGCCAGCAGTGTATGAGAGTTCTAGTTGTTCTGCATCCTCACCAGCACTTGATATTGTCAGTAGTTTTTACTTTAGCCATTCTAGTAGGTACGTAGTGGTGTTTCACTGAGCTTTTAATGTGTATTTCCTTAATGCTAATGATATTGAACATCTTTTCATGTACTTATTTGCCAGCTTTATATCCTTTTGAGTGAAACCATGTTGATTATTTTGTACCTGAAGTTTCTGTTTAAAAGGTGATATTAATTATAGTTGTATTTACCTAGTCTAAATATGATAGAGCAGTTTTGGATGTGAGAAGCAGACTAGTATTAAGTTCAGTTCACTCTTTTGTCATGTATGTCCACTAAAAAATTTGATCCTCCTTCACCTTAAAGTCTCTAGCAAACAGAAAAGTCAAAGAGCCAAAATTTGTCCAACAGTCATTAAAATCCCACAGGATTTTCAGAATTTTAAACATGTCCTATATGTGTAGATAATGTATGCATATATATTATGTGTACATAATCATTTTCCTGTTATTAGTCTCTAGTCAGATTTTATTTTCCAGGCAAATTCAGTTTTTCTAAATTTAATATTCTAAGAGCTTATCTCTGCCTTAACTTACATGTTGTAATATGGTTATAATAACAGTTCATCTTCATCTTCAAGATATATCATTAGCTGCAGTTTGAATGATTCTCACTGATTCAGTCTTCTAATCAAAGATAAAGAGCTAGTTCCTTTAAACAGATATAAGCAATTATAAAGAAGTTACAAAATACTATATATAAAATAGATAAACAAGGTCCTACTGTATAGCACAACATTCAATATCTTGTAATAACCTATAGTGAAAAAGAATATGAAAAAGAATGTATATATAACTGAATCACTGTACTGTACACCAGAAACTAACAAACTGTAAGTCAACTATAGTTCAATTTAAAACAATAATAATAAAATAAATATAAAAATAAAGTAATTATTAAGAAAAAGGGCTAATAAAGAACTTTTATGCTGGTTAAGGTAGTGCTAACTGCTATAGTAGATTAATCTCAATAGCTCAATGGCTTAATACAATAGAAATTTATTTCTCACTTCTGTAACCATAAAGTACAGTTAAAGGAAGTGGGGTGTCATTGTACTACCAAGTCATTCAGGGACCCATTTTTGGCAGATAGGGGAGGAGAAGATGGAGAAGGCAGTCCTGCTTCTTAACTACTTTTTATTCCACATTACTGTGTCTTTCCAGGAACATCATTACCTTATAGAAACACAAGGTCAGAGGAATAAGGTTGGAAGAAATTCTTAGTCATCAGACCAATACTTAGTATTATTTGAAGATCCTCTCCAGGGTCAAAGCAATGTTAATCAAGAAAAGGCAGAAGGACTGTGGTACTCATAGGTTAGAATAATCTCTTTTGGCTTTTTCAGTTTTTATTGCTTGTGCTTGTTTTGTCAGTACTACAGAAAGATGAAGTTGCTAAATTAATGACTTTTGGACAAATGAGGATAACATCACTAGCATGGAGGATAAAATCAATATGACTGATGTAAAGCCTGGAAGGAAGGCTTCTGAATTTTCTTTTGAAGTGTCATCAGCTGTATTGTTAAATAATTATACCTGTGAGGAAGCAAAGTGCTTCCCAGTCATTGAGAGTGAGCTTTTTATTTTAAAATAATGCAGTGGAGCCCATTTAGAGTGAACTTATGATGAATACCAATATATTGAAAATTAAAATGGGGATATTCTATTAGAAATAGGTATTGAAGTGACCAAGTATCTCTCTTCTCTCATAACCACTTCTTAGGAAACTTGTGCAAAAATTTGGAACACCCTTTAAATAATTCCTAGCATATAGGTCAAAAAAATGTAGAAGGAGAGGAAATGATATTTGTGATGATTCAGATTGATATAACCAAAACCAAGCAAATCTTCAATATTACTTTTTTTAATCTTAATTTCTCATCAATTAATGTTAATTTGCATGGCACTTTTTTAGTAATTAAATAATGCAAGTTGTTTCAAATTCAATAAAAAATTTTTAAATATTTTTCTTCCACACAAACCACTTTACCAGTGTATATCCTTTTATAAATTAAAGGTTATCAAAAGGTGTTCAGGACCAGAGGTGTACCATATTGAGCATTTTCTAAGTATAGTAAGACAGTTTCTTTAGTATTAATATTCATAACTTGATGGTGTTTCAGTAGTCTTGTTTCTTGCATTCTGACATGAATCAATCATTTAATTATTACGTTTAATAAAACTCTGACATCATCTCATTAGTGTTGCATGAAAAGCAGCACCACTCATCCTTCTAATTCTAATGAGTTATTTTTAATGCTGAGTAGGCTCATTGGCAGTATCTTTTACTTACCTGACCTGAAACCTAAAACTTTTAAAGTAAAACCAGCTAAAATTCTACTTCCTGTACTATTTCACTTACTGATTTCTCTTTTGATTTATTCTCTACATATATTCATTCTTAATGGTTTTTAGTTTATCAAGTAGGGGAAATGATAGACACTGTAATAAGGGAATATCATATTATCAGATATGCTTTATTGCAATAAAAATGTACCATGTATTTAAACAAAAATATGGTAAAAGACTTATCCAAAATGAAATTTTCTTTTATATTATGATTCTTAATCAACTTTAGTTGCCTGAATTCTGCTATTTGTCTTTCTGAAAAAAGGGATAAACATTTCATAAAATAGGAATTCAGTCCCAATAAAAAATGAAAATTGGTAATAACTCATTTCCATTGGTAATCAGAGAAATGTAACTTAATACCACAGTAAGAAACTGCTCATACATAATAAAATCACCAGATTTAAAACATCTGATAAGATCAATTGTTGGTGAAAACATGGAGCCATTACAGGAACTGTCAAGATATAGCCACTTTTGACAATTTTGGTACTGTCTACTACACAGTTAAATAGACACATATCTATGACCCAGGTGTCCTGTTCCTAGAGCAGTGGTTCTCAAAATGTGTTCTGGGGACCCTGTGGAGTTTCCAGGACAGGTTCATAAGGTTAAACTGTTTTAATAAGGAGGAGGAAGATGGAATTTGCTTTTTTTATTGCCTTATAAATATAAGTTGAAATATTGACTGTCATATCAAAGAATATCTATATTTATCTACAAAGACTAATATATGACACTGAATTATCTTTATGTACTTCAGTCATTATATATTTTGTATACGTTCTATGAGCGTCTCTGTACACGTTATATTTCACATTAAAATTTTTTTAAAACAAAATAAGCAATTATTTAGTTATAAAATTTATGAAAAAAATTTCTTCAATCTCCCTTTAAAAATCTGACTAAGCAAAGTATTCTTGTTACAGTACATTTTTCTTTAAAGGATAGTATCACTTGGTTTTATATTTATCAAGATACATTATATCTTTATTCTCTAGATTGATATGTTGGTTTATCTTTTTTTAACTAAATATTTTATACTGTTTTCATTAATTCTGCAAAAATTTGGACTTGAAACCTTATTGTAAGATAAAAGCTATGATAAATATTGTTCTCTTAATATTATGCAAACGTAAATTATGTCTCATTTGTTTGAATTTTTTATTTGATACAGATAGTCGTACAGGCACTGCAGTGTTCCCATTACTCGATTCTTTGGCAGTTGGTGAAAATTACTGATGGTTCTCCTTCCAAAGTAAGTAAGAGTTTCTGTAGGCAGAAGGGTTATTACTAAAATAAAATAATCTTGTTTAATTCATTATTTAATAACATTTTATCAGTTATTATAAACTATAATTTTTAATAAAATATATAATAATTGTTCTCAATTCTTGTTTTATCCTATGAGTAAGTATTTTTTACTTCTTTGGAAGATAAACAGTTTTTCAGGCAATAGACACAGAGTTGTATGTATACACAGAGTTTAAATTCTTATAAGAAATAACTAGTTGAAACAGCTCTGTAGGTGATACTGTATAAAAAGGAGAGTAATATTGAAAGACAACAGTATGTAGCTTTCAGTTCTGGCATTATGGTACCTTGGGGCCCAAACTAAACAATACTCTTTTTAAAAACAACTTACATTGTTAGATAAAATTTTTTTTAAAAAAATTTTAATTACCCTGCTAAACAAAAAGGAGAATACAAACTAGAGGTTAAGTGAAATAAGGATCCAAGAGAGTTAAGCAGAGTACGGAAGCCCACTTAACCTTGAGGATATTTTCTAATCTAGACAAACCCCAAGGCCCTTCCAAGGTGGAATGTCTAATAAGTAGCACATCTCCCTGATAAAGTTGGGATCCTAAAGAGCTACCCTCAGCATAAGGGTAAATTAGTAATAAACCTATACCAGTTCCATTCATCGGGGAATATAAGCAAAACTATCAAAACAATGTATCTTAAAATTTGCCATTAATTAAAGGAGAGAAGGTGCGAAACGAAAGTTTATAACCATGAGCTAACTTTCATTTAGGTTTCCATCCTAAATTCATACTATTTCTGTGGTCCATTGGAGGAAAAAAAAAAACAAACAGAAAAACAGAATAAGATTTTGATTGGTGGTATCCTTAAGCCCCTAACAGAATCAAATATAAATCCTTTCTGAAGGGACTTGCCTCAAAGAATTTCCACAAAGTTCTAAGAAAAATGAGCTGATGGTGAAAAACCAAAAAGAAAACTAGAAACAATGAATAAAACCATGAAGAGAATCAGATTTTTTAAAAATATTTTATGATTGGAATTATCTGAGAAATATAAAATATGTTTCAATTGTTTTATGAATTCAAAGAGGCTTGAACATATGAGTAAAAAGCAAACACTTAATAAAGAACCAAATAAAAATACTATGATATTTAAATATCCTCATCTAAATAAATAGCAGCTACTTAACCAGTAAAGGAAGTTAATAATACATTTCCATATAGAACCAACTACTTGATATGGAGCAGTCTTTTTCAGAGAAAGACTTTTTTTCTTCTTGTTCCTGCTGAGAAGTAGTTTGAGGATTTCTCTGCTTTTGGAAATAATTGGCGGTTTTGTTCATCTTCAGTTAGAAGGAAGGTAATATTATTGATTGGTTAACTTCCTGGTTTTTTCTATTTTATTGACAGTTTCATCTTGAAAAGCAAAAATCAAAGTTAACTTTTCATTGGTAACAAAACCCACTTTAAAACTATATTACATTTTCACAGTTTTTGAAATGTTCTTTGATATGGTAAGATTAAATGAGATTGAATATGTCAGTTAAAATTTGAAAGCAAGAGTTTATACATTGTACACAATTACTTTTATTCTGATTTTTTCACCTGGTTGATTTTTATGCTGTTTTTTCCCACTGAGATCATTTTGGTTATCTGAGTTATTTGTATTTTAGCTGAATGTTGATCCTTGGATTTTAGTAAATTTGGGATATATACTGGCCTAAAACTTTAGCATGATTAATGGTTAATTATTCCATTAAGTTTAATTTAAATTTAGTCCTTTTACAATCATGTTCCATGGTTAGAGTGAGAATCTCTATTCTTGGACCTACTTCTTTAGATACTTTCTATTTTTTAATCCTGTTACAACAATTATTTTGAGATTCCTTGCCTTTCGGTTTAATTTTTATCTGACACATTCTCCTAATAAAAGATAACTTCATTTTTGTCATTAATCATACTACAGATTTTGTAGTTGTCATTACCACAGTGGCAATGCAGATTTTGTGGCCAGCACTGATTTTCTTTATGCCAGAAAGAATACCACAGTATATTTTAGATGATTTATTATTTATTGTTCAGTTGATTTCTGTTTATAGTTTTGTGTGCATTTATATCACATGTGAAATTCCCCTTATTTAAGTGTCTCTCAGGTTATTTCTTCTCACTTAGTAATTTTGGTAATTTTTTTAATCCAAAGTATATTCAGTAATCATGTATCAGTTGTGTCTAGAGTTTAAAAATGTTTCTTTCAAAGTGATGAAAAACATGAATCTTCATAACAGGTATAAAAACTTTAAAAACTAATCTTTGGTTGCTAATATTCCTCCTTTTAAAACAATTATTTTAGTGACTCTCATTTATAATAATTACAAGATTGGGATTTGCCACATTTTCTAATCCTCCCTATACAGTGTAAGATATCTCTGAAAATTTAAGAGCCACGTACATAAGCTTTGTACATGTATATAGATTACATTATCATTATCGCATTTCATATACGGTATCAACTTCCTAACTATACTCTCAGCCACATCATTAACTTGTTGTGTAACTAATCTTGAGGCAAGTCACTTATGTAATTTTAAAACAGATAAATTTATATCAAAGCATTTTATCAATTGTAAAGTGATTTCCAGATAGTAATAACAAGTGAAAAATCACTTGTCTGTGTCTGATTACTTTTTATGAAATTAAAAGTTATATTGGGCCATTTTTGTCTAGCTCTCTAGAATTCTGCAAACTATGCTAGGGCTAATAACTGCTATACTGAAAATGTTTGGATAGATACACAAGAATCTTAATAGTGGTTATCTCTGGGAAATAGAAATTCTTTTGGGGCAGGTGTAAGAAGGGGAGAAATTTACTTTTTGCTTTATACCTTTTGTTACTATCTGAGGCTTTGTTTTTCTTGTTGATACTTAACAGTGATACTACTATCACAAAAATTAATATTTAAAAACTACTGGTACAAAAATAGTTTGATTCTCCACCCTTATGTTAGGTTTTGGTTTATCACATATAACTCACGAAGTTGTTGGACTTGGGTGAATACTAGAAAGATGCTTAGTGTGTTCTGTATCTTATTTGCTGTAGCAATATTGGAGCCATAAGAGAATTTGGAAATAATTTGATGAAACCTGTTTGTTTAAGATAAGGCCTAGATGGGAACATTGCTGTTTTTGCCTTGTTGACGTTTTACATTTTGTTAATCACTTGAATATAAATGTTCTAATTTAATCTTCTTAATAATCCTGTAAGGTAGATGTTGTTATTCCCATTTTACAGATAAGAGACCTAATACTTTAAAAAATTGGGACTTGTCTAAAGTCACAGACTTACAGCACAGGTCTTTTGAATCTCAGTCTAATAGTCTTTTTGTTATCACTCTTTAAAATCTTATTAAGCTTTTAATACAACTACTTTTACACAGTTCTGTTGTAGTTTTTTTTTTAACAAATTTTCTGAAAACATATTGGTTGACTCCTTATTGAACACAAACTAGCAATATCTGTTATCAGTTGTGTATGCAAAAGTTATGTCACATGGCAGTTTTCTTTCATCCCTAGAGGTATCTAAATGGGAAGTTACTGTGATTTTAAATGGCTCAGTTTGTAATGCCAGTGGGTTACACAAAGTATATGGAGGACTTTGGTAATGGTGCACCTAAAATTCTCTATCCTTTTTTTTTTTTCCCTTTAATTTGTTTCCTTTTAATTTAAATGTAATACAACAGACCCTTGGGGTCTATATATTTAACACTTGTAGTATTGATTACATAGAGACAACTTCAAAGTCTTATTACATGAATTAATTTTTTTGTTAAATAATTATATTAATATGGAATGAACTATTTATCTAGTGAGGAAGCTGGCCAGCTGACTACTATCTGTTTTTCTCTACTCATTGTTACATTTATAGAAACTAATTTAAATCTCTGAAGAGGTCACTTACATTTTTAATGAATAAATTATGCTTATTAGTTTTTGGTATAAAATATAAGGTAGAATGGTTTTCATAAATTTGAGCTCTCTTGAGTACATGTTCATTTGAAAAACTATATAAGTAAAGTAAAATTTACGAATCCTCCCATCTGTGGATATCCACTGTTAATATTTTGATATATTTTCTTTTAGTACTTTTTCTTAGGTATTTTTGAGTCTTATTGAGATCATGATGTATTTACAATTTTGTATCCCCTCATCAATTAATAACTTTTCATTTATTAAATGTTTATAAATAGTATTTTTAATGTGTGCATGGTAGTCCATAGTGTAGCTATACCATAATTTATGTTACCTCACTCCTCTATTGGATATTTAAGTGGTTTAAACATTTTAACTAATAAAATTAATGCTGTGATAGACACTCTGGTTTAAAAGCTTATTTGTGTTTTACATTGTTTCATCTTAGAAATGGAATTGCTGGGTCAAAGGCTTTCAAGGCTTAATACTTACTGTCAAATTGCTCTTCCAAGAGTATTTTCTAAAGTTTATTTATTTTTCTTCTCTATTATCATGAACTCTGTCTTTCAGGGAAATATGAATGGTAGTTATATTTAAAGTTTAAATTCAAGTTATAATTTAACTCAACAGTGAACACTATTTTGTAAAATGAAGTAAATGAGAAGACTGTATCAAGAATAGGATTAGATCTTTATTTAAAATGGAAGTGTACTGGGTTTCACCAATGGGTATTTCCTCTGTTCCCCTAATGTCCAGAGTTGAAGCTCTTTGGCAGTCTCACAGGTCATGCTCAGTATACTTTGCTCCAGTGCCCCCTAGTGCTGGTCCTGTAGAAGCTGACTTCAGTTTCTCTTCTCTGTAGCAGAAAACATCCTTCTTCCTTCAGCTCCTTCTGGACATATACAAAGACTTTTAAAGAGCCAGGTAAATAAGAGTTAGGGCTAAGATAATGCCCCTGTTGCCTTTTTTGGCATGGGGATCTAGAATTTATCCTAAATTTTTTTTTCTCCTGGGAGGAGCTGTCCTACTTTCTGCAGTCTTATATTTGTAGTGCTCTCTGCCTTCCACTGCACGTTTCTATTCTAGACAGCAGTAGGAATAGCCTAGGGTAAACATCCCTGCATTCTGGACCCAGGCCCTATTCCTAAGTCTTTAAATTAAAGAAAGTCAACATCCCTCAGATAGCTACGAGTCAAATTATTATTGAGGTGTATAACATATTTACTGCAAAATTTGTTCCTTCATTATCCTCTTGACTGAAGATGCTCCTCTGCAAATTCCAACTTGTTTACCTCCAAGCAAACAGGGACGGAGAAGTTAGGGTGAAGATGGAGCTGATGGTGGCCAAGCCCCATAGGAGACATGTTTAACCTTGCTGTTCTTCATACAAACATATATTCCTAGAAGTGTACTAGAAATAGGCTTAAATGTATGAAAATCTACAAGCTGCTTTCTAGACCTCTTCCCTTCCTCTTCCCTTCCCAGCCCTTTAGAATAGCAATGAATAAGAAAGAGATAGCTCACTCAAGTCCTTGGCCCAAATTCCTACAATAATGAAATATAGATAGTACCTACATCTATAACCATCTGCAGAATTAACTGCTTTGAGGTGGGAGGGAATGGGGCCAGAAGTGGGAAATAATATCTATCCCTGTAGGAATAAAATTTTAGTAGTGCATAACCATTTTGATTTGCTTCATTCTTTTCCAGATCTTTTCCCCTACCTTTTATTTCTTGATAATTCTATCCTTAATAACTGTCTAGTTAGTTTTAAGCCTTTCCTTTTGATTGGTCCATGCTTTCAGAGTCATTCTTTGGTAGCTTTGTTCCTATTAATACTATGTCCTGTCTCAAGTGCATGCTTGACTGGCTGGTCTAGGACAGTTAAGAGAGAATGATCCAGGTCTTGTTTTTGTATCCATTTCTTGTTCAGCTCTCAGAATGTTCTCTTTTTTAAAAAATCTAGAATACTTAAGTAGTAGATGGCTGTTTATACTGAATTCTGAACTTGTCCAAAATTTTATCCAAGTCTAACATTCTAAAAATGTCTGGAAATCAGAAAAAAGTATGTTCAACTTAGACGAGGACTTTCAAGTCATGATTCCAGCATTCCATTAAGAATTCCATGCTGTGTTTGCAGCCCTGTTCCTGGGCTTCTACTTTTGGAGCTTGCTTTCTGATAAGGAATACCTTCCCACCCCTTGTAGGACAGCAGGAGGCTTTCTCAGTTTCGCTAGCCTGTCCAGTTGGATGCTGTTTTTACTTACATAGGAACATTGGTCTTTAAAGTACCTGATTTATAAATACTCTAACTCCTTAAATTACCTCATGATCTAAGTAATGGGCCAGGACTAAGAAGATCTAAATAACAATTATTATAATGTAAAATTCTGTTTTAACTGAATTTATTAGAGACCTAAAGCAACATTAAGAATATTTAAACAAAACACAACACTCCCCACTTTTTAGTACAAAGATTGGAGGAGTTTTTTTAATTAATGATAAAAAAAAGTTTACTTTCCTTTCAGGCCATTTATTTGAATAGAAAAGAAGTAAGTGTTTTATTCTATTTAATATCTCCTGAGTGACAAAGTAATGCCTTTTCCTTTCCACAGTAGGTTTTTTATTTTGAAAATTTTTTTTCAGTGGCCATTCTATAATTACTAGATATTTAAATGACTTCTTGTTGTTGACCCAAGCTTTATATATAAGAAACTCCCGGTTTATAAATAGTACATGTTTCCAGCATTTTTTGTGTTGGAGCATGGTCTTTGGAATTAATTCCAAGTTTGAATTTTGGCTCCATTCCTGACCCCTGTGACAAAGGTATGCAAGTTACTTCACATCTGAACTTTAGTTTTTGAATATGTGGTATTCACTGCTGGCTAAGGTTTTTGGGAAGATTAAATAGAAAGAAATGTTTCAGTAAACAATAACTGCTTTGATAACATTAAATTGCAGTCCTAGTCTGTGCTTTCTTAACTTCTCCCCTGCCAAAACCAAGAATTGATACTAAATGAATTATTATATAAGCCTATGGGAGTATGTAAACATGCTCAATATCTAGTGTAGGTTTCAAATACAGCAGGGTAGATTTTGTCCTCCATCTGTGTTTTGGAAAATTTGGAAATTCAGGTTTCTCACTTTGGTCCTAACAGTCACTACTTTTCCCCTGTTCCTCCGACCCCTCCTTTAGCTTCTTTCATCTTTATACATCACAGGAAAGGAAAATTAGAAGATATTTTGGAACTACAGTAGGCATCATAAGAGTTCATGGATCGTAAGTGGATTAGCCTTTGAGGCAGTGGCAGGAGTCAGCAGGTGGGGATTCAGATCTCCAGGAACGGCAACAACACTGAAAACTAAGTATTACATTTGGGGTTTAAATATCCAATAGTTATTTTGTTGTGTGTTTACAAAAGTGGCACACTCTCTTCTTACCCTCAAAAGAGAACCTAATAGCAGTTATTCATACAAGAAAGCAATTTCAAACGTATAAGGTTTATGTAGGGTGAGGCTTTTTCTCTGGCTCACTGATGTGTCCCAAGTCAATGAGTTTAGTTACATCTGTTTCTATCATATTTAATATGGATAATGACTTATTTGGGCTGAAAGCTAACTTTATGAGCCACATTATATATCAGTGATTATGCTAAGTACAGATAAGCATAATACAGTTTATGCCTCCAAAGAGCTTTATAGTCCAATACAGACTGGACAAACTACAGCACATGGGCCAAATCTGGCCTGACATCTGTTTTTGTAAATAAAGTTTTAATGGAACACAGCAATACTCATTCATTTATGTACTGACTATGGCTGCTTTCTTGCTCCAGTGGCAAAGTTAAGTAGTTGGAACAGAGACATTATGACCCACAAAGCCTAAAATATTTACTATCCAACCCTTTACACAAAAAGTTTGCCAGCCCCTGACCTAATAAGATAACCCCTTGGTCTTGTTTGTCAGTAACCCTATTTGCCCATTCTGGTAACTAGTTTAGTTTTGTGCCCCTTTTTTGTCATAAAAATTGATAAATTCTTAACAGGCTTTATTTTTGTTTTCTAAGATGTTTGACCTGATATAGGGCCTTATCTTACAACTTTATTCTGTTTTATTTCTGCCTATTCTGAAAATACATATTTGTCAAATAATGTTGAACTAATCTTATGTATTTAACTAGTAGGTTTCTCATGGGTGCAGTTTCTGGATGTTATCTTAATTATTATCTAATTATTATCTTAATTTCATAGTTGTGGATAAAAGGACAGTTAAATTTAGTCTTCCTCTAGACACATAAAAATGAAAAGGAATCACCCATTTAAAATCTGCACGTGTTTTGTATGTTAAGGGATTAAAGTCTTCTCTTTCCTCACTGACTATAATTGTAGCAATCTACATTTAGGATCTGTTTTTCTTCCCAAGATGTTAGGGTAGGTCAAGTCTGAGCCTTTGTACCTTCAAGAAAACTAATATAGCTAACATGATAAATTCACCATCTTAATTATGGCAGCCTTATTTGGGGTCTTCACTGTTGAGATTTTGCTGACCAGGATATATTTTTAAAATATCGTCTTATAACTCATTAAGAGAAATTTCTCTCTCTCTCTCTCTCTCTCTCTCTTTTTTTTTTTTTTTTTTTTTTTTTTTTTTTGGTCAATAGATCACTGAAAAACTAAAACTATGTTAGATCTTTCACATTTGAGCGTATCAATTTTCATTCTTCTAATTCTTGATTTCGCTAGATCTACAGGGAAGCAAAAAATAAAGTTGAGCTAGTGAAACAGCTTGCAAAATGGATACAAAAGAATATAACCAAGATAGTATAATTTAAATCTCCGTGTAATCTTACCACCTACCCATTCGAGTTCCTTTCCACAGCTACTTTAGGAAAAAGTGCTCTTTATGCCAAGCTGCTTTCTGAAAATAAGAGGAAATACTAGTTTCATTTAGGAAAAAGCATTTGAAATGAAGCATCGTATACTTAGTCTTTATATACCTTATATGACTGAGAGAGGAGATTACTCTTTACTCTTTGCCTTCAGTTTGCATCCCTGTAATTCAGGTACTCTAGCTAGAAAGAATCTATTTAAGTAGAATTTCATTGTGTTCAAAGTGTTAGAGGCACTGTCTATACATTCTAATTTCTTAAAATTGCAGTTTAGAATAATTAGCATACCTTGTTCTTTGGTTTTTCTTTTTCAGTGTTTTGAGTTGACTGGCATTTTTGTTTATATATAAATATATTTGGGTAATTTCAGTTTCAAATTTCTTACCTCCATAATGCTGCCAATTTCTTCAATATGTTATTTTTTTCACATTATAGAGTCATAGCAAAATGATTAGGAGCACAGATTCTAGGCAAACTGCTCTGGTTAATTTACTCCTTCACTTGCTAGCTGTGTCTTTGCCTGCATTTAACATTTCTGTGCCTGTTTCTTCATGTATAAAATGGGAGTGATAATATCAGTACCCATCACAGTTGAGAGGATTAGTTGAGTTAATATATGAAAAGCTTAGATTAGTTCCTGGTACACAGTAAGTGCCATAGTAACTTTATGTAGCAGAAGATGCCAGCAGAATGTAGTTTGTAGGATGAATAAAGTACTATATTCTGAAAGCCAAAAGAACCTAAATTCTATTTCCAGCTGTTCAAAGGGATTTACCAGATGAGATTAGCTAATGCTGTTAAATATATAGTATCTGTGCCTATTTACCTAAACCTATTGGTATTTATATTTTTCTCAGTGAAATCTAACTAATTCCAATTAAATTAACTTTCTTGAGCACTCAGTATTTAAGTTGCATCCAAATCTAGGCTAAACTAGTGCTAAAGAAGGCCTTTAGCTTCTATTTCCTTGGTTGCTTCCCATTTCCACTTTCTTCCTAAAATGCTACTGCTGATTGCTCATCAGTAGGTTCCTTACTTAGTTGTGATGTTAAATTTGCAGCTCTTCAGATGAGTTGGCAAGTAATCATTTTACATGAGACACATTTATTTTATGATTGACCTTTAAAGGAATCTTGCCTCCAATTCCAGAGATAGCTGATTCCCTAGACTGCTTCTTATTGCACACAAACCTGAAGTTTAAGGTAATAAAGGAACATTAATAAACTCCTAGCATCACTTTTTGACTCTATTTATTGTTTGATAAAATGAACACATTACATATTTGTCCCTAGGATTGTGGTGTCATCTGTATTATGTTATACTTAGATTTCATTCAACAAATATTTGCTGAAAACCTACTCTGTGCCAAGCACTGTTCTAGGTACTGACAGTGGAACAGTGAACATTCATCCTTTGAATATGACGTTTACCAGGTAGCACCTCTGTGTTCTCATTTGAGTGCCTAGGATTAATTCAACAGAATCATAGAATGCCATAGAATCTCAGAGAACACATAGTTCAACCCTCTTGTCTATAGATTTTTAAAATCTGCAATCCTGAGATATAAAATAATTTCTCTAAGATCACATAGCTAGTTAGTAGTATGCCCTGCATTTTGTTTTTCTTTCAGTTATTTATTCAGCATTCTCCAATATTTTCTATTAAAAAGATCAACAAACACCCCAGAAGACCTCTCTAGCAGCCATCCTATTTTTCTCTGACTCTTTACAAACTTTTTTGAAAGAGTTGCCGTCTTCCTTATCTTCCTTTCAACCCATTGCAGTTTGACTTTAGACCTTTTAATTCTGTTGAAAGTGTTCTCCCCAAGATTTCTCTCAACCTCGGTTGCTTTATCCTTGGAATACTTTCTAATCCTTATCTTGTCTTTTGTCTTAGTGGCATTTGTCATTGTTAAACTATTCCCTTCATTTTAAAATACTTTGTTTCATTACCTGTGGGATGCCATATTCTGGTTTTATTTCTACTTTTCAGACCATTTCTATTTCCTCATATGATTTTCTTTCTCATCCATCTGTTAAATATTGGTGTTCCCCAGGATACTTTTGTCAGCCTTCTTTACATGTTCTTCTTGAATAATCTCATCTACTTCCATTGCTTCTGTTGCCATCTAAATGCCTCGGACTCCCAAATCTCTATTCTTGCTCAAATTCTTTTCCATGGACTTTGAACTCATCCAGCTGCCTACTAGACATCTCCAATTGGATATCTTTCAGGGTTCTCAGATCATCATCTCTAAAGGTGTCACCTTAGCATTTGTTTCTATGTTAACTGTTTCCATGACTTATACTATAATCCATCTAGTTGGCAATTACCTGGAAATTTAGGATTAACATCAGCATCCCCTGTTCTGATTAGTTCCTGAATTCTGTCCATTCTGCTGCTTAAATTTCTTTTCACTCTGTTTATATCTTTACTGCCAGTATTTTATTTTCAGGCCCTCATCTTAGATTATGTCTTTGGCTTTTGTTCATATGTGCAGAAGTATAATGATTAGGAGTATGGGCTTCAGAGTCAAATAACCCTAGTTTTGGATCCTTACCCTGTCTCTTAGAATCTGTATGTTCTCTGAACTTCAGTTTCCTCATCTGTAAAATAGGCATATCACCACTTACTTCATAGCATGATTGTGAGACTTAAATTTATGGCCCTTAGAACATAGTATTTGCTATATAATAAGCCCTCAGCAGGTTTTTTTTACTATTAACTAGTCTCCCTATTCTACATCATTCTCCCTTCTGCCTAGAATATGATTCTTTAAATTTGAGCACTTTCCTGATAAAAATCCTTATTCAGTAGTTCCTTATTTTCATCAGGATAATGGCCAAATGATTTAACATGGCATTTTAAAGTCTTCCCTTTTAGTAGAAATGGATCCTCTTTTACTCTTCCGCTTTTCTCTCACCACTCTTCCCTCTATTTATACCCCAGCTATAGTGAACTAACAGTCTCTCAAAAGCACCGCCAGGCTTTTGAACATTCTGTGCCCTCTGAAACACCTTTCCTTACAGGTCGGTCATTTTTAGTTGTTGTTTAGAACTCCGCTTATATGTCCCTTTGGGAACCCTTCTGTGACTACCTTTGACTCTTGGTTAGGCTTTCCAACATAGCACTCCTTACATCCTATTGCAGCTGCCTGTTCTCTTGTCTCCTTCCCCTAGTGCATTGTGAATCTTTGAAATTAAAGAAGGGCAGGGAGTGCTGAGGCTTGGTTATTGGAAGTTCATCTTCAGGAACATTAAAAGTTCTGCAGGCAGTGTCCTTTTTACTACTCTGCACAATAGAAGCTTATTCCTTCTTCTGAATACTGCACTAATTTTAGTTAGAGGATATATTTATAATTTTTAAGTATCATTATTTGGGGTGTAAAGATCCCAAAAAGAATTAAGTACTGTCATCTGTACAAAATAGAGTAGCTTAAATTTTAGTTTCATAGAGTACTTTTTAAAAGTGATTTCTACATCAGCCTGTGCTCATTTAATTACTCTTCATTATTGTTTTAAATATGAATATAATACTGAATTACCTGCCGGCATCTTGGTCATTAGTCAATGAGAAGAATAAGAGCTCTGATATCAATCAGTCCTGGTTTCAAACCCTTGCTAATAATAACTACTTCTAATCAATGTAAATAATAAATTAATATAACAGTTCTCAAACCAGTACCTGGCACATTATAGATGCTTAATAAATTTAAATTTCCTTTTATACTTTTCAGATGTTTCATATCAAATATTATATGGCCATCTAATTAAATCCTATTCACTCACCTTACATGAAAAATTATCTTCCTATGAAGCTCCCTCCAGCTCTGCTCTGTCTGCTACCGTTAGAGTTAATACAAAATAATTGAACACTTAATTACTCTAATTGGTCTAACTCCCTACTAAGATGTTAACTCTTTGAGGACATGGACACTATCTTAAAGTTCTTTTTCCCCTAGACATTTTGCAGAGTGCTGAGAACATGAGAGAAATTCAGTACACGTTTGTTGCTTAATTGATTTTTTCAGCATGCTCCCTCACTCTACTACCAGCTAGTATTTGTTATAGGAATGACTAACAATTTTAGTATCAGCCTAAGTAAACCATATTTATAAAGGAAAATATGTTGGAGGAAATCATACTGAGCATTCCAAAGCTAAATAGAACTATTTGGGATTATTAGTTTCGCTGACCCTTCCATTAGGAGAACTAGGAAATAACTGTATGACTTGGTTCCCAACAGTGAATTTGGTTTTATGAATTTCCTTAACAAGAAGCTAATTTGACTTATTTTCCATTTATTATTTCTTCTGAATCAGTTTTCTGGGGTACTATATTTCATGCTTGCAAATTTGAATGTGTCTTACAGGACGATTTGTTGGTTTTGAGGAAAACAGTGAAATCCTTTTTGGCTGTTTGCCAACAGTGCCTATCTAATGTTAATACTCCAGTGAAGGAACAGGTAAGAAATTATCAGTTAAGAGCTTTCAATAAAAATAACTCAAAATGCATTGAAGAACAGAGAGAAGATGATCTTCAATTTTTTATAGCACTTCTTAGCATGAAGGTCTGTTTCTAACATTTTTGGGACCTGGGACAAGAGTATAGATATCTAAATATTTAAATTATAAAGCAGCTAACAAACGTGTTATAAGTCTTTGTACCTTGACAAGTATACTGTCATAATGGCCTGGAAGCCCAGGTTCAGATGTAGATTCTTGATTTTTAAGACTTCTGTGCCAGAATTTGGAGGGTTGGGGAGCTGTCATGTGGCCTGCCTTCTTCTCATCTCACCTTTAGCTCTTTTCCCACACCAGGAGGAACTGCCCACATGTCACATGTGAACAGTTCAGCCCACCTGTCCAAACTCTGTCAGCATCACTCCCTCAAACAGCTGCTCCTTGACTACACTGGGGCCTAGGAGTACACACGGGGGATGCAGAGTGCCTAAGGGAGAGGCCTGTGCAGCCTCTGAGAGCAGAATCAGGTCTGTTAAGGCAAGGAATTCCTGAATCCCTATGCCTGGACAGTGGTGTAGAAGTAGGGATGCAGGTGAGCAAATTCCATTGGTCCAACAGACTGCTTCCTCACTCCTTGGGGAGGGGTGTAGTCCAAAGAGAGTCAAAGTGGAGCCCAAAGCGGTATCATTTTCATGACGTAATTTTGTAAACAATTTAAATATACTATTCTATTAGGAAGTACTTTTATATAAAAGTACTTTTACCCTTTCCGTTCTATATTTTATTATGATGTTGGGCTAGAAAAACAGTCTGTATCTAGTTAGTACAATAGCACTTACCCTTTGCTGTCTCTTCTTACAAATAGATTATCACAGGTCTTTTCTTTATTAAGTTTTCTTTATTAAGCAGAGATGGTCTTTCCTAAACCTTATTCTCTGAACATTTTGAACTCAACCAGCACTGTCTCAAAGTACCTAGCTCAGCACATTTAAACCAAAAACTTGTGTTTCTGCATCGTCACTGTTTGGTGACATCCAGAAGTACAGCCTCAGTTTAAAAAAATATATTTCTCTGGATCCCTTTATGCTCTCCTCTTTTCAAGTGACTCTAAATTTATGTATTCATGATCGTGTACTTAGAGCATGAACTGCCATGATTCTCGCTGAAGGTGAACAGCCACGTATTACATACCATCTTCAAATACATACCAAAATTGTGTTTTCCCATAGAATAAATTTTTAGAGGGAAATGAGTGGATTGTTTTGAGGTATCAAAGCCCTCATTTATTCCATAAGAAAATCTTTCAATTTCAGTAAATTGATGTCACAGGTTTATTTTATAACATCCATTTAATAGGATAAATTTAGAACATAATCATACTTTTCTCTATGGGGATATGTACTGAAAGTTACTATATGCAATAACATTTCTTGGGAAGCTTTTAGTTACTGATTCTTAATGTGAATGATCTTGAATTCAGTTTTAACCTACTGTTCCAAATTTTGTATTACATTAGATTTTTTCAGAAGAATCCAAAATAGTACCTTACAGATTTAAAGTACTACATTGTAATTTGTTGAATTAGACAGTTTGTCTTAAGATTTATGGTTATTTTTTGATTAAGCAGTATATGATTGATTTCTAACCTGTGATTAATTCATTATTTCAATTTTGTGTTTCCAGAGTTGAGTTTAACTCATTTTTTCTAAGTTTAAGTCAAAACCTCTAAACCTATTTTAATACAGCCAAGTGAAAGAAATAGGTTCTATTTAGGAGAGTGGGGAGTCTTAAATATGACTAGTGTGCAATGAGAAAAATAATTTTATTATGTTTGAAAATTAAGTAGCTACAATTTAAGTACTCAGGATTTCTATTATGATACTGTTAATGAACCGTATGTAATTTAATATATTTTCATTAGCATCTATTTGTAGTTATAGCTATATTTGTACAATGTTTTACTAATGAATTTCTTTTGCATTCCAGGCTTTCATGTTACTCTGTGATCTTTTGATGATTTTTAGCCACCAATTAATGACAGGTGGCAGGGAGGGCCTTCAGCCTTTGGTGTTTAATCCAGATACAGGACTTCAGTCTGAACTCCTCAGTTTTGTGATGGATCATGTTTTCATTGACCAAGATGAGGAGAACCAGAGCATGGGTATTTGAAGCTGTCATCTTATCAATGTTGATTTTGTTTTACCAACTCCAAAAGATAAAAGAAAAACATTCAAATTCAATCCTAAAATGTACTAAAATTTCTCTTGTGAAAAATAAGTTAATAATACATTCATGTAGTTCAGAAACCAACAAGAATAAAAATATACACAGTGAAGTATCTCTCCTTTAACATAGTACCTTAGAGGTCTTACCACATCACTATATACAGAACTCCCTTATTCTAACAGCCACATAGTATTTTTTTTGTTTAAATACAGCTTAATTTATATTATTCATCTCATATTGAGTGACATTTGGCTAGTTTCCAATCTGCCATTAAAAACTATGCTCTAGTGAATAATTGTGCACATTTGTCGTTTCCCACATGTGTAAAATGTGTATGTAGGATAGATGTTTTTTCTAATTGAGCTACATCCAGGTTTACAATTTTTCTGAAGAGAGTGAGTTCCTTTCTGTTCGTGAGTGGCCATCATACATTACTGAAGTTAACAAAATATGACTCTAAGATATTAAGTGCTAAAAGAATGTTTTCAAACTCATCAGTCAAAATTGTGCTGAGCCTGCAGAATGAAAGCTTAACAAAATTAGACTGGATATAAATATTATATAGAATGGGTTATTTGTGAAATAGAATATTGAAAGCTCTGTAAAGTAAGATGTGTGACCTATCAGATTTACAGATCTATTTGGTGCTATTAGAATGTTCTTCTACAGGACATTTTAGAAGATACCGGACTGTGAAACAAAGTGTCTTTATTATGAGTCCATATTAATCTCAGGAGATCAAATTTACCTGCTACTTGTCTTAAGCAAACAGATTTCTAACTTCTCAAAGCATTAATACTTCACAGCAGGACCAGTTAGTAGAAAAGGAAGAGAGAAGTTGAGAGTAATTTTTTAATGAATATATACACATGTGAAGAAGGGAAGAAGAGAACACTGTCCCTAATAAAAGGCGGGCCAAGACATAAGAGGGTCAATACAGAGCCTGAAGCAAATGTGTTAAATTTCTCCACAAGGCCTCAAACGATAAAATCTTCTTAGGATTAGAAACAAATAAAGCAAGAGTGCCTGAGAATCTTTAAAATGAGGAATAAACACTACTTGTTTTGAAAGTATTTGATAAAGTGTTTTTAAAAAATGTATATGTACATAACATGGTTTACAAAATATACTTCATTTCTCAGCTTACAGTTGTAACCATGTTTAGGACAAGAACTGAAAACTAACTTCTCCATGTAGTTTCCATTACTCCCTGTATATTTATCTAAAAGAAAACTTTCCCGCTATGTCTTAAAAATTTCCAGAAATTTCTTTTCTGTGGAAATATATTAGCACATAAGGAATATTGAAAACAAAAAGACAGCATTTTTAAGGTAAACAGACAACCATATTATGACAAAAGTATCAGAAAAAAATCTATATATGGTTTGCTTATCTTACTCAGTCTTTGTTACGACAGTCTCCTAGAATATAGGAACCTTAGTGCCCACTAAGTGTTCAAGAAATGCGTGACTAAATATAGTACCATAAAATAATCAGTAGAACTCAGAGTTTTTATCCCTTCTAACATTGAATTGTATCTATTTGTAAAGTTATAAGCTGGGTTTTTATTACGTAGATCATTTGGATAAAGGGCCATAGTTCATAACTAATTTGTTTTCTGTGGTTAGAGGGTGATGAAGAAGATGAAGCTAATAAAATTGAGGCCTTACATAAGAGAAGGAATCTACTTGCTGCCTTCAGCAAACTTATCATTTATGATATTGTTGACATGCATGCAGCTGCAGACATCTTTAAACACTACATGAAGGTATAGTTTCATATTCTTTTTTTATGGGTAAGGGTATTTATTAAGATAATATAGTTTCATATTCTTATTTTTCTTCTTCCACCTAAGTGGCAGATAAGTTTTCAATTAAAAATGAAAGGATGATGACGTAAGCTAAAATTGGCAGCGTTTACCTGTGATTTATTGATGTTTTGATATATTTAAAATTTCTCTTATTTTATATAACTTTTTATCACTCTGTACCATTATATCAATTCCATAAGGTAGGAGTTCCTTATATTTATATGAAAGAATGCCTTTTTACTTTCATGAGGCCATGGACTCTTCTTATGAAGAAAGCTAATCTATCTTCCCTAAGACATCTCTTCAGATAGATTTATAAGTATGCCTACTGTGTACCATGCCACCTGCGAGGCACTAAAGTTACAAAGATTTTTTTAACTTCCTGCTTCAAAGTGGTCTAAAGCTGGAGATAGTCAAATAATTAGATAATTGCATTTATGCAGTGTAATCGAGGTATCTATAGGGATTCCTGAAAATATGTAAATCAGATACCCAACTTTTAAGAAATATGAGGATTAATGAAAACTGCTTAGAAGTGACTTCTGAACTAAGTCTGAGGTAATAAACATAAATTAGTCAGTCAAGCAAAGAAGTAGTGAGAGGATATGTAGGCAGGTTGAACCTCACATATGAAGACACAAAGGAATAGGAATTGTAGGGGAAATGCAGGTAATTTGGTATAGGAACGTAGATTGTTTATGAGAATGGAATCAGAGACAATATTTAAAGAAGCTGACAGGTTAGACCTTATGTGCTGTGTGAGAAATTAGGAATTTTTTCCTGAGAGAAGTAAGGAGATGTCAAAGGGTTTCAAACCATTCTTCATATGACAGGATTTTTGGTAGGTACTCACCTTCCTGACTGTGTTCCTTTCCATGAGCTCCATTTTGTTCCTGAACCTCAATTAAACCAGTGCTCAAAAATCTTTATGATATAGCCTAATAGGCACACTTCTCAGTTTATGTATTTTTACCTTGTTCTCATGTCAGAGACAGTATTGTATTTCTGTTCAGAATATTGTGTATGTTACTGATTCACTTGTATATTTATTTATGTTTAGGCAATAATAAGTGAAATAACAATTCTAGTTATGACATGGTAACATTCATCATATTTTGCTGAACAATTGCAATGTGATGAGCACTGTGTTAGTAGCAAGAGAATTAAGGCATGATTTCTGCGCTAAGGAGGTTACAGATTAACAGAGAAACTGATATGTAAACATAATAAAAAGAAACTTTCTAATAATGAATAGCTGCCTATGTGTTATGCCATTTATATTTGAGATACTGTTCTAAGGTTTTTACATTACTTTGTTGATTACAGTAACCCTGGGAGGTAGGAAAAAATATTTACGGATAAGGAAATTAAAGCTCAGTGAGATTAAATAACTTTCCAAGGTCACGCTACTATTAAAGGAGCAAAAACTGGCATCTGATTTTAAGTTGTCTAGCTTTAAAGCTGAGCTCTTTGCACTGGACCATAGAGCCTCAGCATGATTATTGTAGTGATAGATGTACAAATTACAAAGCAAGCAACAGAGAGAGAGACTGACTTAAGTGAGGAACCAGAGAAGGCTTCCAGAAGTCTAAACAGGGTTTGGTTGGATGAATATGAGCTTTACCGAGTTTTTTTCCTTATCATTCCTTGACAATACTGCATTGGTTTCAAGAAATGAGCTTTATCCAAACCTTTTATCATCCTTTGCAATTTTTACACATCTTTGTTCATTATACACTTTAATCTTTTTGTTTGCATTTTAATAGTTGTTTACAGCTCTTTGTTATATATTCTTGGCTGTTTGGCTTTTTGCCTCACTTCTTTATGTGATCATTAAAACTCTGAATTTATTGTTGATCTGCCTGTTGACCACTTTAGTGCTTGCATATATCTTTCTCTTTTTTTCTGCATTGAGATAATTTTTAATTGTACCAAAAGGATGATTCTTTTGAGATATTTTCTTTTTTTCACACATCACATCATGGAAGCATACTCATCTTTTTGAATATTATAAAAATCCAGGGTCAGGCTAATATAGTCACATCTTTACATAGGTTATAGGTTTTAGGCTTTACCTTGGAAATAACATCCAGGTTTAATGGTTTCAAATAAAGTTTCTCCTAATTACTTACTCACAAGGAAAATTCTTTAAATTCTATGTCAAAAATTTGAGTTATAAAGAAATTAGTTGAATCATTCTCAATCACTATCGAAGTCGGTGTTTTTACTTTTTATATTGTAATAGTATAATATAGGCCATGTTGTGGGGGGAAATGAGATAGTATGCAAAAGTATTAAATGAAAAGTTAAGTCTGTTACTCTAACCTGCCCTTCCCCTTATTTAGGCCCACTCCCCAGAAGGAAGCAATTTTAACTGTCTGGTCTTAGTTTTTCCAGAAGTTGCTATCAAAGTTCTGTTTCTTGATTTGTTACCTTTTAAATGGTGACTGTTCAATCCATGTTGTAAAGAATGAGGAATTTTATTCACCTGTATTACTTCCTCTTCTCTCGAAATTCCTAGTTTCTTGGGTTTTTTATTATTTATTTCATAATCTTAAATACCAAATGTGTATTCTTTAATTTTAGACAATACCTTTTTAACCTCATTAGGTTTAAGATGAAAAATTAAACACCCGTGTACTCACCTTTCCATTTCTTTCACTAACCTATTCTTTACCTCATGAAATTTCAACAGTTTTAAAGCTGTTTTCTTTCTTGCCCCACAGTATTACAATGACTATGGTGATATCATTAAGGAAACACTGAGTAAAACCAGGCAGATTGATAAAATTCAGTGTGCCAAGACCCTCATTCTCAGTTTACAGCAGGTAAGAAATTTGAAAAGAAAGAGATCTAGAGTAGAATTATTATTATTATTATTGAGCATTTCCATGTACTTATTATGTGCTAGGTATCTTACCTCATTTAAATTAGGCCGTTATATCAGTGCATTACTGTGGATACTTTCTGGTACAAAACTTGTTTACATGTCTTTTCTTTTGGAAGATAATCCTGTAATTCCCATTTCAAATAGATGAAATCCTAAGGTGGTCTACTCTTAGACCAGATGAAATGCCAAACTGGATATTAAAAAGTAACCATTTTAAAAGAAAAATATAAAAATGCATTTTAAAAGTGTTTAATGACAGAAGGGGCAACAGTAGTATCCAAATAAGAAAATATGTCACATATATTGCCTAAAAGGATTCCTAGTAAATGCCTAGTGTTAATATAAAGATTAGTGGGGTTGGGGAGGATGGCTATAGATATGTATGTATATATGTAGTTCTATGATAAAGGTCTGATTTCAAATCAGTGGGGAAAGGTTTGGGCCTATTTAAAAAAATGGTGATGGGTCCATTGACAGTGTGTTTGGAAAAATAACTTTGTAACCCTACCTAACATGTACCCAACTTAACTACTAGGTGGATTATATATAAATGTTAAAAAATTAAAAGTTTATAAGAAAATAAAAGGATATATTTATATCCTGGAGTAGAGAACTCTTCACTAAGGAGAGAAGCCACAAAATAAAAAAATTGATGATATACATAAACTTTAATAGATACAAACATCTATCAGCACTCTGAACAAAATGAAAAAACAAATGACAGATTGTGGGAAAATATTTTTAATCATATATCACAAATCCTACAAATCAGTAACAAAGGTGAATAAACATCATACAAAAGTAAGCAAATGGAAAGCCACTTTTTAGAAGAGGAAGTCTTAAAAACCAGTAAACATATGAGAAGAAGCATAACTTCATTAATTAATGTAATACACATTGAAACAAGGAGACATTTATTATTACTGCTGAACAGATTGGTGAATGATTGATAATACCAGTGATTGTTAAAATGTGGCAAGAAAAGGTCCCTTGTGAAAACAATTGCTCTTACCTTCTTGGAATATAATTTGGCAACATATTTCAAAATTTAAGATCTACATTCCCTTCAAACCAGTTTTTTTGCTACTTAGGTATCTACGTAGATACATGCAGGTTTGCACAAAGATGTATATGTAAAAAATGTTTTACTGCAGCATTCTTTGTTATATTGCAAAATTGGAAGTAATCTAAATGTCCATCAACAGAGAAATGATTAAATGAATTGATACTTTGAAGTAGCTAAAAGATTTTTAAGACAAAATAGTAAGTGAAAAGTAGTAAGTTTCAGGACAAAATATGTAGTACAGTACCATTTATGTAAAAATTAAAACTTTATATTAATATATCTAAATTGATCTAGAAGACTTTTAAACTTTAGCATTGTTTACCTTTGGAGAGAAGATGCTATATAGTGGGAAAGAGAAAAGAGAACTTTTACTTTGATATTCTTTGAATCTTGTACAGTGAAATGTATTCTTTCTATTCATTTTTAAAGTTTAAGGCTATTTACAATTATCTGTAAAAACATTTTAAAGTTTAAGAATTTATAAACAATTACCTGTCAATAAATTTGAAAATCTCTGGAAGAAGTGCAGTTTCCAATCATGGCACAGTACTTCAGGCCAATCTAATGCTAAAGAAAACCAAAAAGGTAGACGACATAGTAGAAGACAAGAGCTATTTCAATGAAGTGGTGTGATTAGAGTTAACTGAGAGATTGGGAGATGAGGAAGTGAAGAAAACAAATGTAAACAATGCTTCTCAGGATCTTTGCCATGAAGAGAATGGGAAAAATGCATTGGTAGCTGGCAGAGGAGATGGAGTTGAGAAGTTACGGTTGTTTGCTTTTTAAGGTGCATGCATGTAACAGAGAAGGAGTAGTTAATGATGCAGGAGAAAGTGGTAGTACAGGAGCAAAATTACTGAGTAGGTAAAAGATACTGAGATTCAGTATATACAGAAGGAGTGGCTTTAGATGAGAGCTTGAACTGTTCATCTCTCATAATAGGGAAGACAAATGTATACAAATGCATGTAAGTGTCTAACTTTGGTGGCAGAATGGTGATTGCTTTTATATTCTTTAGTACTCCAGGGTTTTGTTTTTGTTGTTATTTTGACACAATATACGTAATGTGTATGTAAGTTATAAAAACCCCTCCACTCAGTTTAAGAACTTTTTTGTGTATTTTGTTACTGGGTGAGAAAAATCACCCCGTAAATCTAAATGGTCTTCTCTTACATAATGTTCTTGTCTAAGATAATAAGTGAAAAAAACAAAGTTCTGAACCCTGTATTTCATATATTACCATTCCTGTGAAAACAATAAAAGGAATATATAAATGTTTATGAATACATACTGTGTTTCTGTAAACATATTTGTTTTTCCCAACCTAAAGTGCATTCCTTTTTGGTTAAAAAAAAAAAAGGAAGGAAGAAAGAAAGAAATTCTTGTTTGCGTTTAATCACACAGTTAGCATGAAAATGAGCTCAAGAAAGTAGTAATAGTAGGTGACTTAAAAGGGGAACACTGTAGCTACAGTTAGTACAAGGAGGGATATATATTTTACCATATGCCTTTTAAATACTTTTAAATTATATTACTTATTCTAATAATAAATAAATACTTCTTAGCTATAGGTTTTTTACTCTTTTTCTTTGTACCAGTTGTTCAATGAACTTGTTCAAGAGCAAGGTCCCAACCTAGATAGGACATCTGCCCATGTCAGTGGCATTAAAGAATTGGCACGTCGCTTTGCACTTACATTTGGATTGGACCAGATCAAGACACGAGAAGCAGTTGCCACACTTCACAAGTGAGTGATCTAAATAAACACTGGTTTATTACAATCTGGTTTACTGTAATTTAACTAAAATAACATTTATTTGACTAATTTTTAAAGTGACAAGTTTTAGAATTCTCAGGTTATAAGAATTTTAGAGACTATCTAATCTAGTGATCTCACTAGAAGGGTCTGTTTAATTTGAAAAATACTTATTTACATCACCCATTTTTTTCATCTTATAAAAAAGGGAAGTTTTAATCAAATATTCTTTGTCTGGTCTGTCAGTGAGAAAATGTCCTGGGAGACAAAGGTTTTAAAAACACTGCAAAAATTATCAAAAAAAGTATTAGCAAATCAAATCCAACAACACATAAAAAAGATATCATATACCATGATCAAGTAGGATTCACCCCAGGGTTACAAGGATGGGTCAACATATGCAAATCAATCAATGTAATACACCACATCAACAAAAGAAAAGTCAAAAACATGATCATCTCAATAGGTGCAGAAAAAGCATTGATAAATTTCAACATACATTCATGATAAAAACTCTTACCAAAGTAAGTATAGAGGGACCATAACTCAATATAATAAAAGCTATTAATGACAAACCCACAGCCGATATAATACTCAATGATGAAAAGCTGAAAGCCTTCCTGCTAAAATCTGGAACAAGACAAAGATGCCCACTCTCACCACTTCTTACCACAGCAATCAGACAAGAAAAAATAAGTAAATAAAAGGTATCCATATTGGAAGGGAAGAGGTAAAACTGTCATAATATGTGGATGACATAATATGTAGAACATATATATAGAACCCTAAAGCCTTCACACAAAACTACTAGAACTGATAAATGAATCCTGCAAGGTAGCAGGATACAAGGTTAACATACAGAAATCTGTTGCATTTATTTATACTAACAATGAAATATCAGAAAGGAAAAGTAAAAAAGAAAATCCATTTTTTAAATCACATCAAAAAAGTGATAAAATACCTAGGAATAAACCTGACCAAGGAGGAACTATAAAACATTGATAAAGGAAAAGGAAATTATGATTCAAAGAAATGGAAAGCTATCCCATGCTCTTGGATTGGAAGAATTAATATTGTTAAAATGGCCATATTACCGAAAGCAATCTACAAATTCAATGTGATTCCTGTCAAATTACCCATGTCATTTTTCATAGAACTAGGACAGATACTGCTAAAATTTACATGGAACCATATGAGACTAAGAATGGCCACAGCAATCCTGAGGAAAGGGAACAAAGCTGGAGGCATAACCCTCCCAGACTTCAGATAATACTACAAAGATACAGTAATCAAAGCAGTGTGGTATTGTTATGGATCAATGGAACAGAATAGAGAGCCCAAAAATAAACCCACTCACCTATGGCCAATTAATCTTCAACAAAAGAGGCAAGAATATGCAATGAAGAAAAGACAGTCTCTTCAGCAAGTGGTGTTGGGGAAGCTGTACAAGCTGCATGTAAATCACTGAAGTTAGAACACTCCCTTACACCATCCACAAAAATAAACTCAAAATGGCTTAAAGACAAGTATAAGACAAGACACCGTAAATCTCCTAGAAGAGAACTTAGGCAAAACATTTTCTGACATAAATCTTAATGTTTTCCTAGGTCAGTCTCCCAAGGCTGTAGAAATAAAAGCAAAAATAAACAAACGGGACCTAATCAAACTTACAAGCTTTTGCACAGCAAAGGAAACCATCAACAAAATGAAAAGACAACCTACAGACAGGGAGAAAGTATTTGCAAGCAATAAGACTGACAAGGGCTTAAAATACACAAATAGCTCATCCAACTCAATAACAGTAAAACAAAAAACACAATAAAAAAAAAATCAGCAGAAGACCTAAATAGACATTTCTCCAAAGAAGACATACAGATGGCCAACAGGCGCATGGAAAGATGCTCGATATTGCTAATTATTAGAGAAATACACAACAAAACTACAATGAGGTATCACCTCACACCAGTCAGAATGGCCATCATTAAAAAGTCTTCAACTAATAAATGCTGGAGAGAGTGTGGAGAAAAGGAACCCTCCTGTAATGTTGGGAATGTACGTTGGTGCAGCCATTATGCAGAACAGTATGGAGATTACTTTAGAAACTGAAAATAGAGTTACCATATGATCCAGCAATCCCACACCTGGGCATACTGGGAGAAAGCTCTAATTCAAAAACAAACTTGTACCCCAGTGTTTATAGCAGCACGATTTACAGTAGCCAAGACATGGAAGCAACCTAAATCAACAGATGATTGGAAAGAAGTTGTTATATAGAAAGAGAGAGGCACACACAATGGAATATTACTCAGCCATAAAAAGAAATTAAATAATGCTATTTTCAACAACATGTATAGACCTAGAGATTTTCACACCAAGTGAATGAAGTAAGTCAGACAAAGACAAATATCATATATCAGTTATATGTGAAGTCTAAAAAATGATAGAAATTACTTACTTACAAAAGAGAAACAGACTCACAAACATAGAAAACAAATTTATAGTTACCAAATGGTAAAGAGGGTCTGAGGGGGAATAAATTAGGAGTTTGGGATTAGCAGATACAAACTACTATGTATAAAATAGGTAAACAACAAGGTCCTACTAGCATGGGGAACTATATTAATTATCTTGTAATAAACTATAATGGAAAACAATCTGAAAAAGAATATATATACATATGAACTATTTATTAACTATTTTCATACATGTTTATAAACACTAAACCACTTTGCTGTATATCAGAAACTAACACAACATTATAAATCAACTGTACTTTAATAAAAAGAAAAAAGAAATACTGTGCAGTGCTGATTTGGCCAGCCTCATTTTATAATGGAAAACTGAATGATAGAAAACTTCAGCTTACAAAAACTCACAGCTGCTTGGTACCATGATCAACTCTAAGAACCTAGCTTTGTGGCTGTTTAGCCATTTTTTATTATTTTTCACAATGTAAAATTTTTCATTGTAAATAATAAAGTTAAGTATTATGCAAATATCATACAAGTTAACATTATTTTACCATTTGAGTTTATCAGATTTTACTACTTTCAGTGATGATCTTCCTGCCTTCCCAACTGTTTTTGAGATTCTAGCCCATTGAGTAACTATACTAGCTATTTGGAAAAATAAGACAATATTTTCTTTTATTTCAGGGATGGCATAGAATTTGCTTTTAAATACCAAAATCAAAAAGGACAAGAATATCCACCTCCAAATTTGGCTTTCCTGGAAGTACTCAGTGAATTTTCTTCTAAACTTCTTCGACAAGACAAAAAGACTGTGTAAGTTGCACATTGTGGGACAAGTGGCTTTTATCATGATATCATTGTAGTTTTAAATGTTTAAATTTTGAAAAAAGTCTAATCACCAAGATATAATTACTATTGCTAACTCAGGCTATTTTAGTTTGTTTTAAGGTACTATAGTTTTCTTTCTAGCTTTTATACTAGTTCTCTTTGACTTCTTACCTTTCAGTACCCTAGAATTTGCAAGATTGAATTAAGTTGAAATTATTTATTCTGTAGTTCAAAGGTGTATAAACACTGGCTTAGCCATCGTGTAACCCTTTCTTCTCTCCTTTTATATTATTTATATTTTGTTTTATTTTGTTATTTGACTTGTTTCAAGAAGACTGAAGGTCCAGTTTGCTTATAGTTTTCTTTATAATGCTGTTCAAGTCTTCTATTTTCTTGTTGATCTTTTGTTTTATTCTATACATTACTGCAAGTGGGATATTGAAGTCTCTGACTATTATTATTGAATTGTTATTTCTCCTTTGAGTTCTCAATTTTTGTTTCATGTATTTTGAGGCTCTGTTGTTAGGTGTATGTATGTTTATAATTGTGACGTCTTCCTGATGGATTGACTCGTATTTATCACTATAAAATGACTTCTTTGTCTCTAGTCATTTTTATCTTAAAGTCTGTTTTGTCTGATACTAGTGTAAACACTCTAACTCCATTTTAGTTACTGTTACATTTTATTTTCTGCCTTTTTGCCTTTGAATCTAAAGTGTGTTTCTTGTAGACAGCATATACAGGCATACCTCAGAGATATTGTGGGTTGAATTCCAGACCACTGCAATAAAGCGAATATTGTAATAAAGCAAGTCACACAATATTTTTGGTTTCCCAGTGCATATAAAAGTTATATTTATACTCTATTGTAGACTATTATACAGTAGCATTATGTCTTATAAAACAATGTCCATACTTCAATTTAAAAAAAAATAACTTCATTGCTTAAAAATGCTAACCATTATCTGATAGTGCATTTACCACAAACCTTCAATTTGTAAAAAACGCAGTATCTGCAAAGGGCAGTAAAACAAAAGCACAATAAAATGAGGTATGCCTGTAGTTAGATCATGTTTTCTGTTTTAATCCAATCTCTCCATTATACTTCGTTTTCTGTATGTCCATGTCTTTGTTTTTTCCCTCTTTTATTCTTTTATATTAAATGGATATATTCTAGTGTAATGTTTTAGTTCATTCAGAAATCTTTAATTATTTTTTTTAGTTATTTTCTTAATTGTTTTTCTAGGCCTTACAATATACATCTTCACTTACCAAAATTTACTTCAGATTTATTCTAAAGAAATATAAAAATTTTACTCATATAGTTTCATTTCTTCCCTCCCTTTTTTGTGTCATTCTTGTTACACATACTGCACCCAAATATGTTACAGACCCAGAAATACAATGTTATAATTATTACTTAATATAATCATGTGTAATTTAAAATAAGCTGAGAGAAGCAAGGGAGCCAAGTAGCTACTTACAGAGTTTGCTATATTAACTTTCTCATTTACCGTTTCTTCTGGTTCTCCTCAGTTTTTCCTATGGGTATGAAATACCATCTGATATCATTTCCTTACTCTAATACATTTTTATTTTGTTTTTTATTAAAGTAGAGTATTCCTGTCATCCACCTTTTATGTGTATGTGGTCAGATATACATTTCTATGTTATTGGTCCAAGAACACAGTAATGTATATTGTTTTATACAATTACTTTTTAAATCAGTGAGGATAAAAGATAAGTAAATATGCAATTGTATTGTCTTTTATAACTACCTGGTATTTACCATTGTTTTTTCATGCAAATTCAGATTCCTCTCTGGTGTCATTTGCTTTTAGCCTAAAGAATTTCCTTTAGTATTCTTGTAAGGCAAGTCAGCCAGCCACAAATTCTCTTAAGCTTTTGTTCATCTGTGAATGTTTTTATTTCATCTTTAGCTTTGAAGTGTAGTTTTACTAGATATAAGATTCTTGCTTGATAGCTTTTTACTTTCAACACATTGACTGTGTTATCCCACTACCTTCTGGCCTTTACTTTGTCTGATGAGAGGTCAGCTTTTAAATTTCTCAGAGTTCCCTTGTGTGTAATGAATTACTTTTCTATTATTACTTTCAAGATTTTTTTTTTTGTCTTTGACATTCAACATTTTCTGGTTGTGAATCTCTTTGAATTTATCCCACTTGGACTTTGTTGAGCTCTGAGGATGTGTAGGTTAATGTTTTCATCAATTTTGGAAATAATTAGCCATTATTTCTTCAAATTTATTTCTGTCCTTTTCTTCTCTTGGTATTCCCATTACACGTGTCAGTATACTTAATGATATCCCACATTTCTCTCAGGCACTGTTCATTTTTCTTCATTTTTTTCTTCTCTGCTCTTCCTATGTGATTCCTGTCAAATTACCCATAATCTTTATTGATATACCTTCAAGATTACTGATTTTTCTTCTGCTAGCTCAAATATATTGAGCCCCTATAAAGTCTTATTTCTCTTGCAGTATGCAGCTTCTGCTGTCCTACTCAGATCTTTTTTCCCCTTGTTTTTTATCACTTAGCTTGGATCCGTAGGGGTCACCCTGCGTCAGCATAAGCTTCTTATTAATCAAAGGGTGTACTTAAACCTCCTTAGCAAGTTAGATGTTTACCTTTTACTGTTGAATATATGTGTGTCTTTTGAAGGCTGTTATCACAGTTCAAGGTATGTACTTTGCCCCATGGTCAGCCAGGGAACCAGCAGCTTGGAAGCTCCCTTTCTAATTGTTCCTGAGAATGACAGCCTTTGGTCGGGTACAGTCTTCCAGACTAATAGGGAAGCATCTGATTTAATTAATTTATTTTATTTATTTTAACTTTAATTTTTTAGAGCAGTTTTAGGTTTACAGCCAACATGAGGGGAAAGTAGAGAGAATTCCCATAGATCCCCTGCCCCTACACATGCATAGCCCCCTCCTTACTGTCAGCACCCACCACAAGAAAAAGATTGTTTGGCTGGGTAAAGCATATGCTAGGCTCCTCACCCTACCATTCTAGAAATCATGCCCTGGTTTGAACACTATAAAAGAAAAGAAAATTTAGTAAAGTTTTTGAGCCAAACTTCTGATTTTTTTTTTTTTTTGGAACATTGGTATTTAAAAACAAAGGAAGAAATATAGAAAAGAACACACACACACATACACCTTAATAATACATTTGCTCAGTGTAAAAGTGTTTCAGGAATATGTGAAGCAAGACCTTAAATTCTCAATCCCTCTCTTTCCACAGGTAACCAGTGTTAACACTTTAGTGTGTGTCCTTAAGGATTTTTCAGAACCTTCAGAGAGAGCCTTGTGTTATGAAAAAAAATTAAGTAAGTGATGCATGAACTGCTTCCATAAAAATAACTGCTTCTGTTGTGTTTCTAGTCACTCTTACCTAGAAAAATTCCTTACGGAACAGATGATGGAAAGGAGAGAAGATGTATGGCTTCCACTCATCTCCTATAGAAATTCGTTAGTCACTGGAGGTGAAGATGATAGAATGTCTGTGAACAGTGGAAGTAGCAGCAGCAAAACCTCCTCAGTAAGGAATAAGAAAGGACGACCTCCACTTCACAAAAAACGAGTAGAAGGTGAGTGTGCCTTTATACTATGAGGCAGATAGTGTGCCTGGTAATATAAAGTGGTAAATAATCTGTTGAAGTAAGATAATACTGTTAAGCACATTACTTCCTTATATGTTTCATACACACTGAGAGGTTCAGGCACAAAGGCTGGAACAGACAAAGTGGAACAGAAGAGGGTCAAGGAAAAGAAGATGAAAAAGCATGGAGCACAGGGGAAGACAGGCACAGAGAAAAACAGCAGATGGTTAGGAAGGTTTATAAAATTGATTCCCTTACCATAGACCTCTAATACATTAAAATTTAAAATAAGACAATCATAATGGTATTCTATCAGAATTCATCCTAATATAGGAGAGATTCTGGAAAGTTGAGGGTAGAACTCTGCAGTATATTGAATATACCCAGAACAACTTTCCATTTATGCCCCTTGGTTGGATAATTTATTTTTGTATATTAAAATAGTGATAGCCAAATCTGGTTTTATAACCCTCATGGGCTATGGGAAATGGGGAGTTGAACTGCCATGAAAATGTGATCAGTAGTTAGATATTCATATATCCAAAAAGACTAAAAATTGCTTTATTAAAACAAAGCATTGCTCTTAAGCATTTTTACTTTGAGTTTTCTTTTAGTTTGCTTTCTTAAATAATCTTCCTGTCTCCAGGCTTCTCCTAATAAAATGTCTCCAAACCAAGAGAGGAAGGCAGTGATTTGAATCATACTCTGTTGCTCCTTTTTACAAATTTCTGTTTACGTTTCAGCCTCTCACCTAAGAAATAGTGATTTATCAAAGATTTTGCTAAAATCTTTAGCAAAATTAATTAGAATTTATATCTAATGTTTCTCTTATCATTAGGGAGGCAACGCAAAGTCTAAAATCAGAGTTCTGGAATTCATACCTGGCTTTCTCATTTGTCAGCTGTATGTGTACCCTTTTGAGCACATTACTTAACCTCTCTAAGCTTCAATCACTGATCAGATGAAGAGTGATCTGAGTACCTATCCTGTTAGTTGTTGTGAATATTAAATGAGATACTCTCAAATAAAACACTTAGTACACACACATTTACTTAGCACAGTGCTTGGCACATAAGTTGCATTCAGTAAGTGTTAGCTGCTGTCAGAATATCTTCATCACATAGTAATGCCTCTGATCTAGCATCAGTCATTGGATTAGGCTGAATGTATATTTCACAGAGAAGAAAAGATTTGAAAATATTTACAACATTAATGTTAAAGTTTAAGATTTCCTTTCAAGTTTCAGTTTGGGGATTTAAAATCCTTTTGTCCAGAGAATGAAAATAACAAAACCCTGTCTTTGTAGTATAAGATCCTGAACTTTTCTCAAAAGAATGATTCCAGTCATTTCCTTTTGATAATGTCTTCTAGCACAGCCTCTATTTATCTAGCGTCTATTTATCTTTCTACCTATATTTTTTTCTGCTCACAGCTTTTCTTAAATGTAACCCAGCATTCTTCAAATCCTTGCTATGTACCAGGAATGTGTTTCACATGCATTATATCATTTAATCATTTATTTAACTAAGATTTGTAAGCATTTAGGTTACTCCCTGGCAAATAATAAATGCTATATAGATGTTTTATAAATCGGTTCTGAGTTCAACACTGTTACCCCGATTTTACACAGAAGAAACGAAGGCTTAGAGAATTTAGATCACTATGCATGCACTAATGGAGCAGTTAGTATTATCATCCTTAGGACTAAGAGAAGAATATATGGACCAAATAACCTAATTTGGTAATCAGTTAAATTGCAAAAATGAAAACTTGCTCCATGTCAGTTTGAAATTTACCAAGTAACTAAGGTAGGTTATGTGCCTAGAATCCTTAGGCAAAAGAGTTTCATCTGTTTGGGATGAAGATAAGAAAGCTTTGTTTTAAAGTATATTTTGTCTGATGTGAGTATTGCTACCCCCATTTTTTTGTCATTTCCATTTGTGTGAATTATCTTTTTCCATCCTCTCACTTTCAATTTATATGTGTCCTTCACCCTAAAGTGGGTCTCTTGTAGACAGCATATTGTAGGCTCTTGTTTATCATCCAATCTGCCACTCTGTCTTTTGATTGGAGCGTTTAGTCCATTGACATTTATGGTAATTATTGATAAATGTGTGCTTATTGCCATTTTAAACGTTGTTTTCCAGTTGATTTTGTATTTCTTCTTTGTTCCTTTCTTTTTCTCTTTGTTTTTCCTTTTGTGGTTTGATGATTTTCTTTTGTGTTAGCTTGACTTCTTTTCTTTTTGGTTTTTGTGACTTATTGTATGCTTTTGATTTGTGGTTACCCTGTTTTCAATTATGTTAACCCATTACTATATCTATTTGCTTTAGACTAGTAATCATATAGGCTCAAACACATCCTTAAAAAAAGAAAGAAATCTACATGTTCTTGCTCCTCTACTGCATTTTATGATTTTGCTATTCCCTTTAACATCTTCATGTTATTCTTTTGCTATTCATTGTAATTATCACATTTCCAATTATGATTTTCTTTTTTCTATTTAGAGAAGACCTTTTGATATTTCTTTAGGATAGGTTTGTTATTGCTGTATTCTTTTAATTTTCGCTTGTCTGAGAAATTTTTTATCTCTCCTATTGTAAATGATAGTCTTGCTGGGTACAGTATCCTAGGTTGCAGATTTTTCTCTTTCAGGTCTTTATATATATTGTCTTGCCACTCCTTTCTGGTCAACAATGTTTTGTAGAGAAATCAGCTTATAGCCTTATGGAGGTTCCCTTGTAACTAATCTTTGCTTTTCTCTTGCTGCCTTTAGAATCTTTTCTTTATATTTAACTTTGGCCATCTTAATTATAATATGTCTTGGTATAAGTCTGTTTGGGTGCATCTTGTTTGGGACCCTCTGTGTTTCCTATACTTGGATATCTGTTCCTTCTTTAGATTTGGGAAATTTTCAGTCATAATTTCTTTAAATATGTTTTTGATCCCTTTTTCTCTTTCTTCTCCTTCTTGGACCCCTATTACATATAGATTGGCAAGCTTTATATCACCCTATAGGTCCCTTATATTACTTTCTGGTTTTTTTTTTTAAATTTGTTTTTCTGTCTGCTCTTCTGATTGGGTGATTTCCATTATTCTATCTTCTAAGTCACTCATTCGTTCTTTTGCATTATTTAGGCTGCTATTGATTGCCTTTAGCTTGGTTTTTAACTCAGCACTGTTTTCTAATTTTAATTAGCCCCTCTTTGTAGTTTCTAGTTTCCTTTTCACTGTATTCTGCATTTCTATCAATGACCTCTCTTATTTCCTTCAGTGCTTTTATCATCTCCTTTTTGAACTCAAGTTCTGGTGGACTACAGAGGTCTATTTCATTGTTTGTTCTTTCAGGGGTTTTTCTTGTTCTTTTAATTGGGTGTGATTCCTCAGCTTTTTCATTTTACTTCATATTTCTCTAACTATGAATTTAGGTAACAGTTATCTGGGGCTTGAAGGGCTGTTTTTATGTGGAAGTGTTCCTGTGTAGACTGTGAGTCTAATATTTTTGCTGCAAGGGCTGTTTTTCGTGTGGATGGCTACCACACCTTTCTTTCGTGTGTGCTGGCTGTTATCCTTTTGACTGGGGATGTGATTGGTGTTGTGTTGTCTAGAGCCTGTGGTGGGTGTTGAGCAGGGCCTTCTCTTTGCTCTGTGGTTGTTACAGCCCTGTCAAGGACCAGGTCTGCTTCCCAGTTGTTGGAGTAGATGCCCCCAGATTCATTTCTGAGCTGCTGTATATGGTAAGCAGGACTAGAGTGCTTTCACTGGGAGAGGAGCCACTGGGTATTTCTCTGCAGTTCCCCACTGGGAAGTGCCCTCTGTAGTGTCATCTATCACCTGTTAGAAGGGATCACAGAGCTCATTAACCATAGGGCCTGTATGGCCAGAGAATGCCTTGTGGGCTTATGGCAAAGGTGGATGCTGTGGCAACGTCCCTACCCTCCCTTCCTGCATGAAGACTTTACAGTCAAGCCACGCCCTCTTGTGTTGCACCCCTCTTTTTGTGCACCCAACAGTAGAGCTTTCTATGGCTTTCTCTGGCAGATTCAGGCTCCCTTGCACACACTCCTAGCCTTAGCCCATACCACACTCCTGCCCCCTAGGCTGCCTCTGCACAGTCAACCCCTGTCCTCTCCCCAGGTCTGTCCTCTGGAGCCCAAGCTCCAGCACCCAGTTCCAACAGGCACCAGCTGGCTGGTGTCTCGGGGTGGGGACTGCATGGATCCTCTGCACCAGTTTCTCTCCATTCTGTCTGCCACACAGCAGCTCCTGTGCTCTCCTCTGAGCCTCTGAAGCTCCCCTTCTGTACCAGCTAACCTCCTGGCTGGAGAGGGGGCTTTTCCTCTTTCATTGTTCCCTCCTTAAGGGGCAGCTCCCATCCCAATTTCCTTTTTCTTTTTTTTCCTCATACCTAGTTTTGTGATGATTTTCTTTGTAGTTGCACTTGTACAGGATCTTCTGCCAGAGTTCAGTAGGTGTTCTGTGAGAACTGTTCCACATGTAGATTTATTTTTGATGTATCTGTGATAGAGGATGAGCTCCACGTCCTTCTGTTCTGTCATCTTGAAGTTGATCCCAAAGATGAGAAAGCTTTGCAAGAAGTGTTTTCATTAAGGAGTCTTTAGGGGTTAGGAAGATATCTTCAAGAAAAGTGAGTTCTTCCAAAGTTACTCATTTATTCAATGAGTCTTTACCAAGCACTTTCTTAAGAACTGTGCTAGATGCTGGAGATTAGGCATTAATAAAGGAGTTCATAGTACAGAAGGGGAGACAGAGAAGCAGGTAATTTCAGTTCAGCATGGTGAGTGCTCTGATGGGGCAAAAAAGTTCTCTGGGAACGTACAGGGAGTGACCATACTCTTAATGAATCAGGGAAGGGTCTTCTGCAGAAGATCACTTGTAGTAAAGAGCTGGAAGATGGTTTACCAGGTGTATTAGGTTAAGAACCTAAATGATGCCATTCTTATGATCATAAAATTTTAAGTGCCAGAGGGTAAGTTTTGAATTAAATATTGAATGAAAAGTGGTATGAAAAAAATGAAACATACCTTTGCTGACTAATAATAGATTCTGTAGTGAGTTTTATAAATCTGAGAATACACTGAGATAGAATTCTTGATGGCAGAGGAGGAACCTCACATGCACCCATTTCTATGACTTAATGGGGGAGGAAAAACAATGGGATTCTACTGTATTTTGTGATTAAAATTCTTCAGAAGGAAACATAGCAATAATACTTTTTGTTAGGTCTTCCCATATCAAGACAATGCAGTTGACCCTTGAACAATGGGGTGGGGGGAATGTTAGGGCCACCAACCAGCTACGCAGTTGAAAATCCATAGATAACTTTACAGTCCATATACATGGTTTCACATCCAGGGATTCCACTACATGTGGATCATGTAGCACTGGGGCACAAATTTACTGAAAAAAATCCATGTGTAAGTGGATTTGTGCAGTTCAAACTGTGTTGTTTAAGGGCCAGCTGCAATTTAGGATTTTTATAGGCAAAAGTTTATGTAGTATTTATCAGAATTTAGTTTCAGTATACAAATAATGCTATAAATAATTTAATCTGTTCAAATCTTTGCAAATGATCTTTAGAGGAAGGAAAAAGTAGTTCCTGGTCTCTGAAAGAAACCTAAATCTAATGACCGAGATAACATATACACATGATAAATCACCTGCCAATGCATGACAGTGTATAATTAAGCCCTAAGTGAGCAGGAATGATTCTATTACCTCTAGAAGCTAAAAGAGAATGGAAAGTGGGGGCTGGGTGGAGTGATCCAGGAAGGCCTCCCTAAAGAGGTAGAACTTAGAGGCATGAAAATAGTGAGTCCCTCAACCCATCCCCACATGGATAGCCTGGCTAAATAAAGGGTTATTTCTCTAGTGACCAGTGCATAACTGAGCAACGGGATTTGCTGATTGCTCAGTGAAAGCCAGCAGACTTTAGATACTACTGCCTAGGACCCCTGTAAGGCCCAGTAAATAGGCCCTTTATTGCTTGAGCAAAGGAAGGTTAGTGGGGTCTCTTACTGGCCACATTCTTCCTCTTCTACGGGGAATTAATCCTTAGAGATGGAAGGACTTGGAAGAGATGATAACGTGAGGATAGCTAACATTTGATGGTTACATTACCTCATTTAATCCTTACAACCTCTATGAGATCGGGTATTGATATCCCCATTTTGTATATGAGAAAACTGAATTTTGGAAATTAATAACGTATACGAAGTCACACAGGGGAGTGCTATAACTGGAATTCAGACCTAGGCAGTCTGACTCTACTGCCATGCTCTTCAAATCTGTGCTGTAACTTCTGCCAGAGTTCATTCCATCCGTGACACTCTGTGACTGACTGGAATTTTTCAGATGAAAGTCTGGATAATACGTGGCTGAACAGGACTGACACCATGATACAGACCCCTGGCCCTCTGCCAGCACCACAGCTCACTTCCACTGTGCTGCGGGAAAATAGCCGGCCCATGGGGGAGCAGATTCAGGAACCCGAGTCTGAACATGGTTCTGAACCCGACTTTCTACACAAGTAAGTACTAAAACATTGCTTTCTTGGCATAAAACCTTCAGCTGTTAAAGTAAGGAAAATTATTTCATCCGTGCATGTTACTGGTCAGTTTGTGAGAAAACCACAAATCAGAAGCTTAATAATTTATACTAGAAGATGTATAATAAGTCTACAAACATGTGTGCATATCATTTCCTCAAAGTCCAGAGACCTTTTAAATGCGTGCCGTCTCAGTAAGTGCTGATTCCATTTGGAGTTTGCAGATTGATTGAGCAGGTCTAGTTCTTCTCAGAGATTTCCCCAAGAACACATGCAGGCTTATTTTCTTGGTAAGAGAGCCTGTAACAGTCTCTGCTAAGGTTGTTCCTAGTCTGAACACCAAATAGACTATATGTTACTTTTATGATCCATTTAATTAATAGTAGTTTGTCTTGGTTAAGTTTATATTTTAAACTTGAACTGCTCACAGATTAAGAATTGTTAAGGTAATGATAAATTCTGAGAATTGTTGCCCTTACTGTAAGAAACTTTTTCCACACTAGTAATTAAAATGTTTTCTAGTATCACGGCACTGAATATTGTCGAAAAGGCAGGGTAATGGCATGATTTTGCTAAAAAACCTTAACTTTTTCTTTGTTGTTTTCCATTCAACTTTGAAAGTCTCTTAGCGCCTCACTTGTGTTTCTATTCATATTAGAATCATGCTATGAGTTACTTTGATGGATAAGAGAGACAATTCTCATTTGAACTCAACAGGGAAGAGGCAGTGTTAGAAGTACTCAGATCCTGGGTTTTCATAAAGAATCTTTGCTCTGAGGATCTGCTTTTCTTCAAACCTGAAAGGATATCACTGTCAACTACTGCATAACTGAGCATTCTTGGAGGGTAGTTTGCCTTATGACCAGCACTCCCACTCCATTTCCTACAGGGTGGGTTCCTCCTTATTTGAGCAGCCTGCCTTGCTTCCCTGACCTTACCTTGTCAGTCCCTCCTGGCTGTGGTCTGTCTTTCCCTGCTGTAGGTTTATAAGTTGAATCAAGGTGGTAGCCTCACATAATATAAAAATGCTGCTTCAAGAGAACTTCATGTGACAAATTTTAGCTACCAGAAATCATTAAAATTTGCATCCTGTAGAATTCCCAGGAGGCATGTTTATGCAAGTGTTCATGTGCCAGTAACAGAGTGCAAGTGAAGGTTTGGCCCAGGGTATGCTGACTCCCAGTTTCCTCAGAACGGACTGAGAAAAATGTGTTCTACCTTTCTTTGTTCTACTCTGGAGAGCTCTGGGCCATCAGGCCAGCATCATTTTTGTCCCTTAGGGGACTGAGTGTCCAGCAAGGAGCACTTGTAAGTTGGGCAGCAGCTGGATACAGAGGTCTGAGAAGGGCTCTTGTTTGGCGGGGATTTGGGGAATGAAGCTGATAATTTAAGCACCTGTAGGGGAGGAAAAATTTTCGTCAACTGTCCTAGGGTCCCTGATCAGGTCTAAAAATTAAACTGACAAAGACAGATTAATAGGGGAAAAGCATATAAATTTTATTAAATTTTTACATGTACCTGGGAGCCTTCACAAAAGAATGAAGAAGTGACCAGAGCAGGAAGCTTTATTCCTTTTAGATGAAGAACAGTATTTGTGGAGAAATGACAAGAGAAAGTGATTTGGACTGGGACTAGTCCAGGTAGGGCTAGGTCGTCCTCATCTTCCTTAACTAGGAAGATAAGGGTTTAACAGGGTCTGTCTGCAGGTTCCTCTGGTGCCATCTCTGGGCTGGTAAGAGTCTCCAGCAAAAGGAGAATTTATTCCCCACCCTTAGGCAGAAAAGAGGAAGCTTTTTCTGCATTACTGCTTAATTACCTTCATCTCAAAATAGGTTTTAATCTCAGAGAGGCATATTTTGGGATATCATGTTCTGATTGTCTTCACACCTAACAACAGCCAGCTTCAGCCACAGCCAGCTTCTCGTCAGTACTTGGGGGTCTCCCACCTACTGCTGTTTCTGCAAAGGCAGGTCCTTTGATGATGATCTCACCCTTGGCCCTGGAATAAACCCAGCTAACTCCCCCTCCATGGCGATTAGGCCAGCCACCTCTGGCCTTCTTAGCATAGGATTGATCAGCTAAATTCATCATCTGCTGCCACAAAATGAATAATAGTACCCTCTCTTAGTCCCCAGATGCAGATCTCTTGGTTAGGCCAGCCGAAATTAGAAGATTTAAACCGGAAGGACAGAACAGGAATGAACTACATGAAAGTGAGGACTGGAGTGAGGCATGCCGTGTAAGTGTTGCATCAGCCGTCACAGGGGTGTGGTGGCTTTGTGATGCTGGTCATTGTGTGTAATGACTTGAGTTTTGATGTTCAGTCTTAAACAAGAAGAGTTAAAATCCTAATTCAGGGTCTGCTCTGCAGTGTAGAATAGGAATGGAGGGCATGGGCTCTTGAGGCTTTCAGCATTTAAATCCTAGTGCCACCCTTGCCAGCTGTGCGGCTTTGGGTAAGCCTCTCTGCCTCCGGGTCCTCATGTGTAAATTTGGGTAATAATAGTTCCCATGAGTTAGTTTTGCGGGAATTGACTCACAGCTAAATTAATGTTAACTACCGTTTTTACATTTAAATTATACTTCCTTCTGATGATTTGAGATGAAATCTTGAGTGAACCAAATGAATGAGCCTTAACTACCTTAGAGTTCAGTATCATAATTTGTGTAGTCTGTAGATTGTAATTGGAAGGTGTGCTTTCATTGGTTAGAAGACCCAATGTAAGAGCCAGGACTCCAAATTCTATGAGTCTATGAACAGATTCTATGAACAGATTTCTGAATGTGCTTCTTCCTTAACAGTCGGGGCCTAATGGAGGAGGATGCTGAGCCCATCTTTGAAGATGTAATGATGTCATCCCGGAGCCAGTTAGAAGATATGAATGAAGAATTTGAAGACACAATGGTTATTGATCTGGTAAGAAAATTCAATACATTTTTCTTTTGTTAAAATATGTGATGGTGTTGGTGTAAGACTATACTCCTGTTTTCAGAACCCTGTAAGAGGAAGAGGAGAGAACAGTGACCAACAGTGGGCAGGGCCAGTGCTGGGCTTGTGGGCATTTGGATGAGCTTGTTTCTCCTAGCTTGCTTTCAAGGCAGTCAGGTTTTGAATTCTGGAATAACAGGAACTGGTTCCGTCTTACTACCTTCATGAAGAACAGCTTACACTAGATTTGTCTGTCAGCACAGCATGTGCATCTGTCTTTTGTCTTTGTCTGACAGTACCACACCGTGCTCCAATGTAGCAGCCAAATACAGAATATGAACATTATTTGTTCAGTGTGAAAAGACAGGTTTGAAATAAGGAAATCTGAATGTGGATTAAGTGTAGGAGATATTAAGAAATTATTAGCTTTGTCAGGAACATATGATGGTTATTTATTTTAAGTTTCCATCTGTTAAGAGATACATGTTGAAGTAGTCAGAGGTGAAATGACATGGAGAAGAGAAAACAGGAGATTCAGTGAAACAAGACTGGCCTAATGTTTGACAGTTGGTGAAGCTGGATGATGGGTGCACGGGAGTGGATTATACTGCTTTCTCTAACGTGTTCGTTTGCTAGCACTGCCATAACAAATACCGCTGACTGGGCGGCTTAAACAGAATTTTATTTTCTGACAGCTCTGAAGGCTAGAAGTCTGAGATCAAGGTGTCTGGAAGATTGCTTTCATTCTGAGACCTCTCTCCTTGGCTTGTAGATCGCCATCTTCTCCCTTTGTCTTCACATGATCTTTCCTCTGTGCGTGTCTCCTTATGAGAACATAGATCATGTGGGAATGGAACCCACTCATATGATCTCCTTTTACCTTCATCACCTCTTTAAATAAGGCCCTACCTCTAAATACAGTTACATTCTGTGGTCTAGGGGTTAGGACATCCACATATTAATTTGAGGGGACATAGTTTAGCCCATAACATTCTGCCTTGTATGTTTTGAGTTTTCCATAATGAAAAGCTTTGGTAAGAAATGTAAATGAGATCACATCACTCCAATCTGCAACCTCCCTATCAGCTTTCTATTTACCTGCTTTGGGGAATTTAGTGAAGTTTTGTCCCCTAGTATTTGATCAGTCTTACAATTATTCCATGATTGAAAGGAATGTTCTTCATTTATAGGCCCAAAAATAATTTATATGCATTTACACATTCAGTTCATTATAATTTGAAAGCCGTTTTTGGTCTAGGTGATAATTAGAAGTCAAACATCATTTTTTTTTAAATGTTTGCTTCTTTAAAAGCTGTAGTCTTTTCCTTTCAAAATTGACCCTTAACAGTTCTTTATGATACCATTAGAAATATTAGCTGACCATTACAGTTCATTGTCTTAATGCATCTCAGGAAAAAATTAAGTAACTGGCTTCTCTTTCCAGCCCCCATCAAGAAATCGGCGAGAGAGAGCTGAGCTGAGGCCAGATTTCTTTGATTCTGCAGCTATCATAGAAGACGATTCAGTAAATATTAAATTATTACTACTTTTTATTATGGTTTCTAGGTCTTGTTTATGTATGGAGTTAATAATTGTGTTTCAATTTTGTTCTAGGGATTTGGAATGCCTATGTTCTGAAATCTGAAGAAAACTTACAAATCTGGAACTCTATTATTTAGAGCTAGAGGCCTATATACTGTGATAGCTTGTATGGGGAAAAAAAACACTTTTGATGTGATCTGGTTTGTTTTTTAATCAAATGATTGAGGTCAATCCCTTTTTGCAGTGACAGAAGAGGAGCATGTAAATTACCCAAGGGAATGTTGGTGAATGTCACCTCAGAAAGACTGACCTGAAAAATCATTTGTGTCCTATTATTGGACTTACCCAATACAGATGTGTGTGTTTTTCTGGAGGGAGGAAGAAATTTTAAATTTTTAAAACAACTGTCAAGATAAACACTGTTATACACCTGTTTTATGAAAACTCAGCATTGAGTAAAAAAAAAATATTTTTAACTTTATTTTCCTGTTGTACAATTTAAAACCGTTTTAACATTTTGCCTTTTTATGTTTTAAAAGCTAACCATTTTTATTAAACCTATGAGTCAGCAGCTCATCCTAATTGCCGACGAGTGTTTTGGAGCTCACTGGATTTGGTTGACCTTGTGGGATACAGAAATACGGAGGAGCAGAATATTGACAAGCTAAGATGAAACTGACAGTGCATCTCTGCCAAAAACCACACACCCTCTGTGGATATGGATATGAATTCCCAGATTTTATATACTCTTGAATAAAAAGGTTTATTTTTATTTATAAGGGGGCATAAAATAAGAAATGTCCATGCAGCCATTTTTCCAACAGATGCTGTACACCATTCATTTTATATAGAATAGGGAGATTCAAATACAGTACATTTTCTATTGGTATTTGTTCTGTGCATTTTTAGCAACTTCTACCAGCAAATAAAGTATTCTCAGTAAAACAAAAATGGTTCTCAAGTTATCAGTTTGCTGTTTTTACCACTTATTTCATGCCCTGCCAAATTCAAGTTACATGGACTTCCATTTTTTAAAAAGATAATCTTGAAGAACTCCTTCACCATTGAAAAGTAATTTTAAGTGTAACATAACTGTGTCTATTTCCCATGCACTTAATACCTTTATGCACTAATTTTGTGAATTCAGTTTACCAATTATAGAAGTATGTGCTGCATAGAAGTCTGTGCTTAGAGGGTGAAGTTCTTAAGCTTACCTTGAAATACAGCTGCATTTCAGTGTTAAACGTGCATATTAAGAATAATTCTTTGGGGGAGAGAAATTATGATGACTCTTCAGGACAGCCTTCAGTGGTTTAGAGTTACATTCTGCTTAGACTTTTCTGACTTGCTGCTACTACTGTTTTCAAAAGCCCACTTAGTTTCTTCCTTTGATTTTTAAAATAAGCCTCAATTTCCAAACCAATCCTTCCACAGCTGTTTCTGGGCTGGTTTTTAAAGTAGCTGCAACAGAATGATGAGGCTTTCCCTTTTTACCAAAAATTAAAAGCATTAAAAAAAAAAAAAATCCGTGCATCCAATGACTATCTTTATGTGGGGAAGCAAAATGGATTATTTTACTCGTCCTTTTAGTAAACAGACAAAACAAACTTTTCTCAACATTTGTACAGTTCTAAAAAAAAAAACGTTGGGTCACCAAAAATGTTTTATCTGCTAATTTAGCAATTCTTGGGCTCCAGTTGGGGGGGTGGGGGGGGTCTCGCTTTCTTCCAGAAATGTGGGTTTTTCACTAGAAGTGAAGGGGCAGGAAAGACTGGACTGTCTACCGCACCAGCCCTGCCCGCCTGTGGTTCTGGCCAGGGAGCAAGCCGGGACGGGCCCGGCACCTGCACAGCCTGATGCTTTGCTTGACAATTTCGTGTGGAAAACAGATGCTGACTTAGAATTGTAGACTACCATGCAACAGAAAAGGCGTGATATCTACTCCAATGGGTTTCCAGTTCAGTTTGAAGTCAATCGAATTTTTGTATTTTCAGTGTCTCCTTGATTGGTTTTGCTAGTAATTCTGTAAATTGTACATTTGCAATATGAGGTTTTTTTCCTTTTGTACAATTTGAAACTGATGCTTCACCTTTCCTTTAATAAACTATTCAAAAATCAGGCTCGTGGTAGTCATCCTGTTGTTCCTACAAGGCAAAGCTTCAAAGAGGTGACTTCTTGTCCTGCTGCAACAGAGTGATGAGGCATTCCCCTTTTACCAAAAACTGAGTTTGTTCTTTCAGATAACTTGTTAAATGATGGCAAAATTGCCGTGTCATTTATCAGTGAGGCTTTACCTTTTCAAGCGAGAAGACTTTTAAAACTAGCTCATCAGTTTTTTAACACTTGGATTTCCCTGGAGAGTGAGGGTGGTCAAGTTGGCTGTGGTCTAAGGGGAAGCGCTTGTGGGCTGAGTTTCGGAGGCGGCACTCAGGGAGCAGCAGCTGGGCCCCAGCCCCGCCTGAGTCCAGGCCCTGCGCTCACACATGGTCACTCCCAAGCAGTGCCCTTAGGGACCACTGGTACTCTGCTTGGCTGCGGAAGTGAGGGTTTCTCTTGACATTGCCGCCAGATGTCACTCTGAAAAAAACACCCTACACTTCATGGACCTGGCATGTTCTTTGCGCTGTGGGAATGAGATGGCCTAAGATGTCTGTGCAGGTGCGCTCTCCAGGCAGCCAAGGAGGGAAGGTGACGAGGATGGTCTCTGTGGCAGCTCATCTTGAAGGTAACATGCTTATGAGAGTGTGTGACTCCACCTCGGGATAAGCTTGCAAACCTCCTAGATGTGACTTGACTGTGACTCTGTTGGCCTTGCTCCCAGAAAAGGATCTACCAAACAAAGAACCGTGTCTTCATGGGATACAAAGGCTTAGTGGCCGCTCAGGCGCATCAGACCAAACTCAGGTAAGGTTCCATCCCTGCCCTCCTCAGTGCCTGGCCCTGTAGGGGTCTCTACCCAACGTCACTTTTTAAAGGACAGCTTTCTCCTCCCAAGGACACGTAAAGGAGGTGTTTCTGGTCACAAGGACAGTAGGAACATTGTCAGTACCAACCTACCACAGTGCCATGTTTTCCCAAATGTGCAGGCTTTGTGGACCCCACAGAGGCCCCAGCCTGAGGCTTTACCCATGAAGTGGCCACAGCTCCTGCTCGGAACGGTGGGGATCCTGCGCTGGCAGAGGAGGTGCAAGAGCGTGAGGACCAGTAGTTTCACTGGAAGAATAAAGCCACAGCCCTCCAGAAATCCTCTGGAACCAGAGGGACATAAAACACATCCGTCAAACAGGTGATGTCTGGATTGGTTCAACAACTCCATCAAGGGTATTGGGTGAGAGGCCTTCACAGGCATCGCTGGCTGGGCAAACCATATCTAAAGAACCCCTTCAAAAGGCATCAGTGCCTCCAGAGGCAGAGGAGTGGGCTGGGGAGACCAAGACACGGTCAGAAGAGAAGCTGGAAACAAGATGCAAACACAAGTCGTGGAAGGCTGCGTCGTGGGTGGGCTCCCGTTACTCCAGCAACTCAGAAGGACGACTGGCCGCCGTGCACAAGGTAGGAAACCTTCCCAGACCCAGCAGCTCCGCAGTCCCCAGTGGGGCGGACCACCACTTTTCCCCACTCCAACCCTTCAGGGTTCAGACACGCCTGTGGGGTGCAGATCACGGCTCTGCCACTCAGTAGCTTTGCGGCTCAGGGCGAATTAGTTTACTGACTAAAGGCAGGGACGGTTCCAGTAGGACACTCCCAGTGCCTCCTACCCTCACCTCAGTTCTCACCATGTTATCTGCTCTCAGTCTACAGACAGGCACTTGTCAGCGCTCCATTCAGTAAACCCAAGACCTTTTTCTTTGTCCTTCTAGGGCAAGGCCACCAGTTAGGAAAGGCATTCCTGAACAGCAGCCGGTGAGAAGACTTGCCACCATTCTCAAGGCATTCTGCCCTCCGCATGGCCTGGTCTGTTGACAGAGCTTCCAAGGTCTCGCAGCTTCATGTCTCCTTGGCCACCAGCTTTTCAGAGGCAACTTCTAGTACCATCTCCCCCGCAGGCTTCCAAAAGCCTCTTGCCCAAGTGCTTTACTGGGCTGTTTCCTGTACCTTATAGGAGGCCCAGCCATACACCCTTCTCAGCATCCAGATTTTACAACCTGGTAAGATACTTGTTAGACCCCTTCCTCAAAAAGCAGGGGAACCCCACAAGCTTGTGTGTACTTTTATTTTTGTATGGACTATAGCACACTCATCCCTAAAACAGCCAGATCCTAGGTTGGCACACCCCAGAAATTGGATTTGCCAGGCTATTTTAAGCTATTGAGCCTCGTGCTAACCAACCTGTGTGATTCTTCCTTAGCCAGGAGGCCTCTGAAAGCCCAGGAGTCTCCTTTTCCCAGTTTCCAATGGCTTGCAGTCTTACTGCTGGTGCCAAAAAGCAGTACCAGGAAACTCTGCCCCTAGGAACTCACCACCTAGTAAGAAGACAAAAATATACATAAGCCAAAAAATAGGAGGGGGGTGAGGAATGCACAATCAGGTGCTTAAAAAATAATTGTTATAAGCAGTCTGAGCTCGCAAGTTGAGATGCACTAACGGAGAACAGGCCTTGTGCATGAGCAGGTTGGAGCTGCTAGAGCAACACAGTGTCCCAAGGTGGAGGTGACAGGACTGGGCTCAGGAAACGCACTAGGCAAGCAAGGGAGGGGCAGACCAAAACCTGTGTGGACTGAAGACTGGAGAGCAGGGTACTAGCCACTGCAGGTGGCGGAGCAGAGGAATGCAACAAAATCTGTACCCATAGTCAGCCTACTAGCCACAGACGGCTTCCGGCTTAGAGGGAGGCCACAGAGACCAATGAGGGCACTGGTAACAGCACTCAGAGCCCAGCTAGAGTGGGAGGTTCCCATTCTCCAACTGGAGGGGGAAGAAAGATGCTCAAGAAAAATAACTCCAAGGGCATAAACCTGGCTACCAGGCATGGTGGGGTGGATGGTGGAAATGGGGAAAGAGGATGATAGTCACATACTAGCTAAGGTCAAGTTTAGCTTAAAATGATGCAGTATCGAAGCAGGGCTTACAGACCTTTGAAGCTAAGTGTCTGGAACAAGGGAAAGTCACCAGGGGTGGGAGGACCCAGGGCTCTCACCATAGAGAAAAGCACACCCCAGGGGGCACCCTGGAGCAACACCCCATGCTTCAGCCTTTATGCTGGAATCACTTAAAATCACCATTTCTAGTATAACTTCTAATGCTTTATACATACTCAAGGATGGGGGGAAACTGTAAAGTGGTCTACACATACAGGACTTTGAATCTTTCAAGTCGATAACATATCTACCCAAGTTACTAATCTAAATAATATGTACCTTCAGTTTAAAACCAGAACTGCAACAAAAGTCTTGAACTTTAGGTTTGTTGTTGATAAAGGTGTAGCAGCTCTGAAACTTGTATTTATTGTAGGACTGAGCAAATGAGTAAAACACAGCCGACCTCGAACAACGCAGGTTTGAACTGCACTTATAAGCAGATTTTCAGTAATGAATACAGTACTACACAATCTGCAGTGGGCTGAATCTGTGGGTGCAAAACCATGGATACAGAGGGACCACGTATAGGGAGGCCAACCATCAGTTTTACACAGTTCTTCAGCTGCTGGAGGGTGAGCGCCCCTAACCCCAATGTGGTTCAGAGGTCAAGAGTATATTGAAGATAATAGGAGCCCGTTTCATCCACATGGGAGAAGAAAGACCTAATTGTGGAATGAAAGGAAGGCAAAGAAGAACCTGTATATTGGACTGGAATTAAAAGTTTCAACTGAATTCATGATTCTTAAAATATATGTAATATACATACATATACATATTCCCCATGTACATATATATATATTCGTATAAATATATCCTAGTCTGCTAAAAATACCTAGAAGCAATGACACTCCAGTATTCATGTGGAAACCTGGTGCCAATGTTAGCTTCTAAGTGACATCTACTAAAAGAACTCTTATACAGAAATCACTGATTCTGGAGCAGGGCAAGGAAAATATAAGACGAGCCTGGTACATTATTCTTTGTCAAAAAATGGAAGTGCACAAGCAATTACTATGACATATCAAAAGGACTGAGGAACTAGCTTGAAGGAGCGCCCCTCTGGCCATATTAGGAAGTTTGGAGCATCAAAATCAATAATAATATATTTCTGAAGAACCCATGAGTCTACTTTTTCTTGGTTGAATGATAAAATATATTAATTCACTAAACAAACATTTATGAAACACGATGTACCAAGCACAGATTTCAGTTATGAATAATAATATACGATTCTCAATCTCAAGAACACCTTGGATTGGAGAATGAATGGGGCAGGGAGAAAAATGTAACAAACAAGTATGTGTGTTTGAAAACCTGATAGGGTGATAACATAATAAGAAAAATAAACTACTTCAGGAAAAATGTTTAAAACTGAACAAACATTTTGAGACTAAATTGTACTTAAAAAAAAAAAATAGGAGAGGGGGAGACGGAGAAGATGGCGGAGTAGAAGGACGCTCGCAGGTCACCCTCTCCCACAAATACACCAAGACCCACATCTACAGACCCACTCAGCCAACCAGAGCACCTGTGGAACTCCGACAGAACATCGCCCTCTTCAAAAGATAAAGACGCCAAAAATCTGGTAGGAGAAAAGGAAAAAAGAAAGAACAAAAGGCAAAGCAGCGCGGGACGGGTCCCGCGGGGAGGGAGCGGCAAAGGAGGACTGGCGCTCGCTCGCTGGGTCTCCCCTCTCCAACTGAGAGGCCAGCGGGACGGAGGGGGAGCCTCCGAGGCTCGGATCTGTACAGAGCAGCCCTTGACTAACAGAACTAAGTTAAACGGGCACAGAGCGTCCCCCCGACACCCAGCCTGAGACGCGGGGCAGCAGCCGCGGGCAGGGCCAGGCTGCACAAGCCGGGCGGAGGACGGAAGTGGCTGCACGGAGGCAGTCCCGGGGGAACGCAAGGGGCTGCGCGCCATGGCTGTGAGTACACAGGGCAGAACAACCTGGGCCCTCCATAAAACAGCAAGGTTGATGTGCTCTCGGGGGAAGGGTGCACACCCCCATCTCTGAAAACCCGCGGAAAGTTTTCGGGGGAAGAGAGGCGGGGCTCAGGCACAGCCGCCATATCCTCCTCGCTGAGCGCACAGGCGGGGGCGGGGGCGAAACCTGCATCCGCACCGAAGGGCTTAGCAGCCTCAAAGGCCAGACTGAGACTGGCCTGCAGCCCGGGGCAGATAGGATCCTTCCATCCTGGTCCCTCAGAGAACTTGCTCCACAAAGACAAACAAGGAGCTGGGTTTTGGCTCGGAGCAGGGACAGGGCTGTCCCTCGGTCTTCCCCGAGCCCACCCGCGGAGCGCCGACCAGGGCGGAGCGCGCAGCCGCACAGAGCAGCGGAGCTACCGGTGGCGCAGGTAGAGGGAGAGCGGCCCCCCCGCCTTTCGGGCAGGAACACAGCCCCTGACCGAGCTGCTGGGAGGGGGCACGACCCGCCCTCCTACCCGGCCAGTCTGCAACATCTGACTGCGGCATCCGGAGGGGCAGCGACCCGCCCGCCCACAGCAGAGGAGAGCTGCACCTGACCCAGTGTTAGGAGGAGGCGTGATCTGCTTGCCGACAGGTGCTGGGAGCAGCACAGAAGAGGGCGCCAACGGAGGGCCTCTGAAAACAGCAAGCTGAGCTTCCAAAACAGGACGAAGACAGAAAGACTTCACATTAAAAGCACACAGACTCCAGGAGAACACCGACAAAACCCCCCCCCCTTTTTTTTAAATCATTTTTACCTGTTCTACTTTCTATTACTCTCTTAATCTTTACTTCTTAATTCATTTCTATTTCTCTTGGGTTTTGATGTCCTGCTATTGATTAGACACAGGTTTCAAATATATCTATTCATCTCTCCCCCCCTTTTTTGTAAAGGTTTTAAAAGGACGTCTCAACCCAATTAATACTCTGCTTCAACTCACTCTTCTATTATTCATTATACACTGTTTTCAAACCCTCTTTCTCCCTTCTTTTAAAATTCTTTCTCTCTCTCTCATTTTTTTTTCTTTTTTTCCTAAGTTCTATTCCTAAATAGGCATCAGATAGATAAAATCCTTAAGGACCAAAATAAACAACTGATACTCCATAAACCACAGTGCCAAAGAGGTATGAGCAAGATGAAGAAGCAGAAAAACCTTTCCCAATTAAAAGAACAAGAAAAATCTCCTGAAAGAAAGATCAACGAAATAGACATCGATGGCCTACTAGATCAAGATTTCAAAAAAGGAGTGATCAAATTGCTGAAGGAATTAAAAGACATAGTGTTTAGAGATATAAAATATGTCAAAAATGAAACTGAAGCTATAAAGAAGAGCCAAGTAGAATGGGTAATAAACTCATTGACAGAGATGAGGAATGATCTAATAGCTGTGCAAAGCCGACTAGATAATGCAGAGGAACGAATTAGTGATCTAGAAGACAGGGCAATAGAAAGCACCCATTCAGAAGAACTACAAGATAAGCAAATAAAAAATAATGAAAATAGCATAAGGGACCTATGGGATAATATAAAGCGTCCCAATCTTCGCATAATAGGGGTCCCAGAAGGAGAAGAAAGATCAAAGGGGATTGAAAAGGTTTTTGAAGAAATCATGACTGAAAACTTCCCAAACTTAAACAAGGAATCAGATATCCAAGTACAGGAAGCTCAGAGGGTCCCAAACAGGAAGAACCCAAATAGACCCACACCAAGACATATCATAATCAAGATGGCCAGAGTCAAGGATAAAGAAATAATTCTAAAGGCAGCAAGAGAAAAGCAAAGAGTAAGTTACAAGGGAACCCCCATAAGGCTCTCAGCTGATTTCTCTACACAAACACTACAGGCCAGAAGGCAGTGGCAAGATATATTCAAAGCCCTGAATGAAAAAAAGATGCAGCCTAGGATCCTTTATCCAGCAAGGCTACCCTTGAGGATAGAAGGAGAAATAAAGAGTTTCACAGACAAAAAAAAGCTGCAGGAGTTTAGCAACACTAAACCCATGCTAAAAGAAATATTGAAAGGGCTATTCTAAATAGAAAAGCAGCAGGATGCTACAGAAATGAGAAACGCACAACTGGAAAGGTGATAACTCATGATTACAAATAAAGTAAACATGAAATTATAAAAGAAGACATACAAATCACTGAGAGTGGGAGAGGGAGGCAGGGAAATATAGAATATTTTTTTCTTTCTTTTTTAAATTTTTTTAACAGTAGGATGGGTTTGAGATCATGTTACTATCAGTTTAATAAAAACAGTTATAGTAATGGGTTGATAGATTTACAAAAAAGGGTAACCACAAGCCAAAAATTTACAAAGGAGTCACAAAAATTAAATAAAATCCATGATAATACAAAGGAAAATTACCAAACCACAAAAGGAAGAAGAAAGGAACAAAGAGGATATACCAATTCAACTGCAAAGATAAGTTCAAAATGGCAATAAACACACATCTATCATTAATTACTGTAAATGTTAATGGACTAAATGCTCCAGTCAAAAGACACAGAGTGGCAGACTGGATAATAAAGCAAGAACCTTCAATATGCTGCATACAAGAGACCCACTTTAGGGAGAAGGACACATATAGATTGAGAGTGAAAGGATGGAAAAGGATATTCCATGCAAATGGAAAAGCCAAAAAAGCAGGTGTTGCAGTACTGATTTCACACAAAATAGACTTTAAAACAAAGGCCATAAAGAAAGATAAAGAAGGACATTTTATAATGATTAAAGGAGTGATACAAGATGAGGATATTACACTCGTTAATATATATGCACCCAATATAGGAGCACCTAAGTACATACAAGAATTACTAACAGAGATAAAGGGGGATATTGATGGGAATACAATCATAGTTGGAGATTTTAACACTGCATTAACATCACTAGACAGATCTTCCAGACAGAAAATAAACAAGGCAACAGAGAAATTAAATACTACAATAGAAAAACTAGATTTGGTGGATATTTTCAGAGCATTACACCCCCAAAAAATAGGATATACATTCTTTTCAAGTGCACATGGAACATTTTCCAGGATCGATCATGTACTTGGGCACAAAAGAAACCTCAACAATTTTAAGAAGATAGAAATTATCTCAAGCATCTTTACTGACCACAATGCCATGAAACTGGAAATCAACAACAGAGAAACAAAGGAGAAAAAAAGGAAAGCATGGAGATTAAACAATATGTTATTGAAAAAACAATGGATCAATGAGGAAATCAAAGCTGAAATTAAAAAATACCTAGAGACAAATGATAATGAAAGCACAACCACTCAAAACCTATGGGACACAGCAAAGGCAGTGCTAAGAGGGAAGTTTATAGCGATACAGGCCTTCCTCAAAAAAGAAGAACAATCTCAAATAAACAATTTAACCCACCACCTGAATGAATTAGAAAAAGAAGAACAAAAAGCCCCAAAAAGCAGCAGAAGGAAGGAAATAATAAAGATCAGAGGGGAATTAAATACAATAGAGATTAACAAGACCATAGAAAAAATCAACCAAACCAAAAGCTGTTTTTTTGAAAAAGTAAATAAAATCGACAAACCTCTGGCCAAACTCACAAAGAAGAAAAAAGAGAGAGCACAAATTAGCAAAATTAGAAAGGAAAATGGAGAAATTACAACAAACAAAATAGAAATACAGAATATCATACGAGAATATTATGAAAAACTATATGGAACCAAACTGGATAACCTAGAGGAGATGGACAAGTTTCTGGAAACATACTGTCCACCAAAACTGAATCAAGAAGAATCTGAACACTTGAACAATCCGATCACTAGAAAGGAAATAGAAATAGCAATTAAAAGCCTCCCTACAAATAAAAGTCCAGGACCGGACGGCTTCACCGGGGAATTCTACCAAACATACAAAGAAGAACTCATACCAGTCCTTCTCAAACTCTTCCAGACGATTGAAAAGGAGGGAATACTCCCAAACTCATTCTATGAAGCCACCATCACCCTGATACCAAAACCAGGCAAAGACACTACAAAAAAAGAGAATTATAGGCCAATATCACTGATGAACATAGACACCAAAATCCTCACCAAAATTTTAGCAAATAGAATCCAACAACACATAAAAAAGATTATACATCATGACCAAGTGGGGTTCATCCCAGGGACACAAGGCTGGTTCAACATACGCAAATCAATCAGTGTAATACATCACATCAACAAGAGAAAGGATAAAAACCACATGATCATCTCAATCGATGCAGAAAAAGCATTTGATAAAATTCAACACCAATTTATGATAAAAACTCTCGCCAAAGTGGGTATAGAGGGAACATATCTCAACATAATAAAAGCTATATATGACAAACCTACAGCCAGCATAGTACTCAACGGTGAAAAACTCAAAAGCTTCCCACTAAAATCTGGGACAAGACAAGGATGCCCACTATCACCACTCCTATTCAACATAGTCCTGGAAGTCCTAGCCACAGCAGTCAGGCAAGAGAAAGAAATAAAAGGGATCCAAATTGGAAAAGAAGAGGTAAAAGTGTCATTATATGCTGATGACATGTTACTATATATAGAAAACCCTAAAAGGTCCACACAAAAGCTACTAGAGCTGATTGAAGAATTCAGCAAGGTAGCAGGTTACAAAATTAACGTTCAAAAATCAGTTGCATTTCTTTACACTAACGATAAATCAACAGAAGAAGAAAGTAAAGAAACAATCCCCTTTAAAATAGCACCCAAAGTAATAAAATATCTGGGAATAAATCTAACCAAGGAGGTGAAAGAATTATACACAGAAAACTATAAACCATTGATGAAGGAAATTAAAGAAGACTTTAAAAAATGGAAAGATATTCCATGCTCTTGGATTGGAAGAATCAATATTGTTAAAATGGTCACACTGCCCAAGGCAATCTACAGATTTAATGCAATCCCTATCCAATTACCAAGGACATATTTCACAGAACTAGAAAAAATCATAATAAAATTCATATGGAACCATCAAAGACCTAGAATTGCCAAAGCATTACTGAAGAGAAAGAAAGAGGCTGGAGGAATAACTCTCCCAGACTTCAGACAATACTATAGAGCTACAGTCATCAAGACAGCATGGTATTGGTACCAAAACAGACATATAGACCAATGGAACAGAATAGAGAGCCCAGAAATGAACCCACAAACTTTTGGTCAACTCATCTTTGACAAAGGAGGCAAGAATATACATTGGAATGAAGACAGTCTCTTCAGCAAATGGTGTTGGGAAAACTGGACAGCAGCACGTAAAACAATGAAGCTAGAACACTCCCTTACACCATATACAAAAATCAACTCAAAATGGATTAAAGACTTAAACATAAGACAAGATACAATAAACCTCCTAGAGGAAAACATAGGCAAAACATTATCTGACATACATCTCAAAAATTTTCTCCTAGAAGAAATAAAAGCAAGAATAAACAAATGGGACCTAATGAAACTTACAAGCTTCTGCACAGCAAAGGAAACCAGAAGTAAAACAAGAAGAAAACCTACGGAATGGGAGAAAATTTTTGCAAGTGAAACCGACAAAGGCTTGATCTCCAGAATATATAAGCAACTCATACGACTCAATAAGAAAAAAATAAACAATCCTATCCAAAAATGGGCAGAAGACCTAAACAAGCAATTCTCCAAGGAAGACATACAAATGATCAAAAAGCACATGAAAAAATGCTCAATATCACTAATTATCAGAGAAATGCAAATCAAAACTACAATGAGGTATCACCTCACACCAGTCAGAATGGCCGTCATTCAAAAATCCACAAATGACAAATGCTGGAGAGGCTGTGGAGAAAGGGGAACCCTCCTACACTGCTGGTGGGAATGCAGTTTGGTGCAGCCACTATGGAAAACAGTGTGGAGATTCCTCAAAAGACTAGGAATAGACTTACCATATGACCCAGGAATCCCACTCCTGGGCTTGTATCCAGAAGGAAATCTACTTCAGGATGACACCTGCACCCCAATGTTCATAGCAGCACTATTTACAATAGCCAAAACACGGAAACAGCCTAAATGTCCATCAACAGGGGACTGGATAAAGAAGATGTGGTATATTTATACAATGGAATACTACTCAGCCATAAAAACCGACAACATAATGCCATTTGCAGCAACATGGATGCTCCTGGAGAATGTCATTCTAAGTGAAGTAAGCCAGAAAGAGAAAGAAAAATACCATATGAGATCGCTCATATGTGGAATCTAAAAAACAAAAACAAAAACAAACAAACAAAAACAAAGCGTAAAGGACAGAAATAGACTCACAGACAGAGAATACAGACTTGTGGTTACCAGGGGGGTGGAGGGTGGGAAGGGATAGACTGGGATTTCAAAATTATAGAATAGACTACACTGTATAGCACAGGGAAATATACAAAAAAGGTTATGATAACTCACAGAGAAAAAAATGTGACAATGAGTGTGTATATGTCCATGAATAACTGAAAAATTGTGCTGAACACTGGAATTTGACACAACATTGTAAAATGATTATAAATCAATAAAAAATGTTCAAAAAAAAAATAGGAGAAGAGAAAGCTCTTCCTTCCAGTAGAGCACCAAGTAATTAAATGCAAATATGTTAGGGTTAGATTGGAAGAATTAATATTGTTAAAATGGCCATATTACCCAAAGCAATCTACAGATTTAATGAGATCCCTATCAAATTATCCAGGACATTTTTCACAGAATTAGAGCAAATATTCCTCAAATTTATATGGAATCACACAAGACCCAGAACTGTTAAAGCATTATTGAAGAAAAAGAATGAAGCTGGAGGAGTAACCCTCCCAGATTTCAGATAATACTACAGAGCAGCTACAGTCATCAAAACAGCATGGTATTGGTACAAAAACACGACATATGGATCAATGCAACAGAATAGAGAGCCCAGAAATAAACCCACAAACTTTTGTCAAATTGATCTTTGACAAAGGAGGCAACAACATACAATGGAGTAAAGACAGTCTCTTCAGCAAATGGTGTTGGGAAAACTGGACAGCTGCATATAAATCAATGAAATTAGAATACTCCCGCACTCCATACACAAAAATAAACAAAATGGCTTAAAGACGTAAACATACAACAAGACACTGTAAACCTCCTAGAAGAAAACATAGGCAAAATATTATCTCACATACATTTCAGAAATGTTCTCCTAGGGCAGTCTACCCAAGCAATAGAAATAAAAGCAAAAATAAACAAATAGAACCTAATTAAACTTACAAGCTTTTACATAGCAAAGGAAATCATAAGCAAAACAAAACAACAACCTATGGAATAGGAGAAAATATTTGCAAAAGATGAGACTTACAGGGGCTTAATTTCCAGAATATATAAACAGCTCATACAACTTAAGAAAAAAAAAAAAAACACCCAATCCAAAAATGGGCAGAAGGCCTAAACAAGCAATTTCAACGAAGATACACAAATGGCCAACAGGCACATGAAAAAATGCTCAGTATCACCAATTATCAGAGAACTACAACAAAACTACAATGAGGTATCACCCACACTAGTCAGAATGGCCATCATTCAAAAGTCTACAAACAATATATGCTGGAGAGGGTGTGGAGAAAAGGGAACCCTCCTATATTGTTGGTGGGAATGTAGTTTGACGCAGCCATTATGGAAAACAGTATGAAGGTTCCTTGAAAGACTAAAAATAGGCCTACCATATGATCCAGCAATCCCACTCCCAGACATATATCCAGAGGGAATCTTAATTCAAAAACATACCTGCACCCCAGTGTTCACAGCAGCACTATTTACAATAGCCAAGACAGAGAAACAACCTAAATGCCCTTTGACAGATGACTGGATAAAGAAGTTGCGGTATATTTATACAATGGAATACTACCCAGCCATAAAAAATAATAAAATAATGCCATCTGCAGCAACATGGATGAACCTGAAGGTTGTCATTCTAAGTGCAGTAAGCCAAAAAGAGAAAGAAAAATATCATATGATATCACTTATATGTGGAATCTTAAAAAAAAGACAAACAAACTTATTTATAAAACAGAAACAGACTCACAGACATAGAGAATAAACTATGGTTACCAGGGAGGAAGAGGGTAGGAAAGGATAAATTGGGATTCAAGATTTGCAGACACTACTACTATATATAAAATAAACAAGTTCATACTGTATAGCACAGGGAACTATAATCAATTATCTTGTAGCAACTTATGGTTAAAAAGACTATGAAAATGAATATATGTATGTTCCTATATGACTGAAGTATTGTGCTGTACACCAGAAACTGACATAACATTGTCAACCAACTATATACTTCAATAAAAATATATTTTAAAAAATAATGATAATGATAAGGTTAGAAATATAATATTTTACAACCAACATAGAATAGTTGATTGAGGCAAGAATCACCAATGGATACTAAAAGTACTGGATGAAAGTGTGTTGACAGGCCTAAAGAATGCCCCCTAGATTACTTATCAAGCACAAAGAGAAAATTACAAATGCTGTAACGTTTGCTGCCACCATCTTAAACCAAGGGATCAGAGTCAATTTTATCAATAATAGGAAAAACTAACATGTGCTTCCTAATGTGATACGAGGGAAGAACAGTCTTGTGTATTACACTAACCTGGATCTAAATACCCATAAACAATCAGAAAACCCAAGCTGAGGGACAATCTACAAAATAATTGCTCAACACTCTTCAAAAATGTCAAAGTCGTGAAAGGCTATGTAAGACAATGAGCCTTGTTTCAAAGGCAATAAACATTGACATTTTGGGGGACAACAGGTCATGATTCTGTAACTTAAGTGGGTCAATATAAATAATAATGATATATTTATGTAAGAGATGAAATGTAGAAAGTGTTAAGAACTGGAGAGTCTAGGTGAAGGCATACAACTCCTGCAACATTTTTGAAAGTTTAAAATTTTCCAAAATAAACATTTTAAAATGTAAGAACACATTTCTGGAAAGAAGTTGGTACAGGGTCCTATGCCTTCCCCTGAGCGTCTGTTCTGGCAGAGACACGCAACACCAAACTTCTCCTTTAATCCTCAACAATTCCTGGAGGAATTCAAGGACAAGGCACAGTATTTAAATACTATACCATTTTGAAGTAAGAAAATTGAAGCCTAAGCAGATAGGTACTTTGCTCTAAAAGCTCATTTTACCTTTAGAGAAAAAAATTAACTCCTGGGGAAAGAAAGGAAAATAATACACAGAGATGTCAAATAGGGGTCAGCTCTAGGTGACGATATGTGGTATTTACTTTCCAGTTTTGATTTTTCAGGTTTCTACCACAAAGAAATTATTCTCAAAAAATGCCAGTTAAGATTTTTAATAAACCAAATAATTTTACAGTAAGGCGCAAATGAAATCTTCCCAGAATTTAATAAACTTAGCCATTCCAAGTTTTACTGGTATTTAGGTTCCCAGATATCATGATTGCAAAAAGGCAGGGATGGATGCGAACAGCCAGGCAGTGACTAGCTCCCGGTTAATTTTTCCCTGATTCATTTACAATGGAATATTTGCATGTTTCCTCCAAGGGCGTTGCACCTTCTTGCTGGCCAAGACATCCAGGTCACAGCAGATCCGGGCGCGTGTGGAGGAAGGCTGGATGATGTCATCCACAAACCCTGGTGAAGCATAGAAAAGGCAGCAGATCATCCGCATCCCCAGGTGCTCCAGCCCGCAGTCCTGTGCTCAGCCTGGGCCAGCAGTGTGAGCCAGGCCCAGCTGGATAGGAGAAGGGCTGATCCCAGGAGCCCCCCGTTCCTCTGGCAGGTCCCAAACTTCTGGCCTAGGAACACTCGGCAAGAAAAGGAAAATCCGACCCCCTCCCTACCAAGATGAATTCAATAGAAAACAAAGAAAATGCGCTTTTCTTTTTAAAACATCACCACAATTCCTCCCATCCTGTACGGAAGCCCCTCTTGCAATGTTACTCTGCCACTCCTCCCACCAAGCAGCGGACTGTGTTTCTTCACCCGGCCTTGCTTTGGCCAACGGAATGTGGCAAGAGTAACACTACAGCTTCCAAACCCAGGTCTCAAGCCGCCTTGCAGCCTCCCCTCTCGCCCTCTTGCCGTCCTCGGGACACCCCGTAAAGCAGCGTGGACTAGCCTCCCTGAGAGTAAGAAACCCTGCAGACACAGTCTAGCTGACAGCCAGCACCAACCAGGTGAGCGAGGCCATCCTGCACTCTCCGCCCCAGTCAGGCTGCTGGTTGCCTGACGGACCCCAGGCAGGACCAGCAGAAGAACCACCCAGCTCAGCCTAGACCGAATCACTGACCCTCAGAACTATGAGGAAAAAGGGAAAAAAAAAAAAGAGGGGGAAGTGGGGTGTTTCAGCCGCTTTGTTCTGAGTTGATTTTTCACAGTACTGGGTGACTGGAACAACACTAGGAACTGAAGCCACTTCGGCCCTGTTGTTCTAATCCTGGTTACAAAGCAGCCCACACAGGCCCGCTGCCCCCAAGCGACGGCTGCCCAGGGATCAGCCAACCCTCCCTAGTTTCCAGATGCAACTGGAAGGGCACAGGCAGACTTCCTGGAGTAAAATAAGCAGCAAATGACCCAACAACTGAGCGAAGCTGCCCTCCCCGCCACGGGCCCGACCTCTCACGGCTGCAGGAAAGGGGTTGGCGAACTTCTCAATGTACTCCGCCCGAGTGGCCTCCACGTCCTCGTGCCCTTTGAAGATGATCTCCACGGCGCCCTGCCGGGAGGGGACGTAGTGAGCGACCCGGGGGCCATGCCCTGGGCAGGCCTCCCTCCGCTCATCCTCACTGGGCGTGCTTCCCGTCCAGGTAAATCAGAGTGCACTGGAGAAAGCGACGCACCAGCTCCAGGTGGACACCGCCAGGGCCCAACCCCCGCACCCCGGGGGCTGTGATGGATGCTCAGCGGTGGCCGGCCGCAGGGACGGGCAGCCCAGGTTCTGTCCTACTCTCTCCAACTGCACTTATCCTTCCCTGAGCCCAAGATGTGCAGGCCTATTTCCCACTGTTAATCCATGGTCCCTTCATCCAGGGAAGCAAAATGCTGTTTCCCTTTTTCACTATCCTGAGCCCAAAGGACACAATTCAGTGGCCAAATGTGGGCAGATTGAACTGCAAATGTAGAAAAATGGAGACTGAAAGATAAGCCTTTGTGTCAGAACCCCTAAACGTCAGCTTGGGGAGGGGGGCATCTGGAGTTACCTGGTTCAACCCCAACAGCTATTTCAAAGCAGGAAAGGAGTGGGGAGCAGGCCGCAACAGGAAGCACCCTACCCAAAGTCACCGGGGTCAGGACTACATTTCGGCCTCTATGGGCTAAAAGCAGCAGCTCTGGGGCCCTCCCTGGGAGATGACCCAGCCCTCTCCCCTTTACTGACATCTCAAACCCACTCCAGGCTCCTCCCACCTGGGTATGAAGAGGGAAGGAGGCCCAGAGGGGCCTTGCCAAGGTCTAGACCCTTGGAGCCCTGGTCACCCCAGAGGCCCTGGCCACCCTCCAGCATTTCCCAGCTGTGCTTGGAGCTCCTACTGGAAAAATCCAGGAGAAGGGAGAGCAGGAGGCCTCACCTTTGCTCCCATGACTGCGATCTCTGCTGTGGGCCAGGCGTAGTTGATGTCACCACAAAGATGCTTGGAGCTCATGACATCATAGGCTCCACCATAGGCCTACAACAGATGCTGAACGTCAGAGCCTGAGTCAACCAGACCACGTCACTTTCAGTCCCCAAGAAGCCACTGAAATGAGGACAAAGAGCAAGAGCAGCCCTCCCTGGCTCCTGGGCCCATGTCCGTGAGGCCACGCAGCCGGGGCAGACAACACGGGGCACAGCCCACAGGCCTGGCACAGTTAGTGCTCACTGTCCCTCCCGGCTTTTCCCCACCGCTGCTCCCAGTTCCCAGAGATAATCCCCGCAGGTATGTCTGAGGGGCTGTGATTCTGTCCTGGAGACATCTTTATAAGGGCGAGAGAGGTGTACTCCTCCTTGCAGCCTGGCTGCAACTCCTGGCCCTGCTGCTGGGAGTGTGGGCTGGCAGCCGCCCGCGGGAGCAGCCTCACCTTCCTGGTGATGACTGTGACTTTGGGCACAGTCGCCTCAGCAAAGGCGTAGAGAAGCTTGGCGCCGTGCCGGATGATGCCCCCGTACTCCTGCGCCGTGCCTGGGGCGTGAGGAAGAGTTACCAGACACCCACAGAGGTCCTCATGAGGTCCGTCTGCCACTCTCAGCTGTGAGGCCTCCCCACTCCCCAAAGGGCCCAGAGAGGGCCACCCCTCGCACAACCCCGTCTTCCAGACACCCAGAAATACAGAGAAGGCACAAATCCTCAGGGAACTTTGCAAGATCTCCAAATAAAGGGGGTCCCTCACTGGGCAAAACCACCTCTCCAGGCCCCCTCTGTCAATAACTTACCAGGCAGAAAGCCAGGGACATCAACAAAAGTGATGAGGGGAATATTGAACGCATCGCAGAACCGGACAAAACGAGCCCCTTTCACAGATGAATTAATGTCCAAGCATCCTAGAAAGACAAAGACCGTCCAGGCTGAGCTTCCAGTCAATTGCAGTCCCACCCACACCAGGAACGTGCCCTCAGCAGCCATGCAGAGCTTGTTTCAGAGGCATCAAAGTTTCCTCATCAGAGAGCGGTAAAGGGGCCACACTCCAGGAGAAACAGGGGAGACAGGAGAGCCCACCTGGCACTGGCCAGACGGCCCAGGAGTGGCCTCAGCCCTGAGGGCATGGGGTCTCCTGCTGGGAGCAGAGCCCAGAGCAGGGAGCCAGTCTCTGCCTTGTAAACAGACGGGCTGCTCCCACCTGACACACAGCTGGCCTCGTCCCTGGAGCCAGCAGTGGGAGGTATCATTCAGGGGCTGGTCTTAGTGTGCCAGCAGCTTTAAATCAGACTCTGGCTCCACCACTCACAGCTGTGAGCTGGGAAGTCACCTTTCTGAGCCTGAGAGTCCTCACCTGACAAGGACGGACGTTACCACCTCCTACCGCAGTTGTAAGGGTTAAAGGAGATGGTATCTACAAAGTGGCAATTACAAGAGCTCACTTACTAGTAAATTCCCCTCCTGGAACAGTTTCCAGAGTTTGCCTGATACCAAACTGAGATGAGAGAAGAATGCAGACCAAAATCCCTCACGGACACAGATGCCCAAAGTCCTAAGCTATCACTGAATCAAATCCAGCAGTATATAAAAACACTGACGCACCATGACCAAGTGCAGTTTAACCCAAGAATTCAGGGCTTAACATGCAAAAAGCAATGAAGTTATTAAATAAAGGAGAAAAATCATATGGTCACCTTAAAAAATATAAACATCTGAGAAAAACCCAATATTCATAATGAAAAACTGGAAGCATGACAGAACTTCCGTTATCTGATAAAGAGTATCTATTAAAAAAAAACAAAACGATATACTCATGGATCAGAATAAATCAATCCCCAAACTGATCTACAACAGTGCTGTCCGAAAGAACCTTCTATGACTGATGGAAATGTTCTCTGGCTGTGCCATTCGACATGGGAGCCACATGTGGGGACTGAGCACTTGGAATATGACTAATAAGGGACTAAGTTTCTAATTGGATTTAATTTTAATTACTCACACTATTTTAATTATTTTAGATTTAAAGTTTAATAGCTAGCATACTGGACAGATCTGTATTTTCAAGCAATTTCTATCAAAACCATAGGGAATTCTTTTGTAGAAACTGACACACAGATTCTAAAATTCATATGGTAATACAAAGGAGACAGAATAGTCAAAACAATACTTTAAAAAAAAGGAGCAAAATCAGAAGGCTTGCACTAGCCGATTTGAAGACTCACAAAAGCGCGGTTTCTCAGTCTCGGCACTGCCAACATTTCAGACAGGATAATTCTTTGTTGCGGGGAATTGACTTCTGCACGTAGGGTGCGCGGCCGCGTCCCGGGCCTCCACCCACCAGAGGCAGCAGCACGCCTTCCCCCCACCCCCACCATGACAGCCAAAAATGTCTCCAGCATTCCCAAATGCTCCCCGGATGGTGAAACTGCCCCTGGTTGAGAACCACCAAGAACTATAAAGTTACAGTAACCAAGACGATATGGGAGAGTTACAAAGGTAGGCAAAAACAACAAAACAGGACAAACTGTGAAGAAACAGACCCACACAACTGATTTTAGACCAGGCACCAAAACAGTTCATTGTGGGAAGCAAGTCTTTATAATAAATGACGATGGAACAATTAAATATTTGTATGGAAAAAAAGAAAGTAGACTCCAGTTTCAATCTATAATCTACACACAGAAATTAACCCAAAATGGATCATAGATCTTAACCCAGAACTACAAAGCTCCTAAAAGAAATATAGAATTGTCCTTAAAACCCTGTAGTAGGCAAAGATTTCTTGGACACACAAAGTTTTAATCAGAAGTAAAAACACTGATAAATGGAACTTTACTAATTTTTTAAAATAATGTGAGTCAAAAGACACCATTAATTAAATAAACAAGCCACAGACCAGAAAAAGATATTTAAAATACCTGTAACTGACAAAGGACTCACATCTAGAACATATAAAGAACCCTAGAAATCAAAAATAAAAAGATAAACTCAAAAAATAGTAACAGGCAAAACCTCCCTCTTGCCAAATGCATTTTCTGGAATAACAGAAGTGTTTTATACCTTGTTTTAGATGGTGCTCACAGAGCTGTATACAATTGTCAAGTTGCCGGAAGCCATCCCAATGAGCACATAAAAGCTGTGATGTTATTGTGTGTAAATTACAACTCAAGAAAAATGTTTTAAATCTCCTCTCCTCCTTCTCTATTCAAATCTATGTTAATGACCTGAAATAACAAATGTAAGTGATGAGTATCAGGATGAAGACAATCCTAAAGGGAGAAAGCTCAAAATATACAGAGGCAAGAGTGAAAATTAACAGGAAGAAAAACACAAGCAGTGCAACCAAAACAGGACACAATCACTGAGGAAATGAACACAGTCAGAAATGGGAAACCTATGGCCCCAAGCTTCCAAGAGCGGGCCCAGGTCCCAGGACTCGGCCTCATCATCTTGGGCCCTGGCCCCAGGCGTGTCGGAGCACCCAGCACCCAGAATGCCCGCTGGGCCCTGGTTACTTCCCTCAAGGAAGAAATGAGAACCAGACCAGAGGCCTCCTCCGTGAACCTCTGCAGCTGCCTTTTGGACACATCATAAACATCACAAAGAATTAATGAGCCAAGAAAGAGGGAAGCCAAGGACCCACCATGGAACCGAGTAGTCAGACTCCAGCCAAGTCTGGGGTGGCCCTGGGACAGACATTCTAGGTATTTGCAGATCAAGTTTCCAGAAGGAGCCAAGCGGTTTCTTAAAAAGTGAGCTCGTGAAAGCACACCAGAACTGCAGGGTGCCAGAACCTGCAGGTGTGGTCATGGGACAAGAAACATCTTTGAGCAGACACAGGAAATCATGTGAAGTCCACGCCAGGGGCAGACGCTGCTAAGAGGAGGAACTAAAGAGATACGTGAACAGTTGAGAATTTACTGTAGGAACAAAATGCATTTTCAGTGTGTGTAAATTTCTAACTTAAACACTTTCTCAAAACAACAAAATGGTGGAGTAGGCAGCACCATGCTTCTGTCCTCAAACAGAAACATCAAAAAGCAAGCAGAAACTGTCAGAACCAACTCTATCAAAACTCTGGAACAGGCACAAGTTTACACCTAAGTAAAAGCTGGATCAAGAAAAAGGAACCTTAAAAGCTGAAGGAAAGCTTTGTGGTATTTTGAATTACACTTGCCCCACACTCTCCCTGGCTCTAGAGGAAGCAAAGAAGACCTCAGTCACTAATCACCATGTTGGTCTGTTCTAACTTGTCTAGGGGCTACCTGAAAGATGGATGCGAGATCAAAGGTCTCTTCACCTAATTCAGAAATCACCTAGGCCAGAAAAGGGGCAAGCACTGCTCAAAAACACTGTAAGGCAAAAGAGCAACCTATAGGCATCTGGGGCAAAAGGTTACAGCTGAGATCACCTGAGGCCTGGGAAGAAACAACCAGGAAGAAAGGGGATTTCTTGGAGGGGGTGGGGATGGAGGCAGGGGAACTAGGGCATTCCAGAGTACTCGGGCATACAAGGGACTTCAGGAAGACACAGGTATGGCTAGAGCCAGACACATGCTCTGAAAAGATCTGAGAGGGAGAAATTAGAAAATACCCTGAGATGAATAGAAATGAAAACGTAACATTACAAAAGACATGAGAAGGCCCTAGGCGCTAACCTTGGGTTGATCCCTAAATTCATTTTAAGTCTGGCTAAATGCTGAAGGAGAGCCCCGGTTCAGAGTCAGTTTGCAAAGACCAGGAGAGGTGTTTTCTTATTTGTCTGTTTTAGCACCTGGAGTTCGAGGTAATCTCTGTCAAAACACTAGCTGGAACCAAGCTAAGGAACAGAGACTTCAGTCACTATATACAGCAAGAAATACAGCCTCTGCAAAAATAGCTGGGAAAAGACATAGACAACTTGACTACTACAGCATTCAACAATCAACAAAACAACAAACTCTGGAAAAACGGGAGATTATGAGTCCCAGAGTTACTACATCGTAACATTCAAATGTTCAGTTTTCAACAAAAAAATAACAAATCATACAAACAAACAGGAAAGTATAGCCATTCAAATGAACAAAATAAATTAAAAGAATCCATCCCTGAGGAAATGCAGATCACAAAATTACTAAACAAAGACTTTAAAACCACTGTCTTAAATCTCAAGGAGATAAAAACAGGAAGCACTAAAAAATCAGGAAAACAATGTATGAGCAAAACAAGAACATCAATAGACAGAAATTACAAAAAGGAACAAAACAAATTCTGGGGCTGAAATGTGCAACAACTGAAATGAAAAATTTGCTACAGAGGTTCAACAAGACTGGGGCAGCAGGAAGAAGGACCAAGAAACCTGGAGATAAGAAATTTTTAATTATTCAGTCTGAGGAGCAGGAAGAAATGAAAAAAATGAAGTGAACAGAGAATAAGGGACCTATGCATTACCATCAACTGAACCAACCTACACAGCAAGGCAGCACCCGAAGGAGAGAGAAAGGGCAGAGAGATTACTTGAAGAAATAATGTCCAAAAATTTCTCAAATTTGGCACAAGACGTAAAGCTACAAATCCAAGAAACTATAACTCCTAGTAGGACAAACTCACAACCCACACTGAGACACATTACAGTCAAATTATCAAAAGACAAAGAGAATCTGGAAAGTAGCAAGAGAGACGTGACTCATCCACACACAAAGGACCTTCAGTAAGATTACCAGTTGATTTCTTAGCAGAAACCCTGGAAGGCAGAAGACAATGGAATACATATTTAAAGTGTTTAAAGAATAAAACCGTCAACCAAAAACTCTCTACTTCACAAACTGTCCTTCCAAAATGAGGGAAAAATTAAGACATTCCTAAATAAACAAAAGCTGAGGAGTTCATTACCAGTAGGCCCAACCTACAAGAAATGGTAAAGGGAGTCCCAACAGGTTGAAATGAAAGAATACTAGACAGTGTCACAAAACTGTATGAAGAAATGAAGATCTCCAGAAGAGATAGTTACATGGGGAAATATAAAAGACAGTATTATTATATTTTTTGTTTGTAACACGAAATTGTGTGGGTTTTTTTAATTTCTTACATGATTTAAAAAACAAATGCAGCCCAGAAAGGTTCACTGAATTCTACAAAACATCTGAAATCGAAATTACATCAGTTCTCTGTAATCTCTTCCAGGAGACAGAATCAGAGGAAATACTTCCTAACTCGCTCTAGGAGGCCATCATCACCCTAATATGAAAACTAGACAAAAGCATTACAAGGGAAGAAAACCACAGACCAATGTCTCTCACAAACAGATGCAAGAATCCTCAACAAAATATTCAGCAAATCAAATCCAACAACATACCAAAATACACTACCTTCCCAGTGGAATTTATCTCAAGTATGAAAATTGATTCAATATTTGAAAAACAATTCACATGATCCATTAATTCAATAGGTTAAAGAAGAAAAATCACATGAACCTATCAATAGACACAGAAAAGCATTCACAAAATCCAGTATCTACTCATGATAAAACTGAGCAAATGAGAAACACAGGGGAACTTTCTCAACTTGATAAACATCTACAAAAACCTACAGCTAACAACATCATACCTAATGGTGAAAAACTAGAAGTTTTCCACTTAAGATCAGGTATAAGGCAAGAACAGTGCCCTCTCGCCACTCCTTTTCAAAATTGTACTGGAAGTCCTAGCTAATACGGTAAAACAAGAAAAGATAGAATTTTGATTGGGAATGAAGAAATCTAACTGTCTTTGTTCACAGATAACATGACTGTATATATAAAAAGTCCTAAAGAACTAACAAAAACACAGCTGAAACTAATGAACAATTACAGCAAGGCTGCAGGATACGAAGTGAACTTACTGAAGTCAATCACTTTCCTATATACCAGCAATGAATTGAAACTAACACAATGCAAGTTACATCAGCACACTCCCCCACAAAAAGAAATATGTAAGCATAAATATAACAAAATACAAGATCTGTATGAGGAAAACTACAAAACTCAGATGAACAAAATGAAGAAAGCTAAATAAGTGGAGAATTATTCCATGTTCATGGATAGAAAGACTCAATATTGTCAAAAGGTCAGTTCTTTCCAACCTGATCTACAGATTTAATGTACTTCCAATCAAAATCCAAATAAGTTATTCTGTGGATACTGACAAACTGATTCTAAAGTTTATGGAGAGGCAAAAGAACCAGACTAGCCAACACAATACTGAAGAAGAAAAAACTTGGAGGATTGATAATACCCAACTGCAAGACATATAATAAATCTGCAGTAATCAAGACAATATTGGTGAAATAAACCAATAGAACATAATAGAGAGCCCAGAAATAGACCTCCATAAATATAATCAACTGATCTTTGACAAAGGAGCAAAAGTAATACAATGGAAGAAAGTCATTTCAACAAATGTGCTGTAACAACTGGACATTCATATGCAAAAAACCTGATGTAGACCCAGACATTATACCTTTCACAAAAATTAACTCAAAATGCATCCACAGACTTAATATAAAACACAAAACTATAAAACTCCTGGAAGATAACATAGGAGAAAACCTAAGTGACTCTGGCATGATCCATGAGAGAAATACTTGGCTAGCTGGACTTGATTAAAGTTAAGAACTTCTACTCTGTGAAAGACATATAGAAAGTGAGAAGACAAACAAAAACTAGGAGAAAATATTTGCAAAATACACATCTGATAAAGGACTGCTATCTCACACATACAAAGAACTCTTAAAACTTGTGAAAGAATTTCAATCTAAAATAGAACTGGTGGATATAAAGGAGAATCTCACATGTGCCCTCAGAAAGACAAAACTTAAAGACTAAGAAAGTGATTTCCCTTAAATGCCTGATTTACAGAAAACTGATAATGCTGAAATTTTCTCAGATGGGGGATTGATCAGGAGATGTCTCATATCAACCTTGGGAAGTTTCATGAACGGGAGATGACCCAGGTCGAGTTGGTCTCATAAAGTGGGCTGAACTGAGCTTCGTTTATGTGACTGGACTAGTTTTGCCTGCTCAGGAAGCTTTCAAGGACTGGTCTCTATTTGTTTTTTATTTTAACTGACTCTAACTGCACTCTCCCTTCTTAACATTTCCTGTCCATAAATACAACCTGCCCCAAACCCTCAACACTCTCACTGGTGGCCTGCTACAATTTGCTTGTTCTGAACTGCAGTTCCTTCTGCTGTTCTTGAGTAAACTCGTATTTTTGAGATTGCCTCCATCTGCCTTTCTATTTAGGTCAAACTCAACAAGAAGAAAGCAACCCAAGGGGGGAAGGTATAGCTCGGTGGTAGAGTATGTGCTTAGCGTGCACAAGGTCCTGGGTTCAATCCCCAGTACCTCCATTAAATAAATAAATAAACCAATAAACCAAATTACCTCCCCCACCTCAAAGAAAAAAACAAAAACAAAAATAAAAAAAGAAAACAACCCAAATAAAAAAATGGGCAAAAGACCTAAACAGATACCTCACCAAAGAAAACACAGACATGGCAAATAAGCATGCTCCACATCATATCATCAGGGAAATGCAAATTAAAACAAGATACCACTCCATACCTATCAGAACAGCCAAAATTCAGGAACACTGACAACACCAAAAGCTGACAAGGATGTGGAACACCAGGAACTCTCATCTACTGCTGGTGGGAATGCAAATTAGTACAACCACTCTGGAAGACAGTTTGGTAGTTTCTTACAAACTAAACATATTCTTACGATTCGAGCCAGCAATCACACTCCTCCGTGTTTACCTAAATGAGTTGAAAACTTATGTCCACACGAAAACTTGCACAAGAACGTTTTTGGCAGCTCTTTTTGTAGCTGCCAAAACTCAAAAGTAGCCAAGATGTGGCAATTATAAATAATGGTGCTGTTAAGAAAAAAAATCTATTTCATTTTATTTAGATACCGTATTTCCAAAGCTTTTAGATGAGCTCTTATGTCCTTTGAGTCTTTCTCAAAAATTATTACATTATCTCTAACAGGTATTTTTTCAGTAATCCTACGTTAATAATCTGCTGATATGATTTCTAAACGATAATAATATATCACTACCTTAAATGCATTATTGCTTCCTCATGTTTTCACTTAGTATCTTAGCTGATCACAACATGTGCAATAATTTCAAGAGCTATTATTGCTTTACACTTGTTCCTGGTTAAATGGAAACGTGTCCTTTTGTATCCATAATAATTGTGAATGATTCCTTCTTCAAAATACATTCATCTTCTTCTTGGATAAACTTTCTTGTAGGATTATGGGGTAGTCAGTGTACCTCCATCTTATTTAAATATTCATTCACTGGTAATATTGGCCTATGAAATAAAACTACAGGCATACTTAGGAGATACTGCAAATTCAATTCAAGAGCACCCCAATAAACCAAGTATCACAATAAAAAAAAAAAGTAGCCAAGATGTCCTTCAGTAGCTGAATAGATAAATGAACTGTGGTATATCCAGACAATTTAATCTTAACGCTAAAAAGAAATGAGCTATCAAGCCATGAAACAGCGTGGAAGAAACCTGAAATCACAGAGTATATAACCTTTTCAGACCAGTGTCTTCCCTGTTACTAAGTGGAAGAAGATGATCTGGAAAGGCTACATACTCTGTGATTCCAGCTATATGACATTCTGGAAAAGGAGAACTATGGTAACAGTAAACAGACGAGTGGTTGCCAGGGGTCACCAGGTTATCAATGTTAGGGGGAGGGGAGTGATGAATAGGAGGAGCACAGGAGTTTTAGGGCAAGTGAAATCACTCTGTATGATGCTGCAAATGGCAGGTAACAAATGTACCACTCTGGTTCAGAATACTGATAACAGGATAAGCTGTGCATGTATGAAAACAGGATATGTATGGGAACTCTCTGTAGTCTCCTCTCAATTTTACTGTGAACCTAAAAGAGGTCTAAAAAATGAAGGTTTGTTTTTTTTTTTAAAGAAAAATTATACACCATGACCAAATGGGACATACCCCAGGAATGCAAAAGTGGTTCAATATACATATAACATGATCCTATAAATAGAAAACCCCAGAGAATCCACAAGAAAGCTACTAAAGCTAATGAATTCAGCAAAGCTGCAGGTTACAAGATCAGCAAACAAAAAGCAGTTGCATAGCTGTCTTTCTATACACCAATAATGAACAAGCCAAAAAGTCAATTGAGAAAGGAATTCCATTTACAACAGCATCCAAAAGAATAAAACACTTAAGAGTAAATTTAACCAAAAGGTTAAAAACTTGTGCAGCAAAAACTACAAAACACTGTTGAAGAAATAAAAGACCAAAATAAATGGAAAGACATTCTGTGTTCATAAACTTAACATTGTTAAGATGTCAGTACTATATGAAGTGATCAACAGATTCAATGCAATCCCGATCAAAATTCCAACAACCTTTTTTGCAGAAATGGAAAAGCCAATAGTCAAATTCAGACAGAATTGCAAGGGGCCCCAAAAAGCCAAAATAATCTTGGGAAACAACAACAACATGAAAAGACTAAAGTACAAACCTAAAGTAATCAAAACAGTGTGGTAGTAGCATATGGAGACACGTAGACCAAAGGAACAGTACTGAGAATCCAGAAATAAACACATATATCTGTAGCCCATTGATTTTTGACAAAAAGGCGAGGTATATTCAATAAGAAAAAAATGGTCTATTCAACAAATGGTGCTGGGATAATTTCTATATGCAAAAGAAAGATACTGGACCCCTAACTCACACCATATATAAAAACTACTCAAAATTGATCAAAGCTAAATGTAAAAGCTGAAAGCATAAAACTCCTAAAAGAAAACACAGGGGGAAACCTTCATGACATTGGATTTGGGAATAAGTTCTTAGATATGACTACAAAAGCATAAGCAACCAAAAAAAAAAGAGAGAGAGAGAGTATTAAACTTCACAAAATGTTAAAACTTATGTGTGTCAAACGACATTATCAAGAAAGTGAAAATACAACCTACAGAACAGAAGAAAATATTTGCAAATCATTTATTCTGATAAAGGTTTAATATCCAAAATATACAAAGAACTCCTACAATTCAACAACAACAACAACAAAAAACTTCAAGTAATTAAAAATGAGCAAAGGATTTGAATAGATATTTCTCCAGAGATATGCAAATGGCCAGTAAACACAAGAAAAGATGCTCAATATCCTTAATCATTAGGGAAATATAAATGAAAACTACAATGAAAAAATACTTCAGACCCACTAGGGTTGGCTATTATCAAAATATACCAGAAAATAACAAGCGTTGACGAGAGTATGAAGAAACTGGAACCCTTGTGAACTGCTAGTGAAAATGTAAAATGGTGCAACCACTGTGGAAAAGTGTGATATTTCCTTTAAAAAGTAAATCTAAAATTACCATATGACTCAGTAATTCCACAATTCAGGTATACACCCAAAAGAACTGGAGAGAGGGATTCAACCAGATACTTGTACACCATGTTCATTGTCACATTATTTGCAATATCCAACAACTCAAGTATCCATCAACAGTCAAATGATTAAACAAAATGTAGGATATACATGTAATGGAATATTACTCAGACATGAAAAATCAAAATAAGGTTCTGATATATGCTACAATACAAATGAACCTTGAAAACATTATGCTAAGTGAAACACACTAGACACAAAAGAACAAATATTATTTGACTCCACTTATATGGCATATATAGAATAGGTAAATTCACAGAAACAGAGAGTAGATTAAGATTACCCAGTGCTGGGGTTAGGATGAAAGGGAGTCTCTATTTGGGATTTGAAAAAATTTTGGAGACTGCAGTGGTAATGGCTACATACATTATGAATGTAACCAACACCACCACATTGCATATTTAAAAATGGTTAAAATGGCAAATTTTATGTTAAACGTATTTCACCACAATAAAAAACATCTTTAAAAACCTTCTTCTAAAGACAAGAAAAAACTGCCATAGCAGAAATAAAAGATGAAGTTGGGTCAAAAAGGGAGGATGTATTCATCCCACACAGGGATTCAAAGGAAACCAAAACCAAAGAAAGGAAAATAGTAAGGAGGGAAGCAGTATCCAGAGCCCCCAACCCCACCCAGAGCACAGCCATGGAAGAGTCCCCACTGCCCGGCCGTGACCAGGTCTGGCCACATCACCAGAAAGCTGTGAGGCACAGACACAGCAAGATGCTGTTAACTCGTCACGTACCAACTAGGTACCTGGCACGACTGAAGGCACCAGGGATAAAACTAAGTAAGACACCAACACCCCTGGCCTCATGGAGCTCAGTTTAGTGGGTGAGTTATAATCTAATTAGGGGGACAGAAAGCAGACCTCTGAAGAAGTAAAGACCTTGTAAGTTGAGGAACAGGGTTATCTATAAACTCAAAAAATTAGGGAAGTATGAAAGAAGCATTTTGAGATGCTTGTTAATTCTGAGAAGTTAAGAGAGAAAGGAGCTTTTGCAGCAACACCTATCTGAGTTTTTCCTCTGGCTACGGATGGCAGAAGATGAGCACCGTGGGCCCAGGCAGCCCCGGCCCCCAACAGCACCACCACTGCCCCCCAACCCTAAGGTCCAGGAGAGCTTCTCCCTCCTACCTGAAGCCACCTTAGGCTGGTTGCCAACAATTCCAACAGTCCTCCCGTTCATTCTCGCAAAACCAACGACGATGTTCTTGGCATAATTGGGCATGATCTCAAAAAACTCTCGCTCATCGATCACCTGCAGGGATAAATTTACTCCTGAGCTCAAAATGATAAACAAGAGACAACTATGTTACAGAATTATAGACGTTTACGCTACAGGATTACAGACATTTACACTGCAGAATTACAGGCTGGAGGACTCCCTCCCCACCTACAGGTTCTTCAAGGAAGCAGGACACCAGGCAGAGGCAACACCCCCTCTCACACGCTGCTGGGGGAGGAATAAGCCAGTGCAACCTCTTTTAAAGGTTCTATTTGAATTTGGCATATTTATTACACTTTTTAACCTTATTTTGAAATCGTTTCAAACTTACATAAAAATTTCCAGAATAGTACAAAAGAAGTTAAATATCCTTCACCCAGATTCACCATTTATTTTTATCATGTAAGCTTTATCGTTCCCTCTCCCTACCTGCCTACCCCACTTTTCTGTCTCTCAAGTATGTGTGTGTATATACATTTTCTAGCTATATATATGTATATACACACAAATTTTTTTCCTGAACTGTTTGAGAATAAATTACAGACATGATGCCTCTTTACCTCTAAGTACTTGTCTGTCTCCTAAGAACAGGACATTCTCTTATATAACTGCAGTGATATTGTCAAATCAGTAAGTCAACATTAATACATTATTAACCATTATAAAACCTTATTCAAATTTTGCCAGTTATCCCAATAACACCCTTTATAGCAACAAAAATCTGGTTCTAGAACCTGATCCAAGATCACCTGGTACTTTTAGTGGTCATGTCTCTTTAGCCTTCCTTAATTTTTTCCCCCTCAATCTTTGTCTTTCATGTTCATAACATCTTTGAAGACTACAGATCAGTTATTTGGTTATTTGCCTCCTATTTCGGTTTAATGTTTCTTCATGTTTAATTTCAGGTTAAGCATTTTTGGCAGAATGTCACAGGAGTGAGACCCTCTCAAGTGAATCACATCAAAAGGCACATGTCAATTTGTCCATTAATGGTGGTGATATATGCCAGGTTTATCCCCTGTAAAGTTACTATTTTTCCACTTCTTATTAGTAAGTATCTTGTGGGGAAATATTGTGAAATTATGTAAAAATCCTATTCTTCATCAAGCTTTCCCCCAGTAGGGTTAGTTAACATTCACTGATGATTCTCACTTATTAACCCGATTACTGTGATGACAGTTGCCAAATGATTTCTCTGACTCCATTTTTCCTTCTTCTATTACTTGGCATCCTACCGTCAGAAATGTCTTTGCCAGAGCGGAGGTTGGGGGCGGTGTCTAGCTCAGTGGTAGAGTGCCTGGCTAGCATGCGCAAGGTCCTGGGTTCAATCCTCAGTGGCTCCATTAAAATAAATAAGCCTAATTACCTCCCCCCACCAAAAAATAATAATAATAATAAATTTGAAAAAAATAAGAAATGTCTTTGTCTTTCCCATTTACTTATGGGAAATCCACAGTATTATAAGACTTTTGTTTTATTATGTGGATTGTAATCTTTACCAACATTATGTTCCAAATGTCCCATATCTGACGGTGGGGACTCATTCAAGGTAGATCTTGTGCCCTTTTGATGTTTCTCCATCACTCTTTGAGCACTACCTTACTTTCAGATTCATCTTGTATTTTTTTCTGTCCCAAGTATAGAATCAGCCATTTCTCCAAGAGGCCCAGGTCCCAGGGATGGGGGAGCAGGGTAAATGATTGTTTCTAAGAACCTAACCTAGAGCACAGAGCTAGGAAATCCACAGACACACACACACACAAACTTATTTCTATAAGTAATATGAAAACCAGGAGTTCATACTGATAACTCCAATTCTAGTCCAGTCCAACTAGTTCATTCTAGTATCCCCCTTTCCATACCATAACCTCTTTCTCCTACAGTGGACATCTAACTTCCATTATCCTCAAAATGTACTTATTTATTCAATCCTCAAATAGAAATGAAATGGTTCAGAATTGCTGACCCATATAAGTTCAAAAAAAATTAATTAAATTCAGCATTTCTTTATAACTATTTCTATCATTAGAATAAATGTAAGTAGTCAAATACTATGTCCAAGTTATTCATTTGAAACAGTCAAGTTCATTTGTTTCTATTTCAAAGGCTTACCCCCAGTCTTGATTTTATTATTTTAATATATAAACATTAATATAGTTTAATAGTGTCACTCCCCACCCCCTTCACCCACCCCATTATTGTCACCATTTTCTGACTTATCTTTTGTGTGTGTGTTGCAGAAACAAGCAGGTAGATTTATAGCTTATTAATTCTCCTTCCACCATAGATGGACAGAAACAAACTATAGATACTCTCCTGCCCTCTGAGTTTCTTCACTTAGTAATAAACCCTGGGAATCACTCCCATGTCAGTTCATAGAGCTCCTCCTCACTCTTTTTCCCTCCTGCATAGTACTCTATTGTATGGCTGCACCAAAGTTTACTCAACCATCTCCTACGTGTTTACATTATTTTGACACTTACATTCAGATTGTCCAGAATATTTTGCAATTATAAATAACAATGTTTTTCGCCTGCTTTTCTGTCAATTTTAGTCTTTAGTCCCTCAATTTTTTAAAAAGTTCTTTACACATTAAGGATATTGGTCCTTAAGTTGCAATATATATTGCAAATATTTTCTCTCAGTTTTTGGTTGTCTTTTAACTTTGTCTTTTTTGCTATGCAGAGTGGAATTTTTAAGTGTTTACATAGTCAAATTTATCAATTTTTAAACTGAAACTGGATTTTGAAACCTCCTAAGGTTAGAGAAATTTACCTACAATTTCTTCTAGTACTTACATGGATTCACTTATTATATTTAGTTCTCTAGCTTATTTGTAGTTTATTTTTGTATATGGTATAAAGTAGAAATATAATTTTATATTTTCCTAACTGGCTATTCAGTTGTCCAGCACCACTTCCTAAAAAGCTAATCTTTGCCCCTGAAATCTGAGATAATACCTTTATTGTATATACCCGAATTCTGTATGTACTGAATCAACTTCTGACTTTTCTGTTCTATTCCACCGATCTATTTACATGCCAAGACCACACTGCTTTCACTATAGCATGCTTAAATATAGATTATGACCACAGCTTTTCTTTTGATATTTTTATGTTAACCCAGTAGCCAGGAATAAGGGGTATCTCTGCATTTATTCAAAGTTTATTTTCATGTTTTTCAGAAGTTTTAAAACTTGCCCTATAGATTTACTACTAAATATTTTATCTTTATTGCTGTGTAAGAGGAATTTTTATACTAACACAATTAGTTACTGTTTGTGCATATGATGACTTATTTCTGCTAATTTTATATCCGTTCCGTTTATTGTTTCAGTCTTACCACACATTCTCTAGCATTTTTAGCATATTATGTCATCTATAAGCACAAGTAAACTTTTCCAAGGCTTTTTGCCTCTAACTGATCTTCTTCTTGTCTAACTGCATTGCTAATATCTCCAGTAAAATATTAAATAATATTTTAGATGCAACTGTTTGGCTATGTTCTCCACAATAGACTTAAATATGATCTCAAAAATGAAAGAAAACACATTTCTTAAATTTCTAGCTCAAAAGTTTGAGAGGGGGGAAAATGATGATTAACTGAAAGAAAGCAGAAAAGGAATTGATCAACGTAAAAGCAGAAATATATAGCTTTAAAAAAGTGAAACCAAAAAGCAGACTCTCTAAAATACATCAGTAAAGTGTTTCAACTACTAGGTAACTAAGGAAACATAAAACAAAAAATATTAGAGAAGAAAACCACTGGAATAGATTTTGCTAATCTCAGACTATATAACCCTGCATAACCCTATGCAGGTACATTAAAAACCTGGAAGAAATAGGTAATTCATAGAACAAAATATATATACTTTACCAAAACTGACCCCAGCAAAGATAAAGTTTAGAGACATTAACATTAAAGAACAGAGGAAATTACCAAAAAGCCACTCTTCCCTTACAAAAACAGCACTAGGCCGTCACAATTTCACATGAGAATTTCTACATCTCTAAAGAGCAGATACCCAACGGTATTTCTGTTTTCCACCCCCAACATTATGTCAGTTGTTCCAGAGCACAGAAAAAGAGAAAATTTGCATATTCTTACTATGGCACTTTATGAACTGAACTATGTAAGCTCTACCCCCCCCCAAAATTCATAGACTGAAGCCTAACCCCCAATGTGATTATATTTGGAGACAGGGCCTTTAAGCAGATAAAGTAAATAAGGTCATACGGTTGGGGCTGTAATCTAAAAGGACTGGTATCCTTCTAAGAGGAAGAGACAACAAGATCTCTCTTTCCTTGTGCACAGAGAAAAAAGGTCACATCAGGACACAGCAAAGGCAGCCATCTGCAAACCAGGAAGAGGCCTCACCAGACACCAACCCTGCTGGCACCTCAATCTTGGACTTCTAGCCTCCGGAACCATGAGAAAGTTAATTTTTGTTTAAGCAATTCAGTGTGTGGTGTTCTGTTATGCCAGTCTTAGCAAACTAACACATAATGTAAGAACACTGACATCAAAACCTAATTTGAAAATACCACCCCTCCCCCTCAAAAGACAGCTAATATCATATAATATTGATGCAAAAAATTCAAAACAAAATATTCATAAAATATAACAAGTAGCAAGGTATATTTATAAACAGATCTAAGAAAAATCATATGATCATCTCCATAAATGCTGAAAGGGCATTTAACAATATTCAATACCTATCCCTGACTTTAAAAAAACAAGCAGACAACAACAAAAAGTGATGGCTCTCTTAACATGAAAAAATTATATAAAATTAGGGAACACTAATGGCAGTCAGTCTCTCTAAAGTTAAGAAAAAGACAAAGATGCCCATTATCGTAACCTTTATTTATTGCCTTTGATAAAATATGGAGGTACAGACAGTGCCCCTGGACAAGAGAAAGAAATGATGATAACTGGAAAGAAAAAGATAAAACTATTTATATAGACAATATACTAGTATACTTGAAAAACCCAAAAGAATTAATGGTGAAAAACTACTATAAATAACAAGAGAACTTAAAAGGTAACAGTATATAAAATTGATAAACAGAATCAAAGCTTTCATAAATACCTAAAAACCCAGTTCAAAGATAGAAAAGACCCCATTTACAATAAAAAAGAATATTTGGGAATAAACAAGAAACATAGACACCTATATAAAGAAATATTTAAAACAATCAAGGTGGGGGAAGCACACTTTAAGAAATAAACTATGTTTCTAGATTCTTTCAGATTCATAAGAATGTCAATTTTCCCAGTTAGTGCATAACTTTATCAGGATCCCAATAAAAATAGCAGAAGGATTCCCTACTTCCACCCCTTCTTCCACCCTAAAACAAGACAAACTAATTTCTAAAGTTCAAATGGAAAAATAAAGAAGTCTGGGCAAGAAAACTCAAAAAAAAGAATAATCAAGAGGAACTCTCTACCAGATGTGAAAGCACACCATAAACTCAATCATTAAAACAGCATTGGGCACTGAGGACTGGAGAGTCCAGGAGCAGAGGGAACGAGAGAGGGACAGGGACAACTGTGCGGGTGGACAGAGTATGGAAGGCGAGGGTCAGAGACAGGCATGCCGGTAGAAGGGTGACCAAATGGTGCTCAATAGGCTACAGATCCCAGCAACGAGGAGGAGCAAGTCCAGCTGTGGCTGCCGGCTCACGCTGGCTCCTACAGTACAGGGGAAGGAACGGGACACTGGGAGAGCCGGGGCTCCGGGAGGGGCTGTGCCCACAGAGCCATCTGGGTCCAGTTAAGCAAGGACAGCTGAGAGCACCGTGTGCATATGGAAGTGTGAGGGAGACAACGGCCACTGACTGATGTCCCCAGTTTGCCCCAACATTTTCCTCTTGTGCTACACCAAGAAAAAGGTGCACATGGCTCCTGTCCTCCCAAGACCTACACATACACCCGTCAACCCTGTCATGGGATACCTTGTGCACTCTCCTTCCTCTGAAGAGACACAGTGCCCGGTGCCCTCTGAGCATGAGGCTCCAGAGGTACATTAAGAGTCATCCCGGCCTCAACTCCAACCTCTGGAGACATGGCCCTTCTCAAGACCTCTCAGCTCTGCTGGGCCAACTGGCTCCTCCTCCCTTAAGTCCATCCGGGCCAGCAGGGTGGCCACGGTCACCAGCTCTTCCCGGAACACACTACTTAGCGGCCCCTGGTCCTGTGCCCACCCCATGCTCAGCCTGTGCTGCCCAATGTTAAGGCCTGTGGGTCCAGCACTTCCTCACCAAGTCAAAGCCCAGTGACCAAGGACATGGCTGAGCTAACACAGACAAGACAGACAGGTGTGGCACTTACAGAGTGTATGATGTCCACCATGTCGTAGGCTTTGGTAGATTCCAAAGGGACAATTGTATCAAGCTCAGGAACCAGACGGTCACTTTAGATAGAAAAAGAAGCAGATATAATCAACATGGAAGAGGCGGCTGCCTTCTGTGGGTGGGGGAGGGAGAGGAAATGGGGGAGACACATCATGGAGGCTGGACTGATTCTGTCCCTGCTGGGCTTGCGAAGCGGTCCCCAAAGATACAATCATTTGTTACCCCCATATCAAAATGAACCTGAGCTTGATACTAACCCAGATCATTTAGAGAGGGGAAAAAAAGAGCTTATTCCTCTGAATGTGATTCCTTCATTTTCCTCTCCAAATACCCCCTACTGTGTGGGGCACTAAAGGACACTGCAGAGAACAAGACATTGCCCCATCAAACCCAGCTTCCCAGAGAGCTCTGCACCGGGGTACTGGGCACAGTCCTGCCCGATAACAAAGTCCTCCCTTACTTTTCATTTGCTATTTATACATATGCATATTGCTTCCTGGGATTGAGTGGAGAGGCGGTATAGCCAGGCCAAAGCAGGCTTTTCAGACATGTCTGGGTCTGGGTCCCTGGGCCATAACACCTTCAAATGATGTCCTAAACCTTTCAAGAACCTCAAATAATACAGGTGCTCGGAATAGGAGACTGTGCCCCCTGCTTCTGGGCCTGGTGACCATCCCCCCTTTCACGACTATACTGGCTGTATCCCGAGAAGTGAGGCAGAGGCAGAGAGCGAGGGGCCCTGGGGACAGAACTCTTCAGAGCATCCCTGGCACAGACCCAGCCCCACAGTTAGGAGTCCAGGTCCACTCAACAGGACACCGTCGGAAAACGGCTTCATCCCAGGCCAAATGAGTGCTTCAAAATCAGAGAGGCAACAAAATGGAGAAGAAAGCAGCCAGAGGTCTGGAGCAATGGTTCCCCAGCTGGGCTTCTGGTTTACTGTCTGGTGCCCCCGACATCAGCCAGAGGCCTGAACAGCAAGAAGGAGAGAAGGTCTCCATCAGGTGGCCAGCAACACACCCTTTGGAGGACTGCCCCGGATTCTGGTCACAAGCAGGCGTGCATGTCCTAAAGGGCACCCTCTCTGCACCATTTCATGTTGATTTCTTTCATGTAAAGGCAAAAAAAAAAAAATCTATCTCAATTCTGGACAAATCAAAACTCTTAGAAATAATTTTTTTGGCCACTTTCTACTCCCAAGCTACTTATCAGTTATTACAGAGAAGAAAAAAGTAAATAAAATTAAAATCTCTCTGGGATCCTGTGCCAGACATGCCACCCACCATGCCTACACCTGATTCCACTCCACAGTCTACTCCAAGGCACCCACAGGGCAGATGGGCCAGAGAAGGACCAGCCAACCTGCAAAAGCAGAGGAAGGAGCTCCGCCTGCTACTCACCTGGGATCATGGCACTCACGGATGGGAGCCGGGTCCTGACTGCTGAGAGGCAGGTAGTTGAAGAACTCCCGGAGATTGCACAAGGCATCAATGTCATTTTCAAAAGCTCTGTGGGCCACACCTGAGAAGACAGAGAGGCTACAGTGGGCCAGGGCACCTGTCAGCCCAGAGACGCAGCTTCCTGCCCACCTGCACTTTCAGGGACATCTGCAGCAGTCTGCGCTGACAGCCCTGTCGTCCCCACCCTCCGCTGAGGACAGGAGGCCACACCACCCACCTTCAGGCTGATCCTCAGCTCACAAAGCCTGTTCCCTCTGCTCTGTACCCAGACCTCTGCAAGGGTCACTCCAGGCTTTGCTCACATATTTGCCCTAATGTCACCTACTCAGAGAGGCTTTCCCTGGTCCCCTCCAGAACACAACCTTCCCCCCACTTCCCACCCCTGGGCCATGTGGAAGTTCCTGTCACATGTTTCCCTGCAGCACCGACTTCCCTGTTTACTGCCTGACATCTCCCCGAGAATGTCCGCTCCAACAGGGTGGAGACCAGGCCCGCCTCACCACTGCAGCCCCGCGTCAAGAGCAATGCCTGGTTGGTGTCCATTCTCTCTCAATAAAGCTAGACAATAAAAAGGAGAACAATGCCGGCATGTGTCATGGTCACCGTCAGCAACAGTGGAAGGGAAGGAGGGAAGGGAACCACGTGGCCCCAGAGAGGACTCAAGCCATCCTTCCTCAGGAACACTCGGAAACCACGGAGCAGCTAAACAAGGCCACGGACATGAAAGTGCGGCCAGAAACCCTCTCAGGTTCACCCTCCAGACTCCCTGCTTCTACCGCTGCGCCCAGAGTCTCTTCTGCACACAACAGCCAAAGGGAGCTTTTCAAGTCAGATCACTCATGTCGCTACTGAGCCACCCTCCCTGCACCGGGCAGGGCTGCTCCCCTTCCTCAGGGCCTCTGCAGAGCCCACTCCCTCTCCTACGCGGCCCTGCAGTTCACACCTGCAAAGCTGCTAAACAGGTACCCTCACAGTGAGGCCCGCCCTCACCACCCTACTTAGAACTGCCATAATCCCAGCCCTTTTACCCTGTTCTTTTTCCACAGCACCGATTACCTTAACATACTATATAATGTCCTCAGTTACACGGTTTATTGTCTATCTTCTCCGCTAGAATACAAGTCTCATGCAGGCAGAGACCTTTTCTTCACAAATGTACTCCTAGCAAGTAGAACAATACTTGACTCATAGGTACTCAATGAGTATTTGCTGGATAAATAAAAAGCATGTTCAACATGACAGAAATTCTTTCAAGAAATATCTAGACTCACAGACATAAAACAAACTTATGGTCACAGGCGGGAAAGGGGGTGGCAAGGGATAAACTGGGAGTTCTAGATTTGCAGATACTAATATACATAAAATAGATAAACAACAACTTCCTACTGTATAGCACAGGGAACTACATCCAATAGCTTATAGTAACTTATGGTGAAAATGAACATATGTATGTTCCTATGACTGAAGTGCTGTACACAAGAAATTGACACAATATTATAAACTGACTATACTTCAATTAAAAATATAAAAAAAGAAATATTTATAAATTGGTAGAGACTTTGGAGGACAGCATGGCAGTTCCTCAAATAGTTATCATTTGACCCAGAAATTCTACTCCGAGGTATATACTCAAGGGACACGGAAACACATGCCCAGACAAAAACTTGTACATGAATGTTTATAGCAGCATATTCATGACACCCAAAAAGTGGAAACAATTCAAACGCTTATTAAATTATCAATAAACAAAATGAGGTATATCCATACACTGAAGTATTATCGAGCAGTAAAAAGGAACGATGTACTGATTCTTGCTGCAACAGGAAAACATACCGTAACCTTAAAAATATTATGCTAAGTAAAAGAAACCTGTTGCAAAAGACCACATATTGTATGTGTCCATTTATGTCCATTCCATATATATCCAGAAGACAAATCCACTGAAACAAAGTAGATTAGTGACAGCCTAGAGCTAGAGTATTTGGGGGCAAAATAGGGAGCAAATATTAAAGGGTATAGGATTTCTTTTTGGAGTGATGAAAATGTTTTAAAGGTGATGGTAGTGATAATTAAATAACACTGAATATATTAAAACCACTGACTTGTATACTTTAAATGGGTATTTCACGTATATAGTATGTGAATTATGTATCTCAATAAAGCTGTTACCAAAAAATAAATATTTAGGTATGTACATAGAGCATCTTTCGGGTCTTGCTCTGGGGATACAGAGCTAAGTACATCAGACATGGCCCATCAAAGAGCCTCTGATTCAGAAAGAACGCCAAATGCTGCCTATAAAACTAAAATTACGGTGCAGAAAATGTAACATTACGACGAACAGTGGTTCATTACTTCTAAGTTGTCAAGTGAAAACAGGCCACAAAAGCATATTATGCCCCTGCCTTTGAGTATATGTATGCATACGCACAGCCATCTGCATGAAAAGGCTGCAGATAAACAAAACGTGTTGGTGACTATCTGTGAGTGCTAGAACTCCTAGTGATTTTTACTCCTGTATTTTCTAAATTGTTTCCCACAAACATGTAATATGATTGAAATCAGGGGAAAAAAAAGCATATTTCATCAAATCTAAGATGCCATCAAGACTCAACATTATTCTATACTCCAGTAAGAAAAGAAAAAAAAAGCTGCTGCCAATTCCGCCCTGAGATGAGAGCGTCATGACAAGCTGTGCTGGAGGGAGCGCTGAACAGAGCTGGCGGGTGAGGGGAAGGAGTGTGTCAAGGTTGACCCCAACCCACGATGGGAGAGGACCAAATTCTGTGGGCAGGGGATCGAGAGCTCTGACTTTGTCTTAAAAAAAACCGTATCTCATCAAATGTAAGACTTCACTGATGTTAAGACCTCGATTAGATGTGCACTAAGAAAGAAACGCTGATAATTAAATGATGGCCCAATGCCTTAACCACAGTACAACGTGGTGCACAAATGTCACACCAGCCTCTCGCTGCTTTGAAATCTGTCAAAGAGGCAATTCCTTCTGTCCTTCAGTTACGCTGCTTGCCGTGTGGTAGGCAATCCTTTCACAACTTGTGATCTTTTTCCAAGAAAATATGGAATTCCAATCATGATTCCAACAATAAGTATCTTCACTAACATCAGATTCAGACCCTGCTCCCAATTCCATGCCTCTCTGTATAAACAGGATCTTTCTGTGTTGATGTCAAAGCACAGAATAATTTTTACACATGCTGAACTCAGCATGTGTGACACAAACCTCATAGAGATGAAAAGCTATGACCAGGTTTGTGAACACGTGGGCCTACACGTCACAACTGTACCTGACTAATGGTGGTTGGTAAAATGCCATCTACTCTAAGACATACCCCAACTTTGGAGTAAAAGAAAGTCACAATAAAATGCAACTTTTTTTTAAAGTTCAACTTTACATATATAAATCATAATTCTTAAAACCATCATTCTAATTAGCTCAGAAATTTCAAAGACTACCAAAGCATTAATAGTAACCTGTTATTGAACAAGTTTGAGATATAAATCCACCTTTATTACTATATCTGTAGTCAATACACCATACTACCACGTTCTCAAATTCTGTCAGTTAAGTGACATTTTTAACATGCTGTCAGCTTCATCTCTGGCAATGCCTCTTCTCAGTGTCTGACAACAGTAAGGTGAGCCCTAGGCCTCTCACCTGACATGGTGGTGTGGGTCTTGGCACCACCGAGCTCCTCCTGAGTAACGTCCTCATTGGTGACAGACTTCACAACATCAGGGCCAGTGATGAACAAGTAGGAGGTGTCCTGAAACCAGAGAATTCCAGAAGGTTCGACCTCAGAGCACCAGAACTCAACAGAGCCTCAGAGTTCACAGAGCCAAGATAACAAATGCGGAGAAGGTAGTGATGTGGTGGGAAACCAGGTTAGACGCAGCTCACAGAAGCCTACCCAAACTCAAGACCCAAGTTTTCCCTGCCTCACTGTCTATTAAAAAAATCTTTGCTGCCTGGTTCTTTCTCAGCGATATGACCTGAGGCGTGACTAACATTTCACCTAACAGGTGGTCCTTATTCAGAGCCTGCTGTGGACCAAGAATTTTTCTAAGCACTGAATGGGATTGCGTCATTAAAGCTGAGGTACTGTTATCACCCCATGTATAGATGAGGACACTAGGGCACTGTAATGGTATGAAGCTTGCCTAAAATTAACCAGCTGCTTTAAGTGAAGCCATTTGGAGACAACGATAAATCAATGCTTTGGTGTTTTGAGAGGATGAGAGGCTTTTAATTTTAAGCTTCTAACGTAAAGATAATAAAAACATATTGTAAAAATTTTAAACAGAATAGGGGCATACAATAGAAAGTAAGTCTACATGCCAGCCCTTATTTCCAGGCCTCCAATTTCCCTCCCCCAAAGGCAACCACTGTCAGTTTCTCTCCCCTCACAAAGTCATCCATGCAAATATGAGCATTCATATATATTTTTTCCCCTCTTATTTTCACTCCAGCACAGTGTCCTACACACACTTCTAAAACGTCTTGAAGATCATTCCACATCGGTATAGTAAAATATGTATCCCAATTTATTTAACTGTCACCTGCTGATGGTCTTTTAGGTTGTGTCCAGTACAAAAACTGAAGAGGAGGGAATACCTCCTAAATCATTCTATGAGACCCAGCATTACCTTAATACCGAGGCCAGAGAACTACAGATCAATATCTCATATAAATACTGATGCAAAAATACTCAACAAAATACTAGCAGGCCTAGCATTTTAAAAGGAAAAACCAAGAGGAATATTTTTCCTTAAATGCAAGAATGCTTCAGTACACAAATATTAATGTAATATGCCACATTAAAAGAACAAAGGGGGAAAAATTACATGGTCATCTCAATTAATGCAGAAAAAGCATGTGACAAAATTCAACACCACTTCATTATAAAAAGACTCAGAAAACTAGGAAGAAACTACTTTAACATGATTAAGGCCATAAATGAAAAACCTACAGCTAACATTATAGTCAGTGGTGAAAGACTGGAAGCTTTTCCTCTAAGATGAGCTACAAGGCAAGGATGCCCGTTTTCTCCACTTCTAGTCAACACAAGTACTGGAAATCCTAGCTAAAGCAATTAGTCAAGAAAAAGAAAAAGGTATCCATTTCAGAAAGGAAGAAGTAAACTGTTTGCAGATGACATGGATTTTATATGTAGAAAACCCTGAAGATTACACACACACCCAAGCTAAAACAAACAAATTAAGTTGCAAGATATAAAATTAACATACCAAAATCAGTTTTTATTTATGTACACTAAGAATGAACAATCTGAAAAGGAAGTTACAAAAACAATTTCATTTACACTAGCTTCTAAAAGAATAAAGTACTTAGGAATAACTTAGCCAAAAAGGCAAAGAAACCTTGCACAATAAAAATTATAAAACATTGCTGAAAGAAATTAAAGAAGACATAAATAAATGGAAAGACACCCCTATTCATGGATTGAATGACTCAATACTATTAAGATGTCAAACTACCAGAAGCAATATACAGATTCAATTTCACCCCTATCAAAATCCCCATGACACTTTTTTGCAGAAATAGAAAAATCCATCCTAAAATTGATGTGGAATCTCAAGAAACTGTACAGCCAAAACAATTTTTGAAAAAAAACAAAGTGGAGGTCTCACACTCCTGATTTCAACACCTACTACAAAGCTACAGAAATTAAAAGTCTGGTACTGGCATAAAGACAGATACTATAGACCGATGGAACAGAACAGAGAACCCAGCAGTAAACCCTCCCATTGCTGGTCAAATGGTTTTCAACAATGACACCTAGAACATTCAGTGGGGAAAGAACTGTCTTTTCAACAAATGGTGCTTGGAAAACTGGATATCCACATGCAGAAACATGAAGTTGGGACTTAGGTTATATCAAATACAAAATTAACTCAAAATGGATCAAAGGTCTAAACATAAGAGCAAGCTAAAACTAAAACTTAAAAGAAAACTTAGGGTAAAAGTCTTGTGACACTGAGGGGAAAAGTCCTGTGCCACTGGATCTGGCAAGATTTCTTGGGTATGACAATAAAAGCTGAGACAACAAAAGTCGATAAACTAGACTTCATCAAAATTAAAATCTGTGCAAAACAAAAAACACTAACAGAAGGAAAAGGCAGCCCACAGAATGGGAGAAAATATTTTCAAATCATATATATCTGTTAAGTGGTTTAAATGGTTAATATCAGAATATATGAAGAACTCTTACAACTCAGTAACAACAAAAATATTCAATCAAAAAATGGACAGAAGATCTGTATAGACATGTCTCAAAAAAAAAAAAAAATCAATAGCAAATAATATGAAAAGAGGCTCACCACCACTAATCATTTGGGAAATATAAATGAAAACCACAACGAGATACCACTTCACATGCACTAAGATAGCTATTATCAAAACATAAACAAGTCCTGGTGTGGATGTAGAGAAATTAGAACCCTTATGTACTGCTGGTGGAAATGTAAAATGGTGCAGTCACTGTGGAAAATAGTATGATGTTTCCTCAAAAACTAAAACAGAATTACCATATTATCCAGAAACTCTACTCTAAGGTGTATGCTCAAAAGAACAGAAAACAGGGATTCAAACAGGTATGTGTAACACCAATGTTTATTACAGCGTTAAGTCACAATAGCCAAAAGGTGGAAACAACTCAAGTGTTCATTGGCATATGCATGGATAAACAAAATGTAGAATTACATACAAAGGAGTATTAGCTAGCCTTAAAAAGGAAGGCAATTTGGCATGCTATCATATGGATGAAACTTAAAGACACTATGCTAACTAAAATAAGTCAGTCACAAATGGACAAATATTGTATGAGCCCACAAATTCATTGAGACTGAAAGGGGCCGGGAGTAGGGAATGGAAAACTAGTGTTTAATGAGTACAGAGCCTCAACTAGGGTAGATGAAAAAGTTCTGAAGATGGATGGTGGTGATGGCTGCACAAAAATGTGAATGCACCTAAGGCCACAGAACTATAACTTAAAATTTACCATTTTAACCATTTCCTATGTATATTGTACAATTTTTGTAAAAACACTGTAACAGTGTTAAACTGGAATTTAAAAACTGGTTATGTAAGAAAACATCCTAGTTCTTAAGAATTATATACTGAAGTATTAAAGGGGTAAAGGGACATGATATATATAACCCACTCTCAGTTAAGAATTCTAAGGGGGGAGGGTATAGCTCAAGTGATAGAATGCATGCCTAGCATGTACAAGGTCCTGGGTTCAATCCCCAGTACCTCCTCTAAAAATAAGTAAATAAATAAATCTAATTACCTACTGCCCCCCAAAAAATAATTCTATAAATTTGAAATTTCAAAATAAAAAGATTTTTTTAAAACTCTGCTCAAAGGATAGTATTGAGAGGAAAAAATGCAAGTCACAGAATGGGAGAAGACAGGTGCGACATATATGGTTGATATAGAACTTATATCCAGAATACACAAAAACTCCTAAAAATTAGTAAGAAAAAAACAAAAACCTCAATTTAAAATGGGCAAAAAAGATGAACAGGCATGCCACAAAAGAAACATGAAAAGGCATGGAAATGTAATATTAAACAATGAGAGATCACACCACATGCAAACTGGCATAATTAAATTATGTTAATAAAAATGCTGGCAAGGATGGAGAACAAGTGAAATTTTCACATACTACTAGCAGAAATGTAAATTGCTGCAACTTCTTCAGTAAACAGGCATTAGCTAGAAAAGCTAAGGATATGTATATCCTATGACTTAACATTGCCCCACCTTGAGAAACTCCAACATATATGCACCCAGATACATGTGTAAGAATGCTTATAACAGCATCATTTGCAATGTCAAAATCTTGAAACACAAATATCTGTCAACACAAGTATCTGTAGAAAGGATGAGGATATTAAAATAATTTACTACACAGCTATTAAAATGAACTACATTTACAAAAGAACAAGGATAAATCTTAAAAACATGAGTCATAGCCATGCACACACACAAAATGCATATTATATGATTTCACTTAACATTAAAGGTCATTAACATTAACCACACTGTTTATTGAGGCATAGTTAAAATTTTAAACTATAAAGCAAAGCAAATTTTAAAGCTACCATAAAAGTTGAGATAATAAATAATTCTAGGCAGGATGGATGGACACAACAGTGATTAGGAAGGAAGGGTAATGGTGGCAGGGCTCCAGGAGGGCCATTTCTTGATCTGGGTGTTATTTACATGCATTTGTACATTATAATAACCACTAAACTTTACATATTTTATGTTCTTCCCTGAGTATGCATTATATTAAATTTTAAGTGTTTAAAATGTTTAACTGGGAAAGCAGGCAGAGACAGGTGCAGAAAGACCAGTTAGAAGGACCCTGCAATAATACAGGTGGGGTACTTGGGAGTAATAGCAGCATAAGCAATAAGAAGTAGGCAGCAATTTGATTATATTTTAGATTATATCCTAAAGTAGAGCAACATGATTTCTGACTGATTAAACTTGGAACAGAACAGAAAAACATGAGTCAAAATAGTGTCAGTGTCTTTGACCTGAGCCACTGGACGGCTGGTCTTGCCATTGATTGAGATGGGGAAGGTTATAAGGAGCACTTTGAGAGGGGCTTGAGAGGGGCTCGTTAGAGATAAAATCTATTAAGTCAGAGAAACCCATTCATGTCCAACTGGAAATATGAAAATGAATATATGTATGTATATGCATGACTGGGTCATTGTGCTGTACACCAGAAATGGACTCATTGTAACTGACAGTACTTCAATTAAAAAAAAAGTCCAAGTGGAAATGTTGATAGGGAACTGAACGTTTAATCCTGGTGTTCAGGAGACTGTTCCATCCTAAAGAAACAGGTTTGAGAGTTGTCAACATATACAGAGATGGATGTTTAATGTCTTAAGATAGGATATGCTCACTAGAGGAATGAGAGAATTGCCAGAAGAAAACCAAGAGAATATAGTACCCTCATGTTTCAAAGAAAAAGAAGTGATTAACATAGGTCAAATGTTGCTAGAAGGTCAAGTAAGAAAAGGACTGAGAAATGCCAACTGGATTTAGTGTACAATAATCACTGGTATCTTAGATACAAGAAAGTGATGTTATCATTGACCCTAAATAGAACAATATTCTTTTCATCATAAATTAATTATCTAAGTATATTTAGATCTACTTCTCAATTCTGTTCTATTCCCCTGGTCTACTTATTTACAAAGTGAACAAATAGTTTTAGTTATTTTAGCTTTATAACATATTTTCTCATCTGGCAGGGCTAATTCCTCGTTGCACTTCCTTCATGAAATGTCTATTCTTACATAGCAGTTTCTCCCCTAATATGAACTTCATACTTACCTTGTCTAGTCTTTCAAAAAAGAATCTGTTAGCATTTTTTTCTGCACTCTCATTAAACACACAGAGTATTTAAGATGTAGAACAGTTAAGGCTTAATGACTAGCTGCAGAAGACAAGAAAGAGAAGGTGGGGCCAATATGCATATATTAAAGTTCTTCAAGTGTAAGATGGAATTATGAAGAAAACAGAGAATTAAAAGAGCAAGCATACAAAAAGTCAACATATAGAAATCAGTTGCATTTCTATACACTATATACAAAATTACAAAATAAATTTAAAGCCCCAGCCCACTCACAACAGCATCAAACATAATAAAATACTTAGGTATAAATTTAACCAAGGAGGTGAAATATCTGTACTCTGACAACTACAGGACTTGGATGAAAGACACTGAAGAAGACACAGGTAACTGGGAAAAGACCCCAAGTTCATGGATAAAAATATTGTTAAAATGTCCATACTACCCAAAGCCATCTATAGATTCAATGCAACTCCTACCAAAACTCCAATGGCATTTTTGACAGAGGTAGGGGGAAAAAATCTAAAATCTGTATGGAACCATGAAAGACCCAGAAGAACCAAAGCAATACTGAGAAAAAAGAATAACACTGGAGGCACCACACTGTCTTATCTCAAACACTACTACAAGGCTACAGTGACCAAAACAATATGGCATGCTGTGAGTAGATTACAGAGGGGAATACAGAATCATAGTGAGGGACTTAAAAGTTGGGCAAGGGGGGAGAGTCCAGCTCAAGTGGTAGAGAACATGTTTAGCATATATAAGGTCCTGGGTTCAATCTCCAGTACTTCCTCCAAATATAAATAAATAAATAAACCTCCCCTTTATAAAACAAAGGAAAAACAAAAGTTGGGCAAGATACCTGAACACATTACAGAACAGTGTTTGATTTATAGTAAGGGCTCAATATATGTTAACTATGACTATTTGTAGGGTGAAACACATTCCCACATTCCTGGTATTTTCTTACATAAAGAAACAATATAGTGTCTCTTTCCATTCTGTGGGAGGAGGAATGACTTACTAGATTGGAGAGTTCTGTAAAAGAATTATGTGTTCTGTGCTCGTATCCCCTGTCTCACACACACATGCACATGCACGCACGCGCGCGCACACACACACACTCTCAGCCTGCCTTCATTCCTGAATCCTTTTTTTCTCCTTAAGGAGATCTATGGTTTTCTAGTACTGACTGTATTTGGATGAATAAACTGATGAGTAAATTACATTTGTACAACAGACCTAAAATGATATTTGCCTATTGTTTTATCCATAATAAAAATGATACTTAAAAAAAATATGTCATGGCATAAAAAGAGAAACACAGACCAACAGAACAGAGTCAAGAGCCCAGAAACAAACTCTCACGTATACAATCAACTCATTTGACAAAGGAGCCAAGAACACTCAATGGGGAAAAGATAATCTCTTTGATATATGGCAGTGGGAAAACTAGATAACTGCATGCAGAAAAATGAAATTGGACCCATATCTTATACTACTCACAGAAATTAACTCAAAATGGATTAAAGACTTAAAGACCTGAAACTGTAAACTTCTAGAAACAAACATATGGGAAACACTCCCTGACACTGGTCTTGGCAATAATTTTATGGATGACACCAAAAGTACAAGAAATAAAGGAAAAATTAATAAGTGGAGCTACATCAAACTAAAAAGCTTCGGCACAGCAAAAGAAACAATCAATAAAATGAAAAGGCAACTTACTGAATGGGAGAAAATATCTGCAAATCCTGTATCTGATAAGGGGTTAATATCCAAAATACATAGAGAACTCACACAACTCAGTATCAAAAAAAATCTGATTAAAAAGCAGGCAGGGGATCTCAATAGACATAGTTCCAAAGAAAACACACACATGGTACATGAAAAGATGCTCAACATCACTCATCATCAGGGAAATGCAAATCAGAACCACAGTGAGGTTTTTAGCCTCACACCTGTCAGAATGGCTGTTATCAAAAAGAAACAAGTGTTAGTGAGGATGTGGAGAAAAGGGAACACTTGTGCACCGTTGGTAGGAATGTAAATTGATACAGCCACTGTGGAAAACAGTATACAGGTTCCTCAAAAAATTAAAAATAGAACTACCATCCAGTGGGATTCCACTTCTGGGTATATATACAAGGGAAATAAAATCAGGACCTCAAAGCGGTATCTGCACTCCCATGTTCACTGCATTACTCACAATAGCCAAGATATGAAAACAACCTAAGTGTCCATCAATGGATGAGGAGATAAAGAAAATGTGACACACACATATACACACAGGATTATCCACTGGATATCCACAGTGATAAAGAAAATGTAATATAGACATACACACAGACACACACAGAGGAATATTATTTAGCCATGAGAAAGAAGGAAATGCTGCCACGTGTGACATGAATGGACCTGCAGGGCATTTCACTTAACATGTGCTAAGGAAGATAAGTCAGACAGAAAGAGACAAATACTGTACAATCTCACTTATATGTGGAATCTAAAAAAGTTGAACTCATAGAAAAAGAATGGTAATCACCAAGGACTGGGGTGGGGGCGGGATGGGGCAGGCAAGGGGAAAATAGAGAGATGTTGGTTAAAAGATATAAACTTCCAGTTATAAGATGAATAAGTTCTGGGGATCTAAAGTATAGTATGGTGATTACAGTTAACAATATTGTATTATATACTTGAAAACTGCTAAGTGAGCAGATCTTAAATGTTCTCACCACAAAAAAGAGATGGTAATTATGTGAGGTGATGGAGGTGTTATTAGCTAACTAATGCTACTGGGGTTAACCATTGTGCAAAATGTGAGTATCAAACAACATATACCCTTTAAACTTACATCATGTTACATGTCAATTATTTCTCAATAAGACTGGGAAAATGTTTTTAAAATAAGAAAAAATAGTTTAGAATAAGTTCCAGCACGTCTGTAGGGAGAGGAAGAAAGGATGGCCTTAGCCAGAGGAATTGATCCCACACCTCCGTTCTTACCAGGCAGGAAGACAACTGGGGTAGCACCAGGTGGGTATGGCATATACAGATTTAGTGGGCAAAAGTTCAAGGAATTCTGCTTTGTGCAGGAAGTTAAGAGATGTGGTCACCTTTATTTTTAAAGTCCATCCTAAACTGAACATTGAACATTTAGGTTGCTTTCAATCTGTCACTAAGAATAGAATAGTTGAGTCAAGGGGTAAGCATTTTGCTAAATTTTAGTTCCTTCTGCCAAACTACCCTTGAGAAAAATGTTTCCTCTTTATACTTCTATGTACACCATTTTGATATTGGATGACTCTCTCTCCTTTTAGCCCCCTAATCTGTCTTGACACTTATTGCTCATTATTGCTAAAAATATTTTAAGAGGAAAACATTGATTTTTCTGGGGGTGGGTGTAGCTCAAGTGGTCGAGCACATGCTTAGCATGCATGAGATCCTGGGTTCAACCCCCAGTAACTCCTTGAAAAATAAACATCTGATTACCTCCCCATCCCCTGCCAAAATAAAATAATTAAATAATATGATGATAAATCAATATTTTTAAAAAATTTTTTTAAAAGACTGATTTTTAAAAATTTTTTTTTCAGCTTTTTTTTTTTTTTTGAGGGGGGAAGTAATTAGGTTTATTTATTTTTGGAGCCGGTACCGGGGATTGAACCCAGCACCTCATGTATGCTGAGCATGCACCCCACAACTTGAGCTATATCCTCCTCCTGATTTTTTTTTTAATCAGGTTAAGGGTGATTACCCATGTATAATTTAAAACAGGCTTCATTTAAAAATAATTTTTAAAATGTCATTCCATCTACATCATGTAATAAAGATATGTACCTCTCATAGTAAAGTTGGAGATCAGATTTATCATCACCATCATAGGCAAAATGTAATAAAATGGCAAACAGCGAAGAAATAAAGATGGGAATAAGAAATAACTTCCCAATAAAGCAGATTACAGAAAAACTTTCCATGAGAAACTTTTTGAATAGGATTCAGTAGTAAACAATCATCTGTCTGGGCAGAGAATAGAATCCTCTGATTACCTGAAACTCATTTGCAATTCAGATCAACAAGTAAAATCAACCACTAGTGAAGTACACAAGCACATTCTCCCACTGAGCACCACTCCCTGCCCTGCCCCACCCCGAGCTACAGACTGCATGCAAACATTCTCTCCATCAAGACCTTATCATCACCACAATGAAAGCCAAAGAGAGTACAGATAACAAGCCAGATCTGGGTCAGGAATTATTGTTATTACAGGTGAGGTACTGCACAACACTCAAAGGTCAGGAGAACCAGGTCCTTCTTTCTTACCTTGACCATGAACGTGAAGTCTGTTAGGGCTGGGGAGTAGACAGCCCCACCAGCACATGGGCCCATGATCAGAGAAATCTGAGGGATGACTCCAGATGCTGTCACATTCCTCTGCCAAAAGAGAAAGGCAAAGGCATCTGGTTACAGAGGTGTTCAAGGCATTATCTGCAGAAAGACAGAGGTAACAATAAAAGTACATTTGGCTTTCAGTCACAGAAATTCTATCCTAGAGGCAAGAGACCTAATCTGTACAGTTTCTTTCTTTCAGAATTATATACGCAATTTCTCCCCATTACTGGTGGGATGGCTGGTATATTACTTTCTGGGGCAAATAACCTCTCCTCTCCTTGGCAAGGCAATAGTTTCCTGAAAGCTCCCTGACCAAGACATGAACTCAGAATTCTACCACTCTTACCCAAGCTCCAAACACACCTCAGGCCAGGACCCCTGTCTGCACAAAGGTGGCTGGAAGGATTCATGAAAACATCAGGCAGAACATACAGGGCCAACACTTATCCTGAAGCCATGACCTCCACTTGGCGCCCCTTCACACCCTCCACAGAGGGTCCCCAATAGTTATAAGGCAGGGCTAAGAGGCAAGTGCTACTTTACTCTAGTCTTCAATGTCTGCCCACCCTAGACAGGGCCCAATGGGCAAAAGGGAGGTATCAGGAGCTAGAAAGGCTCCACAGAGACAATGGTGTTGTGAAGGGCCAAGCCTCAGGCCACTTTCTGGGAAAAATAAGATATCCCAGGGGGCAGGAGGGCCCAGGCAAGAAAAAAGCTCAATGACTCCTTGCCCAACCCCTAGCTTTTGTTCTCCCCTGAGCCCCATCAGCTTAAGAGAAGTATGTCCCTGTCCTGGCTCTAAGCCCAATTTCTATAATTCACAGGACATAGTTCAGGACAGTACAAAGGGGCATCTCCAGAGAGGATTCTGAGAAGACGGCACAGTAGGAAGCACCAGGCATCTGTCTCCCCACCTGGACAAAAATTGCACTGTCTGATGTAACTTTTTGGAACTCTGGAGCCTCCCAAGGGCTTGCAACTTCCAGGGGAAAGATTTGGACGGCAACTTGTGGTTAATTTCAATTTCAGCTCTCAGCATCATAGTAGCTACCCCTAGCCACTCCCTACCCTCAGCCACCAGGCATGCAGCTGTGCAAGTGTTCCTAGAGCAGCTTACACAAAGGTAGGTAAAAAGGAACTGGCCCCCCAAGTATCAGGGATCTATGATCTGAGGTCCAGCTGCTGATTCTGATCAGAAGTGCAGTTAGAGAGGTAGGCAGCCTCACCCTACAGGTCAACATTACTTACATTAGGGAAATGCAAATCAAAACCAGACTGAGATACCACATCATACACATTAGGATGGCTACTATCAAAAAAACAGAAAACAAGTAGTGTTGGTGACGATGTGGAGAAATTGGAACCCGTGTACACTATTGATAGAACTGTAAAATGGTACAGCCACTATCGAAAACAGCATGGTGGGTCCTCAAAAATTTAAAAATAGAATTATCACATGATCCAGAAATTCTACTTCTGGTGATATACCAAAAAGAATGGAAAACAGGGTCTCAGGGAGATAATCTGTAATCCACATTCATGGCATCATTACTCACAATAGCCAAAAAGTGGACTCATCCCAAATGCCCCTCAAAAGATGAATGGATAAACAAAACGTGGTATGTACACACAATGGAATATTACTCAGCCTTAAAAAGGAAGGAAATCCTGTCACATGCTACAACACAGATGAAACTTGAGATGTTATGTAATAGAAAAGAACAAATCTGACTCTATATTAAATCTGTTCCTTTAGCTTTAACCACTGTGCCCTGTTTTCTAGGCTTAGTCTTGCTAGCTATGCACTCACATAAAGACAAAAAGTTGCAGAATACAGAATAACATTTTTGTTGGAGGCTTTGCAGGAGCACCATGACCTGGCCCACGTGGACAGCTGCAGGAACAAAGAATTCCTACACCGAGAAGTTTGCAATAACCAACCACACCCCCACCCCCCCATTTTTTGTATGAAAGGAGCCTGTATTCTGACTGGGGAAGGATGGTTCTCCAAGACATTTGTCTGCCATCCTCTCGGTCTGCCAGCTTTCCAAATAAAGTCACTATTCCTTGCCCCAACACCTTGTCTCCCAATTTACTGGCCTGTCGTGTGGTGAGCAGAACGAGTTTGGACTCGGTAACAGTTATCCTAAGTGAAATAAGCCAGTCACAAAACCAAAAATATTGTACAATTTTACTTACGTGAGGTGTTTGATCAAAATTATAGAGACAAAGTAGAAAGGCGGTTACTAGGGGTTGGGGAGGTGATAACACGGAGTAATTTTGTAATGGGTATAGAGTTTCAGTTTTGCAAGACAAAAAGTTATGGAGATGGATAATGGTGATAAGGCACATAAAATTATGAATGTATTCAACACCACTGAACTATACATTGAAGAATGTTTTCGTAAGTTTTATGTGTATTTTAACACAATTATTTTTAAAAGTTGAAAAAAATTGTCCACATTTTGCAAAAAAAAATCAAGGTGGAGGGGTAGGCTTCCAGCTATGACAGAGTAAAGAGTTCAGAAAATACTCTCTTCAAAAACAACTATAAAATTGGACTAAACTGTCAAAAACAAACATTTCAGGGCTCTGAAACTGGATCAAACATTAACAAATTGCAGAGTGTTTATTAATGAAAAACTGCTAACTATGAGATAAGAACAGTAGGAGTCAATGGCATTCATAACTAAGGCTGCTACTGTTGCCCACACGAGCTCAGGATGTCCTTCAGGGTGAAAGAAAACACCAGATGGTAATTCAAATCCACAAGAAGTAAGAACTCAAATGGTAAATATGTAGCTAAATCTACAATACTGCATAAATATAGTTCTCTTTCTTTTCTTGATATGTCAAAAAACATGACTGCATAAAGCAGAAGTTCTAATACTTTGTAGCTGGGCTAATAATAACATCAGGTATGAAACAACAACAGCACAAAGAAAGCGGGATAAAAATGGAGCTATATTGGACCAAAGTTCCCATATTTTACCAGAATTAAGTCAGTATTAATTTGAAGTAGATTGATAAATTTACATATTGTAACCTTTCGAGTAAACACTTAAAAAAAATCTCAAATGCAGTTTTAAAAAGTCAGAAATTGCAAAGGTACATTAAAAATATGTGTTTACCATAAAAGTTGAGTGATGTCACTATGATGGAACAGGAAGTTCTAAAGAATCCATCCCTCCAACAAAACAACTACTGAGCTGGCAGGAACTGTCTGAAGCAACTATTTTGGAACTCTGGAGTCTAGGGGAACATGTAGCTTCCAGGGGGAGTTTCCTGAAGAAGTAGGTAAATTTCCATCCATTTCCACATTTAGCATAGTAGCTAACATCCCCCAGCCTACAACTCTGTGGCAGGCAGCCACAGAGACTGGCAGCGTGTATTCCAGTGTGGCTAGCTGGTGTCAGGGTAGGCAAAAGGGCCTGTCCTCCAAAAATCAAGGTTGTGTGTTTTGATCAAGGGTTTTGATCACTGAGGATCAAGCACAGAGGCTGACCACTGTTTTGACCCTGACAGGTTCAAGCAGTTTCCCAGGTGAGTTGGGATTTAAAGAGACAGTTCATCTCTTCTGCGAGCCAGACATTTAAGGAAATCTTCGTCAGGTCACCGGGTGACTGCAGAGACAATGGAACTAAAACTTCAGTGACCACACAATATGGAATGTGCTTTGCAAAAACAGGTTGGAAAAGTCACAGATAGATAGACAGATCCAACCCCCAACAAGCAAAAATCAGCAATCTCTGAGAAGTGGGAGAATTAGATTTCCAACATTACCAAATGTAACTCAACTTCCAGTACTTGACCAAAAAACAATCACTGAACACACAAAGAAACAAGCTAGTATGGCCCAGTCACAGGGGAGAAAAAAGAATCTGACAAAAAACCATCCCTGGGGAAGCCCAGACATTGGAATTATGAGTCAAATATGTTATATATGAACTGTCTTAAATGTGTTCAACAAGCTAAAGGAAACCATAGGGAAAAAACTAAAGGAAATCAGGAAAACAATGTCTGAACAAAATGAGAATGCCAATAAAGAAATAGAAATAGAAAGAGAAATCAAGCAGAAACTCTGCAGTTGAAAAGTACAATAACTGAAATGAAAAGCTGACTTAGAGGCGTTCAACAGCAGATTTCAGCAAGCAAGAGAACTTCAGAGAACTTGAAGACAAGACAACTGAAACTAACCACTCTGAGGAACAGAAAAAAAAAACAACAACAACAGGAGCTGAATGACCTCTGAGAAAGCATCAAATGTACCAACATACACATTATGAGACTATCAGGAGAAAAAATGTGCTTCCGATGTAAAATAAGCATACAGGTCAACAGAAAATAATTGAGCCCACGAATAAGCCCTTACATAAATTTATGGTCATTTGATTTTCTTCTACCGAAGTACCAAGATAGTCAAATGGGGAAAGTCATGTCAATCAATGGTGGTGGGATAGGATGTATTTAGACTCTGACCTCATAGCATACTCAAAAATTAACTCAGGAGGCAGCATATAGCTCAGTGGTAGAGTGTGTGCTTGGAATGCACAAGGTCCTGGGTTCAATCCCCAGTACCTCTATTAAAAAAATAAATAAACCTAATTACAACCTCCCTCAAAAACAAACAAACAAATATTTTTAATTAACTCAAAAGAAATCTCAGACCTAATATGAGAACCAAAACTTATAAAACTCCATGAGGAAAAAAAAAAAAGACTCCAGACAAAATCTTCATGACTTTGTATTGGGCAGAATTCTTACAGATGACAACAGAAGCACAAGCCACAAAAGAAAAACACTGATAAACTGGACTTCAAAATTTCAAACTTTTGCACTTCAAATGCTACCATTAATAAAAAGGCACAGACTGGGAAAAATACTTGTAAATCATATATCATCCATTAGAGGACTTGTATCCAGATTATATAAAGAGCTCTTATAAGTCAAAAACCCAATTACAAAATGAGCAAACAAACATTCCAGTAGATATACAAATGACTAACACATACATAAGAAGTTACTCAACAGGATTAGTCAGCAGGGAAATGCAAATTAACATTAAAGGAGGTACTACTACATACCACTGCAACGACCATAATGAAAAAGGCTGACAATACTAAGTGTCAACAAGCATATGGAGAACTTGAAACCCTCAATATGTGGCTTGTGGTTAATGTAAAACGGTAGCTACTTTGGGGAAAAAATTGGCAGTTTCTTAAAAAGTGATATATAAACTTATCATAGTGAAACTCAGCAGGAACCTGTGAGTTCCCAAGTACAAAGGCCTTTCTGTGTGCCCCATTTCTTGTTTATAGGAAAAAAGTTTCAGCCTTCTAGGCCTTCCAAGAGTTTCAAAGAGCAGATTCAAACAGTTACTAATTAGGGGAATGAGGGAATTCAGAAAGAAAACAATGGTAAGGCATGGAGCCTGGGCCTGCTTCCTTTTGGAGGGGGATGTGCATAACAACTTGATACATATCTCTGAGTTCTTCTACTGGAACTAAGGCTCACACCAAGTGGAGGATGGTAAATTCAGGCTGAGCACAAGCCCTGGACCCCAGACTAGTTGGAACTAGAGGCTGACGATTGAGATTCCCAAAACATCACCTTGTTACTCCACCACTAACCAATCAGAGGAAGGTCACACACCTGCCCACTCCCTCACCTTCCCCTTAAAAACTCTCCCCTGAAACCCAGTAGGGAGTTTAGGTCGTTTGAGCATGAGCTGCCCCATCCTCCTTCCTTGATCCTACAATAAACCTTTTTCTGATCCAAACTTATTTTGGTTTGTTTGGCCTCACTGTGCATTGGGCACAGGAACTTACGTTTGACAACAATTTGACCCTAACAATTCCACACTTAGGAATCTACTTAAGGGTTATGAAAACATATGTCTGCTCACTGAGTTATATACAAATGTTCATAGCATTATTTATGATAGTCAAAAAGTAGAAACAACCTAAATGTCCAGCTAGTGGGTGGATTAACAAAATGAGGGATATCTAAATACTATTCAGCAATAAAAAATAAACCATTGATACATAGTACAATATGAATGAACCTCAAAAATATTATGTTCAATGAAAAGACTCAAATGCAAAAATTGTAGAGGCAGAAAGCTGATCACTGGCTCCCTAGGGCTGGGTAGGAACTGACTGTAGGCAGGCAGGAGGGATCATTTTGGAGGGAAAGACTCTAAATCAGAGGTTATGGTGATAGTTGCACAACTCTAAATTTATTAAAAATTGTTGAATTGTACACTTACAATGGGTGGATTTTATGGTTTATAAATTATACCTCAAGAAAGCTGTTTTTAAAATAACAAAGTCATGGAAGACAAAGAAAAACCAAGAAAATGCTCCAGATTAGAGATGAAAGAGATACGACAACTAAAGATAGCACTTAATCCTTGATTGGATGGGGTGGGGGGAATAACTATAAAGGCCTTATTTGGATATTTAATGAAATATGAATACAAACCATGAATAAGAGTAATATTAATAAATCAATATTAAGTTTCCCAATTATTATACTGTTTATACAAGAGAATGTCCTTATTCTTGGAAAACATACAATGAAGGATTTAAGAGATATAGGAGGCATAGTCTCCAATTTACTCTCAAATGTTTTGGAAAAATGCAACATGCAAATATGTACATATGGAGAGAAAATGATACAGCAAATGAGCAAAATGTAAGTAACTGGTGAACGTGAAAGGACACATGGGAGTTCTTTTGCTCCCCAGTGGGTGATCCCCAGAGCTCAAGTTTAAAGATTAAAAAGTAGGTTTAACATCTACAAAGCGCCTTCTCCCACAACTAGCAGAGTATCGTACACAAAGTAAGTACACATTTTTCTGACCAATCACAAAATGCAATGGCCGAAAATAAAACCCTCATAAGCCTGCAGCCCAGGGGATGACCAGAGCAGCTGGCCTGATTAGAAACAATGTCTGCCTGTCTCTGTCCTTCCTTCCCTCCCCTCCCTGGAAAGGCTGATCTGTCCCTTTTCTCAAGTTTCTATCTGGCAGTGTCTCTCCCTCACCCCAATCTCCCGTACTGTACTCTCACGACATACTTCCCACTTCACATACTTTCCACTTCAAGTAATGCATTTAGTTTATTTTTGTTTCTTTTCACCTCTTTCTCGTCTAGTCTGTAAGAAAAAGCAGAGAGATACCAGAAATGATGTTCACCAAATGCTTCTGCATTGGTGGGATCTGGGGTTTCTTTCTTCTTTATATCACAGCTTGAACTTTATATAATGACCTTGCAGTGTTTTAACCAAAAGAAGTATTGTTTTAAAATTTCTAATTCTAGCAAATCAGCTCATTTGAACCTTTTACATTCCCTCTTCTATGCTTTTGGAAAAAAAAATTTTAAGTGATTTCTTTTCTGACAGATCTTTAATTTTGTTTTCCCCTAAGGCCTCTATGAGAGAAAAAGGAAACCCTGCCCACCTAGTCTCTTGCCTTCATCCACCCTTCATGCCACCCTCAGCAACACAGGAAGGAGCCACAGAATACAATGAGGAGAGATGGGGAGGCTCTGACCAGGACACTGCTTAGGGAACTAAGCCCTGCACTCTTTTATTCTCGATTAAGGGTTTCTCACCAGAAAGATGTCTGCATAACCAGCCAGAGACTCTACTCCCTCTTGGATCCGTGCGCCCCCAGAGTCATTCAGCCCAATCACTGGAGCCCCCACTGTCATGGCTTGGTCCATGATCTGAGACAGCAGAGAAATCTTTTGTGAGAAAACTGATCCTGCTATGAAAAGCAGCATTTACAAAGCACCACAGTGGTTTTCTGGAAAACTGTTCTGAGTGTACTTTTCAGAACTGGCTTCATTCCCCATGATGACTGGGTACCTTCATGGAAGACAGAGAATCAGATATTTTAAGTGCTGATTTGGGGAGGGATATAACTCAGTGGTAGAGCACATGCTTAGCATTCATAACGTCCTCAGTTCAATCCCCAGACCATCCACTGAAAATAAATAAATAAACGTAATTACTTCCCACACCAAAGAAAAAAAAAAAGGAATAAAGTTAAAATTTTTTTAAGAAAATTTTTTAAAAATAATAATAAAGTGCTGATTAAAGCTCCCCAAGACCCAAAACACTTTCCATTAGCAGGGGATAAGACTGTTTATGGAAACGATTTCTAGAGCCACAGGCCCAGGCTATAGTATTTTTTCAGCACCCAGTTTTGTTCCCAATTACTCTTTTGAAAGAACTGAGGATAGCAGGCAGAATGGCAAAGTAGTACTTTTGTGAAAGTGAATGTGGATTTATCTATTAACCTGAGGTCAGGCTCAGGCCTTTTCCTTCTAATAAGAGATCTTCCTCCTTGGCAGCCTAAGATGAGCAACATTTCTAATAGTCCTTGAGGATTTACAAAGCACTTTCACCTCCATTATCTCATTTAACCATCATAACCATCATAAGCCTGTTACATAAAACGCAGCAAAAGGAGAAAAATTAAGGTTTAAAAGTTAAGGGACTGGCCCCAGGTCTCAGGAGGAACATATGATAGGACCATGCCTAGAAGCCAGGTATTCAACTCTACGTTTATTTCCAAAACTCTCTGAATATGATTTACACTTTTATTCGCCTCCAGATCCTCTCATCTCCAACAGTATTTTTTAAATACCATCACCTGCACTGCTTTGTTAGCACCTGGACTCTCCACCTAGACCAGGGGTTCTTTACTTGGGGTCCTAAGAACCCTAAAAGGACTGTGAATAGATTTCAGGGAGTCCATGAACTTGGATGGGAAATTTTACATCTTTATTTTTATTAACCACAGGAGTATCAGAAATACCTGTGACTTTGTCATCAATAAAAGCCACAGATTTTTGTCACATTAAAAGTTGCAGCATGCTTACTTTGAAATTACAGCATTTTATCCACTGCTAAACCTTGTTATTTAATGCATTAATTAGTAAGGACACATATATATTACAAATGTGATTTTTTAACATTTTTAATCCGTTGTAATCCTACATATTTTATTTTATGCACATATAAAAATGAGGGTCCAGGCTTCACCAGTCTGCCAGAGGGATCCATGGTAGAAAAAAATGTTAAGAACTCCTGCTCTGGACTGAAGGCACCTTCAGGTCAGCTCCACATCTTGCACACCTCTGCCCCACCCCATGTATCCAGCTCAGTATTTTGTACCCCAACCCTATTCAACATGCACCATGTGACTGATTAAAGTACTGAGTTTGTTTTCAATAATACTTACTTTGCAGATCTTTTGAGCATGTGCTCCTGACAGACTGCCTCCAAAAACTGTAAAATCCTAAGAAGAAAACAATCAAAAAAATAATATACAGTGACTAGTCAGAGAGGAACAGCCAGTAGGAGGAGAAAATGGAAAATTCATATATATAAAAGTTTTTAAACGATTTTCAGAAGTCTAAAAAATTAGGGGAAAGGTCTGACTTGTAAATTACTCCATAGAATGAGTAGTGAATAACATATCTTAAAGGGAGTTCATGTATTGTGAAGAGCAAAAGACCTGGTCTTTGCTCTACAAAAATGACTTGCACCTGAGGAATGGAAAACTTCTCGTAGAATTAACCCAAAAAATCAGATTCTGTGGATGTCAAACAGACATTTCTATCACTAGGAAATATTTGCTGTTTTGACAAGGGAGGTGAAAAAAGTGAATCAGTGCTTCCTCTTGCTTAAGGATTTTTATTACCTTCTGATGTAAAAAGCTTCTTATAGGAATGACCTCCTTCCTAAAACCCCCTCTAAAAGATAGTGGAGAATTAAAGACAGATTCAGCCCATGAGTACAAAAAAGGAAAACAGCAGCAGAAGAGAGACTGAATACAGGGAACTGAAACCACAAAAATATCTGATTTAGAGCAAATGGAAGCCTTTACACCTGCGGAGGGAGTGACCGCAGGACGGGACAATCCAGGAACAAGGAAAGTGCCACTGAAAAAACAGACTGATGGAAGTCTGTGTTAGGAGCAATTAGACCCCACAGGGCCTTTCCTTCACCTTGAGAGGAGAAAGGAGGTTTAATTTCTAAAGAAATTTAACCATTGGGGCTCTGAACTCACAATCACCAGCCACAAAAGAAGGCAATGGTAAGGCTTAAACAGGTGAGTTTAAGAGCCTGTAAAGTGAATGATGAGCCAGCGCTGGCCCTGCCTCCTCCTTCCTTCCCCCACCAACACACACAGCCAATCATCATAAAGAAGACAGACTGTTTCTCTGGAAAAAAGAAGTTCCCCCCAGAAAAAATGCCTACAGATACTAACATTTGGGGGATCACTACAAAAAAAAGCTGGCTCATCACTCCTCCCCCTCAGTATCCTTCAAGGCCTATTTCACATGCCCCATTTTCTCTAAAGCTTTCCTCAAACAGAATGTGATCTTCCCTTGTCCTGACAACTTCCCGGGAACCTCTCTCACCCTATCTGTGACTGCAGTCACTCCTGCTCTGCCCCATTCGGCTTACAAAATGATTGGCTTCTTCAGGGCAAGAAGTGTCTCAGTCATCTCCACCTCCCCCTCACTTCTACCCAAACCCATGGGCATAAGAAATGCTCAAAAGTATCAATTCAGTGAACTTTTGTAGCTGCTTGATAGTTAAGAGAACACAGTGCCCACAAAGCACAATAACCTTCTTTGTTCGGCTACCTTGTTAATGGTTTCTTCTGTACAATTTTTTTGCCTAGCTCTCATAAACTACAAAAAGTAGAGACGATCCCTTCCAGTTATGCATTTGGCAGACTCATTTATAGCAGTTTTAAAACATTTCAAAGGTAATTCTATTAGCAGACAAGCGCTGTCTAAATAAATTTAAAATTAATCTAGGAAGGGTATAGCTCAAGTAGCGGAGTACATGCCTAGCATGCACAAGGCACTGGGTTCAATCCCCAGTACCTTCATTAAAAATAAATAAATTAAAAAAACTAATTACCTCCAACTGCTGCCCCCTCCCAAAAAAGAACAGAACGTTTTATTAAAAAAAGTAAAATTAATCAAGTATAATTATTTTAATGTCAAACAGAAAACATTTTAGGTTCCTAAACAAGCTGTATGCCTTTAAAATCTGTGAGAGAAACTAAATATTTAGAATTATATATATATATATATATATATATGTCCATCCCTTATTGGGGGGTAAAAATAAAACATGAAAGAGTATTAGTTTTCTATTGCTGCTGTAATTACCACAAATTCAGTGTCTTGAGACAACACACATTCATTACCTTACATTTCTGTAAGTTAGAAGTCCTACGTGGGCCTCACTGGGCTAAAATCAAAGTCAGCAGGGCTACGCTCCTTTGTGAAGGCTCCAGAGGAAAATCTATTGTCTTATCTTTTCCACCTTCTAGAATCCTTCCCTCATGACCCCGTCCTCTACCTTCTAAGCCAAAACCGCAGGCCAACTGCTTCTCACACAGCATTAATGACCGCCTTCTGCCTCTCTCTTCCACTTTTAAAGACCGTTGTGATTACACTGGGTCCACCTGGATAACCCAAACTAATCTATTTTAAGGTCAAGTGATTAGTAACATTAATTCCATCTGCAAACTTAATTCGCCTTTGCCAAGTAAAATAACATGTTCACGGGTTTCAGGGATTAGGACTTGGACATCTCTGGGGACCATTATTCTGCCTACCACATTCTCCTATGGCTCTGTGTGAAGAAACTATCTGTCCTGATGGGGCCTAATAAAACTTGTTTGAATACCTTATGAAAGCCCAAAACTCAAAGGCTTATGATTTTAAGAATCAAACCCCCTCTGCCCCAGCTGCAACCACTGCACTCTCTCAGGGCCACACACGCTGCCCAAGACACGGCTGCCCTCCAGCCACACACCTAACCTGCCAAGGGGAATCTCACGCACTTGGAATAAACTCCTGGTTCCCGGGACTTTTTCTTTACTACTGCCCTGTGATCCTCCCCCAGATTAAGGATTCTTTCTCCCTTTAAAAAAAAAAAACAAACACACAGTGTAATACTCTGGACATAATGCACTGAAAAACAAAGTAATTCCCTCATCTGCACCAAGTACAGGCAAGTCTTTATACCCAAGGACTATTTTCTTCTCACATATTTTGCTCCCGGCTCTACCTGCAAAGAAAGCTCAGCCAATTAGAGTAAGAATTACCTGACTGAAGACATAAACTAATCTTCCATTGATTCGACCCCGTCCGGTGACCACACTGTCTCCAGGAAACTACCAAAAAAATAGAAAAATAAAGGTTAAAAAACCCCAAATACTTCTCTTAATGAATTTGGTAATTAAGCCCCAATGAAAGACCCCTTCCTAAAAAAAAACCCACCCCAAATTCCTTAAAATTCAAAATGAATAAAGAACATGAAGGAACTTCCCACACACTTAGCTCTGCAACAGCAAGCACTGAGCTACGGCTTCATCAATAGGAGTAAAGAGCACTGTAGTTTTGGGCCTCATCCTCCTTCCTAAAACCGGACCAATCAGGGCACCCTCTATGTCTGCCACTACCAAACGTGCACAGAAGGGAGAAGGACATATAAAGAAACATGGTGGGGGTGGGTACAGCTCAGTGGTAGAGCGCGTGCTTAGCATGCATGAGGTCCTGGGTTCAATCCCCAGTACTTCCACTAAAAAAAACAAGAGAAATATGGTAATTTCTACAAAGCCACACACCTCACCCCCAAACCTTAAAAAGGCAAATCTATCATTTGGCTTGGAATTCTGGCAGTCACTGTGTGGCCCATAATGGCTCAAATGGAGCCAGCTAGTTAGGTGCCAAGGTTACAAATCTTTGGTCAGAGACCTGAAGAAAACTGACCAAAAGTGAGTCCAAAGAAGCCTGTGCAGCACAGAGAACATCCAACTGAAGGAATAAATGTCAGTGACTCTAACCTCCAAAACTCCAAGGCATAAAACTTGAAGTATGTCAAAAGAGGAGAATGGTTAGTCTTTAGGGGTCCCTGGTGCCTAGGCAGACCAGGACACAATCAAAACACATTCCCAATTTCTCTTCCAAGTTTGTCATTCTATACCTACGAGAACTCTGAACCCACACCAGAGCCCCAGGAGCTGGGCCAGAGTCACCCTGCACAAGGTATGAACAATCCACCCACATTCCTTCATCTGCAGACAAAGGTAAGTGGGGAACCTGGAGGCCCCAACAGTGCTTCTCAAGAGGTATTTTGAAAATTCCAGGGTCCCAAACTTGAAAATTTTTCAATATATCCTTAGTCCCAGAAGAACTTCATTAGTCTAGTGGGTAGACCAGCAGGACCGTAGCTGGTAAGTGCAATTTGAAGGCTCACAGCACCATGTGAACAGGTACCTTGTTCTTATCAGCAGCCATTCCAAAATCTGCACATCTGTGTTCCACAAACATGTCGCTCTCAATAAAACTGCCAGGGTCCAGCAAGAGACTGATCCGCTCTCTGGCAGTTAGCTTTCCCTAAAATGCAACAAAAGTCACTTAGTGATGTCATCATAGACAAAGTCAGTAAGCAAGGAGTGTTCATGGGAGGGCCAGGAGGACCCGTGTGCCTGTGCCTCACGTGACAGCCTCTATTCCACCAGCTTGCACAAGAGACAGGGGTTATCAGTAGAATTCAGCCAGTAAGGAAACCAGGCAGACTGGTGCTCCAGGAGCCACTAACTGTGGAAGGCAAACAAGGGAGTGGAAGGAAAAGGTGGAGAAAGGTGGGGGTAAGGAGAGCCTGATCCTGAAACAAGATAACTAGTTCCACAAACATTTACTGGAGACCTAAGGAGCAATAAAAGAAGAAAGGAGAAGCAGGAGGTGGAAAAGTAAAGGAGGCTTTGTGAAGGGTCTGAGGCTACACCCCCAGATTCACAGGCTTCTTCCACTGAAGCTCACCTCACTAGGGTCCAGCCCCAAGGACACTTCCAGGACTACTTCCTGGTTTCTCTCCTGCCTCCTCCATGGACTTCTCCTGCTATCCTATATTGGGGGACCTGACACCTGACAGTGACTCCGTGATACAGAGACAACCCCACAGCAGGGAGTGGCTGAGAAGAAAAGTGGGACAGAGTGCTAAAGAGCTCACTGGAGAGGAGTGAAAAAAATACTTCTTGGGGGAGAAGGGGGTTGGAGACCTCAAACCATCAAAAGCTTCCACTGCTTGGGCTCCCAAACCCTTAGACCAAGCCAAACATCTGGGCTCATTGCCTTTCCCCCTTCCCCAAGAAAAAAAACACCTCAAATTCGCTGTATTTTCCTTTTAAGAAAGCAGCCAAAGCCAGTGAGGTCATTTTAAAACAAAATGGCAATCCTATACACCGTTGGATAAAATAACTTTTCAGGAAAGCAATTTGGCAATATATATCAGTGTTAAAAATATTCCTATCTTCTGACCCAGTAACTCCATTTCTGGGAATCTATCCTTTGGAAGTAGTCCAAAAATTGTGTAAACGGGGGTGGTATGAGAGATTTAAACCAAGTCAGCCTCCTGACTAAGTCAGCTTTGGCAAAAGAAAAAGTTTCTGGAGGCTGCATCTAAACCCAGTAGGATTTGCCTGGAAATGAGTGGGGATGATGTTCCAGGGAGGGACTGAGCAAGAGGGCCCCAACAGAAAACATGCAGGGAGCACTGGCAGGCCTTTCCAGAGGATGATCTAAAGTTCCCTCACCACAGACCAAGCCACCTCAGGAAAGGAAGAGAACTCCCAGCACCACACACTATCAACCAAATTCACATTCCACTCCCAAATAACAAAAAAGGTCTGTTACCTTCAGGCCCTTGTCAAATGGGCATTTACAACATCTAAATCAATACTTCATTTTGACTTAAAAAAGGGCTAGTGCAAATCTCACTGAAGACCCCACCTGCCCCACGCTTGTGAGTTATGCCTCGATGCCCTTCGCCTCTAAGAATTTCACCTCTGCACCTTCCAAATTGGTTATTTAACTCATCCAGTACATCAGTCCAGGCTCATACATGTCCCACACGCACTGAGCAAGCTCAGCTTCAAGTCCCAGGTCACAATCTGGGCCTCATTTTCTTCTGCTACTCAGTGGCCCACGCAGCATCTCTCTGATCCTCGCCTCAAAACGCAGGCGGTGGCTGGCAGTACCTCAGCTGCTCAATCCGCCAAACAGCCAGAGTAACCTGAGCACTCGCAGAAAAAACGTCTGCTTCTAAAGCGTGCCTTTCCTACCCAGCAAGCACGTCGATGCACGCTGAGACCCTTAAGAGATTCAGCTGGCATTCTGAGGTCAGGGTTTCCACAAGTTCCCTGCGCACACCACACCCACCCCCACCCCCACGTTAACCTGAGTCTGCCCATTTAACCTCCCCTGCCAAATGCCTCGATTTTCTTGTTTCCATAATGGAGCGAGAACCTATCACCCATCTTTCAAGGGACATAAGAACAAGATTTTTTTTTCTTTAATTAAGGGCCTATCATTACCTCACTATCTTATCTAGTCATACTGTGAGAGGAGAATCATTACTATCTTCTATTTAGAACAAATTGACTCCCAGAGAGTAACTTGTACAAAAGTTTATAGCTTTTAACTGGTGAGCCGCTGGAGCCTAGCCAGGCACATCTAAAATTCCAAAGGGAAAGCAGAGCGTGACAAAGCACAATGCTGCTTGTCCTGGTTTTACCTGCCTCTTGGTGAAAGGCAACAGGTTCACAAGGTGAACATCCTCGGGCCCGCCCCGCCCTTCGCGGCATCGCGCTGATTGGCTGGGAGGGAAGCCGCGCAAGCTATGATAGGTCCGGAACGCCGGGGCGGGCTCCCCTGGGCCCCCTCAGGACTCACTCGCTTATGCTGCGCGTCGATGCGGCGCTGGCCTCCTCCCAGCAGTGCGGCTTGACGCTTGTTCTCGATACGCTCGTTAACCGAGACAGGCTGGGTGCACAGGCTGCGCACTGCGGCGCGGAGACCTCTCACTGCAAATGTGAGCCTGGCTCCGGCCGCCGCCACCAGTACTACCGCCGCCATTTTCGCTCTGCCTGTTTGCCCGCAGCCGGCGCACTTAAGTGCGCATGTGCATCAAGTGCGTCGGCGGAATCTGCGCCTGCGCAGCGTCGGCGGGACGTAGGGAACCTGTGTGTGGGCTGGAATGCTCAGCGCGTAGAGGCAGACCGGAGAGTTCGAGACCCAGGGCTGCGCTAGGGCATCACCTTGAGACGTGTGAGCCCAGCCAGCCGATACTGCGCCCGCCAGGCTGCACAGAAGAGGGGCTTAGTTGCTTTTCTCTGGCTACCTCGACCCCTAGTTTTGTCTTCCCACTTCCTCCAGAAAATGAATAGAAGAGTTAACCAACATTTACTGAACATTGTTCCCAGTGTTGCTTTAAGCATTTACCTATATTAGCTTATTATCTGATTTCACAGAGGAGGCAAATGAAGAACAGAAGCTAGAGTGGTTTGATCCGGCCGAGACCAAATATGTGGTAGAATGAGGATTATCACAGAAATGTATTATGTGCTGCTCACTGAACACAGTAATTCGTCGTCACCTAAAAGCGAATTGGAAATGAAAACTCAGATTCTCAAAGTCCACCCCAAATCTACTAAATCAGAAATTCTGAGGATGCGGCCAGCGATCTGTTTCAACAGATGGTCCCTAGGTGATTTTGATGCTTGCTAGTGTTTGAGAACCACTGCCTTAAGGATTTAGAACTGAACTGTTGGGAGCTTGTCCATCTGTTTCCCAGGAACAGGCAGCTCTTCGAGGCAAAGAACAAGGTGCGTCTTTCATATTCTTAGCCACAGAAAATTGTGGCTAACTGTTTGATTATTAACCCCTCCAAGCTCCATCTCACAGCCAGGGCCTTGATAAAGTCCAAGATTCTAACATTAATACAATTAAATTAAGCAAACATTCTTGAGCAGCTACTGTATGCGAAAAACTAACCACCAGCACTTACTACCTTTCATAGAGTGGGAGTTGTTCACCTAGATACGCAGGGAAGCTGAGGGTCTAAGGCTTAAAGTGATAATGGTTGGACAAAGCACACCTGCCTCTCTTTGACTCATGGTAGATGCTCTTGGCCCAGCATTTGAGTCCCTGCTTTAAGGACCTCACCAACCTAGAGAGTTAGACAAAGGACTGGCCTGGTGGCACAGGGGAGAATTGGGGCAAACTGTGTGTGTGAAGGAGAGTATCTCTGAGAAGGTAACAGCATACCAGAGAATAGGAGTAATGGCATGTTCAGATTCACAGACATGGTTGTGTCCCCAGCTTTTGGGAGAATTGTAAATGAGCCTAGAAAGCAGTTAAGGAGTTAAGAGTGTGAAGAATTTTGCCATATTCAGTTATTAGGACTTTATTTGGGCTGGGGGCAGTGGGACTCCTTTGTCCTAAAGTGTTTGCATGTCCGTCTCCTGTGGCACAGCTCGTCCTGTATTAATGTTATTTAGCTCTCTTCCCAGTTAGATTCCCAGGCCAGAGGGCAGGGACCATGACTGGCTTGCTCACCACTGTGGCCCCTGCTCTTGGAACAAGGTCCAATACATAGGAGGCCTTCAGAAGGTATTTGTGGAATTGAACTGAGCCAGCAAATAGACAATTGCATGTGGCCCAGGAGCCTAGGGTGGGTGGAAGGAGGGGGAGGATTCAACTACTCGGTAATTGCTCTCTAGAATCCTCCCACGCTCTGGGCTATTTTCCTGCCCCTAGTCCTCCTCACTGGGTTACTGTGTTTGAGTTATTTCTCCAGTTTGGGACAGTAGTCACCCCAATCTGGTCATTCTACCCTTGTCAGTGACCACTGTCAGCAGAAACGGGTGAAATGGAAGGAAGGGGTAAATTTGGAAGGGTTCACGCACATTTGGGAGAGTTTGTTAGTCTGGGTCTTCAGAGAAGCAGCGGCTAAGAGGGGAATTAAATATTTAAGAAATCAATTAGGGGACCACCTGTGAGAGAAAATGGGGCAGCATCTGGGAGAGGTATCAATCAATGCAGTGCAAGTCTGACCCCCCCAATCAAGGAGAACGAGAAGGAAGAAAGGTAACTAGGAGCTTTTTAGATTACTGTGCAATTTTAAGGAAAGTTCAGCAAGGCTGTCCAGGAGGCCTAGAGCCAAAGTATTCCTACCCCTGTTTGGCTGGGAGCAGCCCGTGATAGGTGTGACCTCAGTGCAAAATTCAGCAAATTCAGAACAATAGCTGGGGCTCTCAGTCAATTACACTTGGTGCAGTCCAGGTGTCTTCTCACCTTAGAGAGTTCTGCGTGGGTGGGAGTAAAGGGTGTTAGAGGAAATTTTGGAGAGCAGCTGCCATCCATGTGGGGAAAGACAATTTTTTAAATGTTTCTTGTGCATTATGAATGCACTTCTCCCTTAGCGTTTTATTTAAAAAAACCTAAGGGAAAAATGCAATACTTTATTTTTATTGAAGTATAGTCAGTTTACAATGTGTCAATTTCTGGTGTAAAGCATAATGTTTCAGTCATACATGTACATACATATATTCCTTTTCATATTCTTTTTCATTATAAGTAACTACAAGATATTGAATATAGTTCCCTGTGCTATACAGTTGGACCTTGTTGTATATCTATTTTATGTACAATAGTTAGTATCTGCAAATCCAAACTCCCAATTTATCCCTCCACCCTTACCTTTCCCCGCTGGTAACCATAAGTTTATTTTCTATGTCTGAGTTTGTTTCTGTTTTGTAAATAAGTTTATTTGTGTCATTTTTTTAAGATTCCACATATAAGTGATATTACATGGTATTTTTCTTTGTCTTTCTGGCTTACTGCACTTAGAATGACATTCTCCAGGTCCACCCATGTTGTTGCAAATGGCATTATTTTGTTATTTTTTATGGCTGAATAGTATTCCATCGTATAAATATACCACATCTTCTTTATCCAGTCATCTGTTGAGGGACATTTAGGTTGTTTCCATGTCTTGGCTTTATTGTAAATTGTGCTGCTATGAACATTGGGGTGCATATATCTTTTCAAATTAGAATTTCTTCTGGATATATGCCCAGGGGTGGTATTGCTGGATCATATGGTAAGTCTATTTTTAGTTTATTAAGGAATCTCCATACTGTTTTCCATAATGGCTGCACCTAACTACATTCCTTCCAACTCTGTAGGAGGGTTCCCTTTTCTCCACAGCCTCTCCAGCATTTGTCATTTGTGGACTTTCGAATGATGGCCATTCTGACTGGTGTGAGGTGATACCTCATTGTAGTTTTATTTGCATTTCTCTGATAATTAGCGATGTTGAGCATTTTTTCATGTGCCTATTGGCCACTTGTATGTCTTCATTGGAGAAATAAAAATACAGTACTTTTTAGGAGGAGGGTATAGCTCAGTGGTAGAGTGCATGCCTAGCATGCATAAGGTCCTGGGGTCAATCCTCCATACCTCCATAATCAATCAGTCAATCAGTCAATCAAATTATCTCCCCAACAAAAATAAACAACTAAAAAAAAAAAATGCAGTACTTTAAATTCACTTTTTTTCCCCCTGAAATGTGTTTCTTTGACTGTTGAGATTGGGTCACAAGAGCCCTGGTTTAAATTCCAGTTAAAATTGTTATAAAGACATGGAGCCTGGTTTTCCTCAGACCACATATATTTTCCAAGCCATCTTGGAAAATCCTCAATTTTTCTGTCTCCTTGGGCTCTGTGGGAAATGAGCAGAATTGGCCTGTCCTTTTTTCCAAAGGCATTTCCAGATATTCTTCCACCCTTGCTGAGCTCCTCTTCCTTCAAAGTTTTTGCCATATGTTTTATCACCTTCCAGCATTCCCTGACCTCCTCTCCCTTCTCCTGTGATGTCCATGTCAGGCTCACTTTTTCCCTCTTCCCTGCTGTATTAGTCAGGGTTAGGGTTCTCCAAAGAAACAGAATGATCAGGATAGATAAATAGATAGGATATTGATTTATTAATTATAAGAATTGGGTCACATGGTTATGGAGGCTGAGAAGTCCCAGTATCTGCTGTCTGCATCCAAATTGAAAAGGAAGAGTCATTATTTGCAGATAAAATATTACATACAGAAAACACTAAAGACGTTCAAAAAGACGTTAGAACTAATAAATGAATTTATTAATTGCAGGATACAAAATCAATCTGCAAAATCTGTTTCATTTCTTTAAGCTAATAGCAAACTATCAGAAAGTGAAATTAAGGAACAATCTCATTCACAATTGCCTCAAAAAGAATAAAATACCTAGGAATAAATTTAACCAAGGAGGTGAAAGACCTGTACATTGAAAATAATAAGAGATTAATGAAGGAAATTGAAGAATACACAAATAGATTGTAAGACATTCCATGCTCATAGACTAGAAGACTTAATATTGTTAAAATGTCTGTGCTACCTAAAGCAATCTAGAGATTCAGTGCAATCTCCATCAAAATTCCCATGGCATTTTTCACAGAAATAGAACAAAACCATGAACCACGAAAAGACCCCAGATAACCAAAGCAATCTTGAGAAAGAAGGACATAGCTGGAGACATCATTCTCCTAATTTCAAACTTTATTAAACTATAGTAATCAAAACAGTATAGTATTGGCCCCAAAACAGACACAAAGATCAATGGAACAGAATCAGAAGCCAAGAAGTAAACCCATGCATATATGGCCAATTAAATAAAGGAGCCAAAAGTATACAATGAAGAAAGAACAATCTCAATAGTGTTGGGGAAACTGGACAGCCACATGAAAAAGAATGAAACTAGACCATTATCTTACACCATGCACAAAAATTAACTCAAAATGGATTAAAGACCTGAATGTAAGAACTGAAACCATAATACTCCTTTTAGAAAACAGACACAGTAAGCTCCTTGATGTTGATCTTGGCGATGATTTTTTGCATTTGACACCAAATGCAAAGGCAGCAAAAGCAAAAAGAAACAGGTGGGACTGCATCACACTAAAAAGCTTATACACAGCAAAGGAAACCACTGACAAAATGAAAAGGCAACCTACCAAATGGGAGAAAATATTTGCAAATCATACATCTGATAAGAGGTTAATATCCAAAATATATGAAGAACTCATACAACTTGGTAGCAAAAAAAATAAAAAATAAAAAGTGAGCAGAAGATCTGAAGAGGAATTTTTCCAAAGAAGACATTCAGATGCCCAACATGTACCTGAGAAGGTGAACATTACTCATCATCAGGGGAATGTAAATAAAAACCACAATGAGTTACCACTTCACATCTGCTAGAATGGCTAATATCCAAAAGACAAAAAATAACAAGTGTTGGCACAAATGTGGGGAAAGGGTAATACTTGTACACTCTTGTTGGGAATGTGAATTGGTACAACCACTATGGAAAACAGTATGGAGTTTCCTCAAAAAACTGAAAATAGAACTGCTATATGATCTAGCAATTCCACTTCTGGATATTTATCTGAAGAAAATGAAAACACTAATTCAAAAAGATATATGTAACAACACATTTATTGCAGCATTATTTACAATAGCCAAGATGTGGAAACAGCCTAAGTGTCCACCAATGGATAAATGGATAAATTATATATATATATATATATTATTCAGCCATGAAAATGAATGAAATCTTGCCATTTGTGACATTATGGGTGGACCTTGAGGGCATTATGCTAATTTAAATAGATCAGACAGAGAAAAACAAATACTGTATGATCTCATTTATATGTGGAATCTTAAAAAAAAAAATCAGCTTAGATTGGTGGTTGCCAGAGGTGGAATGGAGGGGCAAAATGAGTGAACGAGGTCAAAAGGTACAAATTTCCAGTAATAAATATGTCATGGCGATATAATACAATATGGTGACCATAGTTAATCATACTGTATTTCATATTTGAAAATTTCTAAGAGAGTAGATCTTAAAAGTTCTCATCACAAGAAAAAAATTTGTAGCTATGTATGGTGATGTATGTTAACTAGAATTGTGGTGACCATTCCACAATATATGTATAAATACAGAATCATTATGTTGTACACCTGAAACTGACATAATGTTTTATGTCAGTTGTACCTCAACTTAATAAGAAAGCCCTCTATAATATTCATAGTTTATTGCATATTTACAAATGAAACAATGAATGTTAAAGACTATATGGTCGTATTTTTAAAAAAGAAAAGAAAGAAAGCTGGAGAACCATGAAAGCCTGTTGTGCAATTCCACCTGATTCCAAAAGTCTGAGGAATGGAGGCTGGAGAGTTAAGGATGTTAAGTCTCCATCTGAGTCCAAAAGCGTAGAATCAGGAATGCAGATGTCCTAGAGCAGTAGAAAATGGTTGTTTCACCTCAAGCACAGACAGGGAATTTGGCCTTCCTCTGCCTTTTTATCCTATTTAGGCCCTCAGTGGATTGAGAGGTGCCCACCCCTGTTGCCGAAGATGATCCTTTTCCCCAAGATGCTGAATCAAATACAAATCTCTTCTAGAGACTCACTTACAGACACACCCAGAAATAATGTTTATCAGCTATCTGGGCATCCCTTAGCCTAACCTTAGTCCAGGTGACACATAAAATTAACCATCACACCTGCCTTCCACCACCATTCTCAAGAGAGTTCATTCAGCCTTCAAGCTGGTGTCCTCTGACTCCCTGGCCTCAGAACGCCTCAGCCTCCTCAACAACAAGACCCTTCAACCCTGCTCCACTTCACCCACCCACATGCTGGGCATTGGAATCATCAAAAATTGCTACGCTTCCAGGACCTGGAATCTGGAGGTTCTCCCTACCTCTTTTCCTGCTGCATGTCCCACACCCTTTCTTCATTACTGAATCTGGTCCATGCCCTCAATATAAACTTTTAATTCCTCAGTGTAACTATCTGAACTCTACCCACTCTAGCACTCTGGCCTCTCTTGACCCCTTTCCATCAAGATCACCAAGCCAAGGCCCAACCCTGGGTCACCACTTCCTTTGGATCACCCCCATTTTGCTCACAGAGTGCCCACAGTTGCTGGAAGAAGTCCCCTGAAATCATACCAAGTATATTAGTTTCCTAGAGCTACTGCAACAAGTTACCATAAAATTAGTGCCTTAAAACAACAGAAATTTATTTTCTCACAGTTCTGGAGGCCAAGAGTCCAAAATCAAGGTGTTGGCAGGGACATTCTCCCTTCAAAAGCTCTAGAGGAGAATCCTTTCTTGCCTCTTCCAGCTGCTGATGGTTCCTGGTGTTCCTAGGGTTGGGGCAGCATCACTCTAATCTCCCATCTCCATCTCCATCTTCACATGGGCTTCTCCCTGTCTGTAATCCCCCCATCCCTTTTGTTGTTAGAGGACCCAGTCATTGGATTTAGAGCCCACCCTAAATTCAAGATGACCCCATCTGGAGGTTATTAATGGGATTACATATGCAAGAGTCTATTTCCAAATAAGGTCACATTCACAGGTGCCAGAGGTTAGGGCCTGGACATATATTTTGGGGGGGACATAATTCCCAACACTACACAAGGTCAACTGCAGATTCTTGCCATTCCTTGCTGTTCTCAGCACTGTCTCTGCATGTCCATATCAAATGTATCCAGTTTCAAACGTCATTTCTTCCACAAAGCATTTCCACAGTTTCCCATTATAAGTAACATCTTCTTTTTCTAAACTCCTATCAGCTTTTTGTTCCTCATTTATAGCTTTTTATCAATTTCTACCTTTTATTGGTGCTATCCAAGTAAGAGAGACTTCCACTTTCTCTGCTTACCTGGGTTGCAGAAAGTGTCTCATTAACAGACTTAACTTTGGAATCTAAGTTCTGGCTGGAATCATATATGTTGCTCCTGCCACCACTGAACATGCTGCCCTGGCCCCTCTGCTCTAAAAGTCCCTGTCTTTCTCAACCACAAGAGGTTTAATGATTCTTAGTGATTCTTCTTCCCTAACCGGTTCTCTGTCTTCCTACCTCTTTGCTCCTCCTTTCCCCTGGTCCCCTGCTCAGCAACCTGTCCCTTCTCTACTTCCACCTCTCCATCTCCAGCCTTGTTCAGCCCTGTGAAGCACAAATGTGCCCCCCAGGCTGCCAATTGCCTCCCTTTTTTCTCCTCCACAGGTTGCTTGGGGCTTTCTCCTATCTTCTCCACCTGACCCACTAGATAGTCTTAACTTTCTCCAAGAACACCCCCTTCACCTTCTTCTTTTCCTGATGGCCTTAGTTCTTTTCCTTCTAATACCCGATATGATTTCCATCCCACGAAATTACTGCATTCTTCTTTTGTGCTCCCGTAGTTTGTCCCTGATTCTGTGGTGGTACCTGCTTGGTAAGTTGCATTAAAATTACTTGCTCAGGGGTGGGGGTAAAGTGCATGTTTAGTGTGCATAAGGTCCCGGGTTCAATACTCAGTACTTCCGTTTAAAAAAAAACAGCTATGAAAACTACTTGTTCAGGTTTTGCTAACTTTTCCCTTCCCACTCACGTCACACTCTAATTCTATACTATATTTACACCCGATAATGGGTTTGGGATGTATGTGTTCAGAACTGTGGTATACTGAGTACACCTGGAATGGCAGAAGATATGAAAAAGGACGTTAATTCAAAGAGCCCTTGATCTCACAAGAACAGTTCCAGTATTGCCTTCTGAGCATACTGATTCTACCACCTTTGGGGGTGCCCTGTTCCATTTCAACCAAAAGAGTCTATATGATTCCTTCCATTTCTCAATACTGGGTTGCATTTAAGCTAAAATACAGCTGTGATACAAGAAATATCCTTTTGTTTCTCCCATCTTCCTCCTTTCTAACCCTTTCCAACTGCTTAGAAAATTCTAAGATAAGAGTCGTGGTACTGGATTAAGAAATGTTTCTTTTAATTAGTGGCTTCTCCTCCCAATTTCTTTTTCTCTTATAATTCCTTCTGTACTTCTAAAAGACTATATGAACCATGCTAATTTCACAATTATTTTTATCATAATGGGTGGTTTTAAGCATTTGGTATGAAATATGCTGTTCTAAAGCAATTAAAGTTAACATCTAGAAATGGGAAAAATTAACTATTAATATATGACTCTCCATTGGATTATAAGCTTGTTTAAAGTAAAGATTCTATAATTTTTGTTTCTATGTTTCTAGTGCCCAGTGGTTCCTGATACATGGGAGGTACTCAATCACTGAATGAACTTTATCTCTCCCTACTCCAGTTTCTCTAGGAAAAGGGAATCATTTGACCCTTGGCTTCATCATTACAGGCAGCTTGAAACCTATATATTTTCCCAAGGGTGCTGTTGACATTTGAGACATACTTACTGGGAAACATCAAAAGTAATAAAGATAATCGCTTTCCATTAGGGTATGGTTCATCCAATGCAACTCTACTCTGAAATTCAACTTTATGATTGATGCAAGCGTGACCCTGAGTGAATCAGAGAAAGAAGGAAGGAAGGTTGGGAAGAAGTAAGTATCTTAGACTGCAGTACATTCAAAGGAAATTCAGCAGAAGAGCTGAATGAAGTGATGCCACTATCTGCCACCACAGATGATCTGTTATTTTGTCAAGGAGGAAAGAAGAAAGAAAGGAAGGGAGAGACAAAGGGAGGAAGGGAGGATAAGAGAAAAGGGAAGAAAAAGTAAAGGAGAGGAAGGGGAAGGGAAGAACAAAAAAGGAAAATAAAAACACATGCTGTTTGAAAGCTTCAAAAACAGTTGCAACAAGAGAATTGTCTTTTCAAACCCTTTTATATATAGGAAACGATTAAGCAAATATAGAGGTTTTCCATATTTCCAGAATTAGATGCCATAGACTAGAAGAGGCCCTAGAAAGAAGCACTGCAGTAATTAGAAGTTGATGAAGGGTTTCTGGTACAATGGAAAAATATGCTTTGATGCCATCAAAACTGAATTCCAAGTAAGACTCACAAGCACTGTGACTGAAAAAAAAATCAATTCATCTCTTTGAGAGGCAATTTTCCCACTTATTAACAGCAATAGTAATACTACCCCTACAGAAGAAATGGAAGGATTAAATTAAGTATGACAGCACATTTAAAGTGCTTTTCACAGTGCTGGGTGTGCACTAGGTACTTAATGAATAGTAATCCCTTTGACTCTATCTTGGAAGGAGAGTCCAATATAGATAGGAAAGATAGTGTAGATGAAACAGATTCTGAAGATCTGAAGAAGATCTCCAGAATTCCAAGGAAGGAATTGTTAAGAGGCTGAAAATGAGAAAAAGTCAAAAAGCAAGCGAATCTAAAAGCAGGGAAATACAGCCAAGATCATGCCACAAGAACAGTCTGGCTAGGACGTTGACCTAAAAAAAACCTCTGTTGTCAGACCTTGTTGCTACTGCCCCTGGATTCCCGAGGCCATACCACTACTGTGAAAAGTTTCTATATTGTCATGTATCTTTGTAGGACTCCCACACTGAGTCTCGATTAGGAATGTGTTAGATTGTCAAGAGACTAAGTAACATGCCCACACCCTAGCATGAGAAGCATCTAGCCCGTTTGGCATCAAGAGTCCCATAATGGGAGACTCTCTCTAAACAAAAGGGAGTTAAGATGGTGAGTAGCCAAGAAAAGGACAAAGGATTTCTGTATTATTTAGAATAATGCTAGCAACTGTAACAAACCAACCCCCGAAATTTCAATGACCTAAGATAATAGAAGCTTTTTGTTCACTCATATAACAATCCATTGTAGGTGTGCCTCCACATGGTGGGCAGCTTTCCTCCACATGGTGATTCAGGGACCCAGGCTCCTTCCATCTTGTGGCCTTACCATCCCTAGTGCCCTCTGTGTTCAACTGGAGAATGGCTAAGGAGACAAGTGGAAGAGGAGTCCTGCTTCTTCTTCTTCTTCTTCTTTTTTTTTTTTTTTTTGTGGGAGGAGGTAATTAGTTTTACTTATTTACTTATTCTTAGAGGGAGTACTGGGGATTGAACCCCAGACTTCATGCATGCTAAGCATGCACTCTACCAGTTGAGCTATACCTTCCCCCCGAGGAGTCCTGCCTCTTAAAGATCCCAGCTAGCCCTGGAGATAGGAGCAAACTTGACAATGTAGTCCCTGGTTGGCCAGCCACTTTCTAGCCACAACTCCACAATACAGAAAGAGGGAGATCACAAAATTTTGATTGATAGCTGTCTATGCTATATCCTCTACTGGGTCAATGTCTGTGTTAAAATGTATGGGGATTGCAGGCAGGGAACTGAAGATGAAGGCACCCTGAGAAGATGGGGAGCTGTTTCAAGTAGGGGATCTGGAGAGTGGGGAAAGAGACAGTATTCCAGGAAGTTGAGGTAAGTGGGGAAACATCAGTCCTTGGATATAGGGTTGTCTGAACAACTCAGCATCCCTGACAACCTCTTTCCCATGACTGTTGCTCTGAATTCCTTCTATATATAGGGCACTCGGTGAAGTGCAAAGGTTGGCAAGGGTGACAATATGGTGACTATTTCCAGGAGACTTCTAAACTAATTGAGAAGATGTGGACATGGAAAGATAGATTTTGTTTTCTAGGTAGCTCTTTGGGAAGTGTAGGGTGAGTGGTGGAGGCAAGTGCTATAAAAGCTGAAAATAGGAAGTTATCACTGACTGCTGGGGACTTAGGACAGGTGTTCAGTCCAGGTCCTCCAAGAAGCTGACACCCAGGCAGGATTGAACATGTAAGAATGTATGAGGGTAAATGCCTGTGAGGGAAAATGGGGAGGGAGCCAGTGGGAGTCTGTGAGAGACTCTAGACTGTGAATATAAGGTAAATCTGACCCTGAGTGAAGGAGGGAGGGAAGCACGGGAAGCCAGCTGGGTGGAAGCATCTTAAAGCAGGTGAGAGCAAGACCATCAGGGAGTCCTTGAACAAAGTCATCTGCCAAATGAGTCCTTCATCTCCCAGGAATGTTCCACTTCATGTTCTCTGCCACACTCAGTCACTGGCTGGAGCAGCCGGCAAGATGCGTGGCCTCAGAGCAAATCCAGCCATGGATTTCAGAGAGCAGTAGCTGGGGCCCTTGCAGTTGGAGATGTGAGAGGTCATCACAGTCCACCCAGTGCCCCACACAGATCCATCTCTTCCCACAGGTTTGGGAAGCAGTTCCTTCTTATTCCTGTGGGACTTTCTTCCTGAGAGGAAGCAGTTCCTTCCTATTCCTGTGGGACTTTCTTCCTGAGAGGAGACTCAGAAGAGGGCATTTAGTGGCACAGACTATAGCCTCTGTTGCTGCAGCTGATCTCAGAGCCACAATTGGTACTCTCCCTCCCTCATCATCCATTCTCAAATTCCCTCATCCTCACTGATCACCTTGATAGGTCTTGGTGACTTACCTGGTGATGTGACCCAAACTTTCATCCTGGAAGGATCTGAGCCATTGGGAATCATACCTTTCTCAGGCCAGATTTTGTCATCTGCCCATTCATGGCTGCAACAGAGAGTACCAGGAGGCACCCAAGTGGCTCACCTGGCTTTCACATGTGTTCTTCCTTGTCCTAGAATCAAGAGTTGTGAATCCAGGAAGTACAAAATTCCTCAGTGGGGCATTGGGCGGGATAGTAAGTGGGGGTCACTTCTGCTTCTATCTCTTGGTTCCCAGACCTATATATTCTTCCTGTTGAGCACACAGCACCACATAGAGGTCTCTGATTTCATTCACACATTGTGTCTTGAAGGAGAGCAACCATCCACCCAAACTCTATACTGTACTTCCTGTCTCTATCCAGTATTTCAGTGCCCTTGGGAGGCCATTGCAGACCTGCCTTGGCTGAGCTTTCTAATGTCTCCAGAGCCCTGCTACCCTAACAATTATGTCTTCATCCTGCCACTCAGCTGTGTGTTCCCTTCCCCTGATAGAGATAAAGGTCTCTTTCTAAGCTATCCCAAAGGCCTATGGCTCTCTCACTTAACCAAAAATTGCTTGTTGTTAATGCCCTCAGTCTCCCACAATTTCTCTGCAGGCATCAATATAACCTGGTAGTAACTATCCATTTTACTATTGTAAAATTGTTCCTTCCTGTGTTTGTCTAATGCCTGTATCATCACATCTGCCAGAGCATTCCTTTCCACTGGGCCACGTTCCCAGGTTAACAATAGTAAAACATTTAGCAGTTGAGCTACCACCTTTTGCCCCACCTGCAAACCAGGTTGGTATCCTCTTTGGATGGGCAGTAGATGAGCCAGTCCAACCTCCTTACTACCTGTTTTCTTGGGCCACTTCTGGTACCACTTGTGTAAGTCGAGGTCCCCGAGAAATGATGCAAGACAAGATTAACCATGCAAGAGCTGTATTAGAGGAAATGACTATTAGAGAAAAGGGGGAGGCAGATAAGGGAGACTAGGAGAGCCATCAGATTTCAATGCAAGTCTGATCCTGAGTGAAAGAATGAAGGGAGGAAGATTAGATGGAAGCATCTCACATCCCAGCGCAGTTCTAAGGAAAGTTGGACAAGGGTTTTTGGTATTTCTCAAAATCATCTGTCAGAAGAGTCTGGCATCTCCCAGGAACGGGCCTGCCTTAGTATCTCTGCCATGCTCAGTTATTGTCTGGGAGTAGCCTATAGGAAGCAGAGCCTTGGTGCAAACAGTGATTAATTTCAGAGGGCATAGTGCCCTCAGTCAATTGTATTTACTGCAATCAGAGATCTGAAAGGTACATTCTAATGGCCTCCACAGCAGTCTCCATGGAGGAGATGGAATAAGGTCAGGACCTAGAAAATAGGTAGTAATTAGATAAGTAGTGATGGGCAGAATATACAGCCAACGATGTTGGTAAGCAGAGTGTACTATGTGTTCTAGATAAAATAAATAGGGCAACTTATCTGAAGGGCACCTTATTTAAGACTCATTGTAGCAATGTCATGGGGGAAAATGATGGAAAGGTAGGTAAAGATAAAATTGTTGTGGGCCTTGAATACTGGTAGGAAATTCAGACTCTGTCCTGTAGGCACTGGAAAGCAACGGACATGTTAAATCTACATTTTACCCACCTTCTCGGTAGCTTTGGATACTAATGATCTCCTTTTCTCCTTCCTCCTTCATGAAAAATTCTCTTGGCTTCTTTAATGTAACGTACTCCTAGTTTTCCTCCTATATCAGTGGCCACTCATTCTCAGTCTTCTTGGTGCAGTTTCTTATGACTTGAACGTTGGTGATTTGCCCAGAGGAAAATATCAATGAGGAAGGGCAGAAGTCTAAGGGCAGAATTAATTAGTTTGTTAATCTATCTAAACAACTATTTCATGATGATGCCACTCTCAAACCTTAAATCCTTTAACGGCTTCTCAATGTCCATATGATAAAGACAAACATTCTTAACATTGTTTTTTAAGACCCTGCACAGCCTAGATCCTACCAATCTCTATGATTTCATCTAGTCCCAACCCCCCAGTCTCTCTGCTCCAGGCAAACTGGTCTTCTGTCAACTCCTCAAAATCACCATGTTTCTCCTTCTGCAGGGTCTTTGCCTTCACTGGGTAGAAGGTCATCTCTCCTTTTCAGTAGTTGACGTCTACTCATCCTCAAATTTTAGTTTGACACTTCCTTAGAGAAACCTTCCCTGACTTCTTTAACTAAATCAAATCCTTCTGTTACATGTCTCTTATACCATCTCTTTTCATTTGTAATCATCAAACTTGTCATTTTATATTTATTTGTGTGAATGTTTGATTAACGTCAGTTTTGTCAGTCTCTCCAACTGTACTGTAAAAGTACATGAAAGCAAGGACTGCGTCCATATTTTTATTTTTCTTCTATCCCTTAGGACAGTGACTGAAATATATTTAACATAGTACCTTACATAATGAATGCATGAATAAATAAAAAGTAGTAGTTCTTGAGCAGAGGAGGGTGGTGATATTTGTGCCAAATAGAGTCTTAGCTTAATAAGTCAATACTGAGTAAGATAAATTATAGGTCTGGGAGACTTACATTAGAGGGTCTGGCTAGAAGTCAACTGTAAGTCTGAGGTAAAGAAGGTACACTAGAGCAAAGGCTAAGATGCTGTATAAAAGGACCCCTAACTACAATGGCTAAAATAAAATAGCAGTTTATTTCCCTCCTATGGATGTCTCCAAAGTTTACCTGCAACAACATTCACTGGAGTGTTATTTAAGTAGTGAAAAATTAATGACCTCAATGTCCAACAATAGCAGGATACTTAAGTAGATCGTGGTATTACTATTCAATGGAATATCATCAGCTGTTAAAAAGTCATGTTGTAGAGCAGTGGCTCTCACACTTTTGTGTACATTAGAATTACCTGGAGGCCTGTTAAAACACAGCTTCCTGGGCTCACCTCCAGAGTTTCAGATTCAGTGAGTCTTGGGTAGTGTGCACGAATTTGCATCTACAAGTGCTTTGGTGATGCTGATGCTGCCGGGGACCATAATCTGAGAACCACTGCTGTAGAAGAAGATTTAACAAAATGGGTAAAATGCTTATGGCATATTGTCAAGTGAAAAAATATAGGTTCCAAAAACAGTTTCCAAAATAGAATTGCATTCAGGATTTCATTTTGGTAGAAAATGTATATGTATTTTTGTACACGTAGAGGTCTGTAAAGACATGCAAATTGCTAACAGGCAGGTTTACAGGTGGCCTTTTTTGTTTGTGTTTGTAACTTGTTTACAGATGTATAACATCTGTAATAAGGCAGTTTGTTGTTGCTTTAAAATTTTTATTGTGAAAAGTATACATAACATTTACCATCTTAACCATTTTTAAGTGTACAGTTCAGTGGTATTAAATATATTCACATTGTTGTGCAACCATCACCACCATCCATCTTTATAACTCTTTTTATCTTGGAAAACTAAAACTCTATACCCTTTAAATAGTAGCTCTCCATTATCCCCTCCCTCAGGCCACGGCAGCCACCATTATGTTTCCAGTCTTTATGAGTCTGACTATTCTAAGTACCTCAAAGAAGTGGAATCGTGTAATAGTTGGAATAAGCTGGTTTGTTATTGTTTTTAAGAAAAAGAGTTGATAAGACTTGTTGGGGGAAGTGGTCAAAGTCAAACCTTGGTCAAACTCCAAGGTTATAAGCTTTAGAGAAAGAGATAGCCATGTCATAATGAAAGAAGAGAGAAGAGCAATGTGAGATCTGGATACTGGGGAAATGATGTGTTTGGTTTTGGATGTATGCACTTTAGGGTGACTACAGAACATCTAGGTGAAGATGGAAGCACGAAGCTAGAGATGTGAATCTGAGGCTCAGAAAAGGTGTCAAAGCAGAGATATTGATATAACCGTTATTCAGGAAGAAGGGATAGCTTAATCCATTAGGGTGGTGAGTTGCCAGGGCAGCGGTTAGGAAATAAGAAGAGCTAACAACCATGGCCTGAATTCATTCATTCAAAAATAAGTGAACTAATGTTTCAAGCCCTTAGACAACTTACAGTCTAATAAGCGAGAGATGTAGCTAGCTGATTTCAATTTAAGGGTATCTGAAATATCAGATTGAATTGGGGGAGATAATTCACAAATGAGAAAGAGAAAGAGAATACACAGAAATAGGAGAACTCAGTGTGAAATTGCAGAACAATGGAGAAAGAATGTTTTCAGAAGATGTAACGAGTAATAACTTTTCAGAACAGTCAAGGAATATAAGAGTTAAGATACAGTAAAGTAAGCTGGTATTGTTGAATGGTATCTTTGTTCCACAGTTGGGGCTTAGGGCCCACAGCTGAGGATAATGAAGCAGAGGACCTCTCAATTGTTGCAGCCATCTTCCTCAGTACCAAGGCAACAAAACCAGTCCTGCTGCCACCAGACACCACCTGAACCCTCTCTCTCTTCCCAGATGATAGGAAAAGAGGAAAGCAATGGAGAGTCAAGAGTCCAGCCGTGTGGTTGTATGTTTATGGTGAGAGGCTTTTTGTTTCCCTCTCAGGGAAGCCAGGCTTTTCCTCTGTTCGCACCACCAAGTGAGGATGAAGTAGGGGTATGCGGGAAAGGGAGGCTGATTTCCTGGTTGGTCGTATTCTTGAGTAGCAGACTTTCTGTGAGCAAAGGGAAAAGAACTGGAGAGAGATGTCAATGGGGGCAGGCTATGGAGTAGTCTGAACTCCCACCATTTTTCATAGCAAGAATGAGTTTTCCTTGTTAGATGGGCCCTGGGGACAATAGCTGGGATTGAACCATTTCGGCAATACCCCAGTTAAGGGAACTATTAGCAGGCAAGGAGGTCCTAGAAGCAAAAGGCTGTGGGTTAGAGTGCTGGGGGTGTGAACCAAAGTGGCCCTGGAAGTGGCCAAGCCAGGATATTCACCCATGTGAGGGCACATGTGAGTAGACACCCAGAAAGACACAAACACACACCTAAGAGAGACCTTGCACTTTGATGCCTGCCTCTGAAAACTTCAGTTGCCAGTTAATGTTAGCCAGAGAACCAGTGGCAACCATCAGGGCAATAATTGCAGTCCTTCCCAGTTGGGCAGACACTTGTCCAGATCCACCCCAATCATCTGCAGGGCCCAAGGCAAGAGTACAAATGGCAGCCCACATACCATATGTCTAAATATTTATGCTATAAATCAAACATACTTTAAATAAAATGTTTCATCCTCCTACTTTGACAAATATATTTTCAAAACAACATGGAGGGCTGGGTTAGAATTCAGAGGTTTTGAAGTCCTTGGACTTTCACACCAGAATGTAGAAGTGCAAGTAGAGTTGGTCTCCCAACTATGGCCCAGGCTCACCTCCCTGCTCTTCCTAGCCTGACTCTTTCTCATTCTTCAAGGATCCTGACATGCTCACCTCAACCCAAGTGTCCAATCTCTATTACCAACTGCTGTCCCTTGGCCACTTCTTAGACTCTTGGGCAACTCTCCTTGGCTCTGTGGACCCCTCTACCTGACAGCAGAGAGGCTCCTTCCAGTCAGGGTTTAAGTGCACTACTACACTATTTTTTCCTATCTGCACCCACACACCAGAGGAGCTAGATCTTGAAGAGAGAAGAGAGAGGAAGAAATGAGATTTTAAAACATTGTGAGATTACAGTTTGTGACAGAAACTGCTAGTTGCCATCCAAAGTCTATTCTCTCCTTATTCCTTCATAGTTGGAACTTCCATTTTACTTGGCATGTCCACGTACCTACTAAAAGACTGTATTTCCAGACTCTCTTCCAACCGGGCATGGCAAAGTGACTAAGTTATGGCCAAAGGAATGTAAGAGATGTGTTATGTGGGCTGCTTAAAATTGGAGACTACTTAAAAGGCGCTGACTCAGCTGGGAGGGGGGCCCTTTTGTTTTCCCTTCCTCCTTTCTGTTGTCTGAAATGCTGAAGCTTCAGTAGCTGTCTTGAAGGTAGATGTATTTGGATGGCGGAGTATAAAGACAGAGCCTGAGTCCTTAATGACAGTAGAACGGCCGTGCCAACTGTGCATGGCCTGCCTCTGGACTTTTTTTTTTTTCTTAACATGAAAGAAGTAAATTTCCATTTTGTTTAAGCATTCTTATTTTAGGTTTTCTGTGGCTTCAGCCAAACTTACTCCTGATTCAAAGTTTTAAACTACAATGGACTTTCTTAACCAGAAATTTACGGAATCTACTCAAGATGTAACACAGGGACAAGAAAGGGCACCTTAACATAGCATTGTTGAAAGTAGTGACTGGACAATAAATAAGTCAAACAGTCGGGGCCCTCTGTGGTTTTGAAGAATATAGCTTCAGTAGAATGGTGGAGGCAGAAGTGTGATTTCAAAGATGAAGAGATTAATGGTTAATGAAAAAATGTAAAATAAGGTTAAATTCTATCAAAAGCTTGACAGATTAAAGGAAGAGAGAGAAGATGTGGTTTTAAAAAGATAGTTTTTGAAGCATTGTCTAGCGATGCCATATACTAGATGGCATAGCTAGACAGGACTGGGAAATATAGCAATGAGGGAAGGCAGCTGAAGAAGACTTGGGAAAACCAAGAGCAAAGTCCTGGAAGAAGCCAGAAGCAGAAGGGAAGAAAGAAAGATGGGGAATTATGGAATATTGTGATTAAGGGAAGAAGGAGATCTTGATTTTCTTCTTAAAGTAGAGGTTAAGGTCCTCTGCTAAGAATTGGAAGGCAAAGTGAGATGGGAGTTCAAAGATGTGGGAATGTGGAAAAAGTCTGGAATAGCCCCATACCACTGCTAGGAAGGAGCTGGACCTTTCAAGTAAGACTTCAGGAGTAAAAGGAGCTACATTTTGTGATGCCTATTATGCTGGTTATTACATGAGGTGTTTACACATACTACCTCACTAAAAGTGAAAAAATCTTTCCAGTTTGCTGCCTGACTCTATAACTACACCTTCCCAGTCTTTTTTTTTTTTTTTTTTTTTTTTTCTGTAGAATCCTCTTCTCTGCTCTCAGTTTAAACATTGGTGGTCCTCAGGGTTTCATTCTTAGCCTTTTCCTCTTCTTATTTCCCCTGGGTTACCTCTATTTCTCCCATGATTCCTATTGCCACCTGTATGCCCCTGACTCCCAGATCTATCCCTGCAACCTACATCCCTCCCCCATGTACCCGGAGCAATAGACTCATTCATCCAGCTGCTTGCTGGACATTTCATTCGGATATTCCACAACCCTGTTAAATCGTATACGTCCAAAACCTGCATTCATCATTTCCCTCCAAATCTATTTTTCCTGCTGAGTTCCCTATTGTGAATTTATAGAATAGTGTTAGGTGTAAAGGCTCTGGAACCAGACAGCCTGAATTTAATTCTCATCTCACATTAGCTGACCTTGAACAAATTACTAGACCTCTGTGCCTCAGTTTACTCATATGTGAAATGAGGATGATAAAAATAGTACTTACCTCATAGGATTGTTGAGGAGATTAATGAATTAATATACTTAAACAACTTAGATCAGTGTCTGGCACATGGTAAGACCATGTAAGTGTTCATTATTATCATTGCCAAAATAAGAGAACTTGGACATCACCTTCTACTGTCCCTCGTTCTCACATTCCAACACTCACTAAGTCCTCTTGATTCAATCTCCTAACATCTCGCTGTGTTTCAATAAAACTGTATTTATAGACACTAAAATTTGACTTTCATATGAATTTCATATGTCATAAAATATTGTTATTATTTTAAAAAACAGTTGAATATGTAAAAATCAGTCTTATCTTGGGCACCATACAAAATTAGGTAAGGTACCAGATTTGGCTTTTGGACTGTAATTTACTGACCCCTGCCCAAGACCATCTGTTGGTGAAATACTTCTTAATTGGTTTCTCAGCTTCTAATCTTGCACCCCGCCCCCCAGAATCTATTTTCAGTGATGTCCCATTACTTTTAGGATAACCTTTATAATGTCCAGAAGTTTCTTCATAATCTAGTCTCTGCTTATAAGTCAGCCTCATTTCTTATCATTTTTCCTCTTGTACCGTATATGCTTTAGCCCTACTGAACTATATGAAGTTTCACAAATAGGCAAGTTTCTTTCTCTATGCCCTACTACATGCTCTTCCTTCTGTTGAGAGATTCTTCCTGCCCTCCTCTGTTTCTCCTACTTGTCCTTCAGGTCACATTTTATACATCACTTCCTCCATATTTTCCTGAGCTTTGACATCTGGCTGGGTACCCCTTCTCATGTTTTTACAGCATCATATTAAAATACTTGTCGCAGTGCGTTGTAACTGTATATTCATTTCTGTCTTAGCTGGTAGACTGGAACTCCTCGAGACTGGCTTTTTCACCTATGTATTTATAGTGCCTGTGTTAGAAACACATATGATTAATATATGACTCCCCATGGTAACCCTTCAAGGAAAATATTTTTATTTCTGTTTTGCCGATGAGAAAACTAAGTCTCAGAGAGCTTGAATATTTTTCCCAAATCTACATAGTAAGTACAGAATAAAGACTTGTTTATATTAATTCCACTATCCCATTGCTACCTCTCAAAGTTCAGGAATGACAAGAAGGACAATTTGGCTCACAAAGTCTAGTTTGTTCAACTTCAGGTTAAAAATCTTCATTCCTATCCCCTTTGAGTTACAAAGACAGACTGGGGCTAAGAATTTTCTAGTTTTTTGAGAAATACATGACATACACCAATTATAATTGTGTAAGTTTAAAGTGTATAGCATGATGGTTTGATTTACATATATTGTGAAGTGATTACCACAATATGGAGATTCCTTAAAAAACTAAAAATAAAGTTACCATATGATCCAGCAATTCCACTCCTGGGCATATATCTGGAGAAATCTCTAATTTAAAAAGATACATGCACCCTAGTGTTCATAGCAGCACTATTTACAGTAGCCAAGACATGGTAGCAACCTAAAGGTCCATCAACAGATTATTGGATAAAGAAGTTGTAGTATATGTATAATGGAATACTACTCACCCATAAAAAGAATGAAATAATGCCATTTGCCACAACCTGAATGCACCTAGAGATTATCATACTAAGTGAAGTAAGTCAGACAGAGAAAGACAAATATCATATCACTCAAATGTGGAATCTAAAAAAAATAGCACATATGCACTTATTTACAAAACAGAAACAGACTCACAGACATAGAAAATAAATTTACGGTTACAGCAGGGGGAAGGCAGCAGGGAGGGATGAATTAGGAGTCTGGGATTTGCAGATACTAACTGCTATGTATAAAATGAATAATAACAGATGAACAATAAGGACCTACTCTTTAGCACAGGTAACTATATTCATTACCTTGCAACAACCTATAGTGATAAAGGATACGAAAAAGAATATATATATGTATATATAACTGAATCAATATGCTATACACCAGAAATGAATACAACATTATAAAATAAATATATTTCAATTAATAAAAAGCATACAGCATGATGGTTTGATTTACATGTACTATTAAGTGATTACCCCAATAGATTCAGCTATCATTCATCTTCTCATGATACAATAAAAAGAAAATACAGAAAAGAAAAAATGAAAACACTTTCTCTTTGTGATGAAAAACTTAGAATTTACTCTCTTAGCTTTCCTATTTATCATACATCAGTGTTAGCTACAGTCATCATGTAATAGAAATAAACAAATCTGACTCCAAATTAGATCTGTTCCTTTGGCTTTAACCCTATGCTGTTTTCTAGGCTTAGTCTTGCTAGCTCTGCACCTGTTGTAAACGAATGTTGCCTATTGCCTGAAATATACAGGACAGCCTATTCTCAAGGCTCTGACCTTTAAGGATATTCATGCTTCTGCACTTATATAAAGATAACAAGTTGCAGAATAAAAAATATCGTTTGTTTTGTTAGAGGTTTTACAGGGGCACCATGACTTGCCCCACGTGGAGAGCTGCAGAAACAAAGGATTCCAGGAACAAAGAATTCCTACACCAAGAAGTTTGCAAGAACCAACCACACCCCTCCCCTTTTTTTGTATAAAGGGAGCCTGAATTCTGATTTGAGTAAGATGGTTCTGCAGGAAATTAGTCTGCCATCTTCTCGGTCTGCCAGCTTTCCAAATAAAGTCACTATTCCTTGCCCCAACACCTCGTCTCCCTATTTATTGGCCTGTCATGTGGTGAGCAGAATGAGTTCGGACTTCGTAACATTCATATTGTACATTACATCCCTAGAAGTTATTTATCTTATACCTGAGAGTTTGTACATTTTGACCACCCTTCTCTAATCCCCTTTCCCCTGCCCTCCCTCTCTGGTAAACACAAGTCTGATCTTTTTTTGTATGATTTTGTTATTTTTAGATTTCACATGTAAATGGGATCATACAGATTTGTCTTTCTCTGGCTAACTTATTTCACTTACCATAATGCCTTCAGGGTCCATCCATGTTGTTGAGAATGGTAGGATTTCCTTATTTTTTAATGGCTGAATGATATTCCATTGTGTATGTGTGGGTGTGTGTATGTATGTATATATGTGTGTGTCTGTGTGTGTGTGTGTGTGTGTGTGTGTGTGTGTGTGTATGTGTATATATATATGCATGCCACAACTTCTTTATCCATAGATGGACACTTAGGTTGTTTCCGTATCTTGGCTATTGTAAGTAATGCTACAGTGAACATGGGGGTGCATTTATCTTTTTGAGTTAACGTTTTCATTTCCTTTGGATATATTCCCAGAAGTGGAATTACTGGATCATATGGTATTTCTATTTTTGATTTTTTGAGGATCCTCCATGCTGTTTTTCACAGTGGCTATACAAATTTAGAATCCCACCAACAGCACATCAGGGTTCCCCTTTTCCCACATCAATACTAGCATTTGCTGTATCTGTCTTTTTGATAATGGCCATTCTAATAGACGAGAAATGATATCTCTCTGTGGTTTTAATTTGCGTTTGCCTAATGACTAGTGATGTTGAGAATCTTTTCATGTACCTCTTGGCTTTTGTATATCTTCTTTGGAGAAATGTCTGTTTAGGACCTTTGCCCATTTTTAAATTGTATTATTAGGTTTTTTTTTTTTATTGAGTTGTATGAGTTCTTTTTATATTTTGGATATTAACCCCTTATCAGATAAATGGTTTGCAAATATTTTTTTCCATTCCACAGTTTTTTTGTTGATGGTTTCTTTTTCTGTGCAGAGCTTTTTGGTTTGATGTAGCCCCACTTGTTTAGTTTTTATTTTGTTGCTTGTGCTTTGGATGTCATATCCAAAAAATCATTGCTAAGACCCATGTCAAGGAGCTTTAGTTCTATGTTTTTTTCCTAGGAGTTTAATGATTTCTGGTCTTAACATTTGTCTTTAATCCATTTTGAGTTAATTTCTGTCAGTGGTATAAGATATGGGTTCGGTTTCACTCTTTCACATGTGAATATCCAGTTATCCCAGTACCATTTATTTATTTATTTTTGAATGGGGGTACAGGGAATGAACCTAGGACCTGGTGCATGCTAAGCACGCACTCTACCACTGAGTTATACCCTCCCCCACCAGCATCATTTATTGAAGAGACTGTCTTTTCTCCATTGAGTGTTCTTGGTTCCCTTGTCAAATGTTAGTTGACCGTATATGTTTAGGTTTATTTCCTGGCTCTTTATTCAGTTCCATTGGTCTATTTGTCTGTTTTTATGACAGTACCATACTGTTTTGATGACCATAGTGATAGTGTACTAGCTTTGTAGTATAGCTTGAAATCAGGAAGTGTGATGCCTCCTGTTTTGTTCTTCCTTCTCAGGGTTTCTTTGGTTCCTGGGGGTTTTCCATGGTTCAAAGGTCATTTTTTAAACCCTTATTTTCTAGGAGGGTCTACTTAGATATCTTAACAGTTCCTACGTCATCCAAGAGATACACCCTTTTGGAAACCATGTCTGCAATCCCTTTCTCTGTCCCTAAGCAGCTCCCTCTCTCCTTTCACATAGCAGCAGTTCCAAACCCTTCATCACTCAGTTGATGAACTTTCCCCACTACCATTCCTAATAGTAAAATTTTGAAAAGTCAAATTTAGGACTGAGGCTCTTTTAGTTCCAACTGCTTGACTCAACCTGCTTGACCAGAGACTATTTCAGTCATGTGCTGAATCCTGAGAGTAAGTTGATGGCCCTGAGGCTAGCAACCTTCAGGTAGTACCATAGGCTATAAGGAACAGGTGGGAGCTGTAAAGAGATGTAAATTATCCCAAGGCAGATAGGGATCTTAGATAATGGCCAAACAGACAGCCCCCAGGGACAAATAGGCTGTGTTCCAAAAATTCAGTTTTAAACTGACTGTTTGGAATGCAGAACACATTTTCCCTTAGAAACAATGCTATGAATAATAGCAGTTATTTTCCTAGGAAAGTCTACACAAGCTTGTTTAACCCATACTGTAACAGAAATATCTACTGAGATATTTTAGATTTGCATCAAGTGCATCCCCAAATTCTTACCACTCTGAATTATAAATTAGCTATGTACAGAGCTGCCACCCCAACTAGACTGTGAACTCTTTGAGGGCTGGAAACTGTTGAATTATTCATTTTTGTATTCTGAATGCCTGGCATATAACTGGCAATAAATGTTGATTGCATAAATGAATGGGCAAATTTAATAGCCATTTGAATAGTTTTGAAAGTGTCTTAAGGAATAAAAACAGTAACATTTAGTGGGTACTTTAATATGTGTCTGGCACTGTGCTAGGCAGATGACCAGTAAAGCAGCTGCTTCGTTTAGGCTAGAGTTAGGGATGAAGAAGCTGAAGGCAATCTTAGTATTTGAGACATTAAATAAATAGGTGCTAGATTTGCTAAATAAATGTTTTTGGACGAAGTGACTGGATATATTTACTGATTTTTTAAAATGTGATTGAAAAAATATCAACAGGAATCAATATGCAAAAGGATATGGTTCTTTTGAGGGGCTCCTTTGGAGAAGGAGAGAGGTATGACTAAAGGTAAAAAGCAGAGGATGGAAGATGAAATTTGGTAACAGTCAGGAAAGAACAGGATTGGTTTGGATTAGGCCCTGGTTTAATTTCATCTGGTTTACTGTTCCCAGTAAAGTAGTCTTTGCTTTGTCCAGCCTCCAAAGACTTGTTGAGTTTAAATTAAGCTATTAAAATCACCCTCCATAGATTGACATTAATTAGATTGTTTTCTTTCCACAGTGACAGTATGTTAAGCACTTGTTAAAATTTGGTAGGGATGATGTCTTACTGAGCTTGGCATGCTATAACACAATACCACACACTGAAACTGAGCAGCTTAAACAACAGATATTGATTTCTATAGTTCCAGAGTCTGTAAGTGTGAAATCAGGGTGTGAGCATGGTTGCCTTCTGAGGACCCTCTTCTGGGTTGAAGATAGCTGACTTCTTGTATCCTCACATGGCAGAGAGAATGAGAGCTCTCTGGGGCCCTTTTTATAAGGGCACTAATTCCATTCATGAGGGCTCCACCCTCATGACCTAATTATCTCCCAAAGGCTCCACCTTCTAATGTTATCACATTGAGGGTAAGATTTCTACATACGAATTTAGGGGGGGAGCGTGGACACAGACAGTCCGTAACAGATGGAAACAATGGTGAAGGCTCTAGGGTGGAGATACTAGGCAGTCAAGGAGAAGGCAACCTGGGAAGGTGGGAGAGGGAACATTATCTCTAGATAGATTTTTGTGGAGGAAGAAGAAGGAGGGGGCAGAGGAAGGAGGGTAAAAGATGAGGAGAAAGGAGGGCAAATGACTATTTTACAATTTTGTAAAAAGCCTCACCCCTCAGAAAAATCCCTCTGACTTACTGCTAGCCTGATCTTTGTTCTTTGGAAGTATAACTACGACTACTTCTGCATATATTTTATTGTCCCCAAAGTGCTATAGTACAATCAATAGATACTTGTTGATTGATTATTCTGAGTGTTTCAAATCAAAGTACACTTCTGGTTTTATTAAGGATCTTAGAATTGACATTGATCAAGTTGAAGTAAGAATAGTCTTTAAATCTGTAAGACGTTTTATGTCTTTCCCCAAGGAAAAGCAAACATTTGACCATGCCTATTATTCACTACACACTGAACTGGGGTGTTTACTTACGTTATCGCATCTCTAGTAATTCGTCATTATTTTAACAATTACTGAGTACCCATTATATGTCAGATCCTATGCTAGGTAATGATCATAAAAGACAAAGAGGGAGAAACTCTGACCTTCTAGCAGTTACACTACAATGGGGAGAAGACAGGGCTAAACCAACAACTGCCCCCTAGTATGATAAATGCAATGAAAGAGGTAAGCACTGGGAAATCTTGGAAGACAGAAAAGGGGAGCTTTAATTCAAAATGGGTAGGAAATACAGATAACAAGAAGGAAACTAGTATTTGTTGTTTGTCTGAAACAAAAATTTAACTGGGTGTCAAGAGGAGCCTAAGGAGCCGTGACTAAATGTGATGTGTATCCTGGATGGGATTCTGGGTCAGAAAACAGACATTAGGGAAAAATTAAAGAAATATGAATAAAGTATGGATTTCAGTTAATAATATTTGTTCCCTAATTGTGACAAATGTTCCATACTAACATAAGATGTTAATAATAGGGGAAATAGGGTGTGGAATATATGAGGACCATCTGTACTATCTGTACAATAATTCAGTAAATTCAAAACTGTTCTAAAATTAAAAGTTTATTAAAAATTTTAAACTGCCACCCTGTATTTTTGTTAGATCTGGTGACCCTAACACTTTTACTTCCAAATAATAATTAAACATAAAGTATGAAAAAATTACTTTAAGTTGATAGTTTAAGGAATTTGAGTTATATATGATTTCTCCTAAATATTTGATTCAAGCACTTTATTTTCTATAAACAGTTCATTTGTTTTCTTTTTAGGTAAGGCTCAAACAACCAAACAGTTATTAGACAGGGAATATACTTCAATGTGGAGATGTTTTGTCTCTAAGTGCCATAATCCATCACTAGTTGCAGCTAATTTTGGAAGTTAAAAAAGAACTGGTTTAAGTGTCTCTGCCTCTCTGTCTTTCTCTGTTTCTGTCTCTCTTTCACACACACACACACACACACACACACACACACACTCTTAATCTTAATTTGATGTGCACATCTCACGAGATTAAAAAAAACTCCATTTATGAGACAATCAGCAAGGTTAAGGCCCTGCAAGTAATCACTTGCCTAGAGTGACTGCTAATTTATACTGTCTGAATGGAAACAGTGCTGATTATTTCACTCTCCATGTTGCTCCTCTGGGGAAGAACAGCCAGCATGTTGCAGAACTCAAGAGTCTGGAGTAAAAATAGAACTGTATATTACAACAGTTTTATCTGAAGGTGAACTTAGAAAAGACCTCTTATTTAAAAAGAAAAAGGAAGATGAGGCTTTTAAAAAGGAATGAATTTTACAGACTATTTGTCATTTTCTAGATACAAGATGACCAAATATATTTTGCACGCCTCTAATTTCTGTTTTTCAAAATTTAGGAAAATAGGTTCTTTTTGCTTAATACTTCCATACTGATACTGTGCTAGGCCTCGTAGAGAAAATAAACCTGTTCTCAAATAGTAATAGAGATTATATATCAGAGGTTATATGGGTTCCCTTGGTGCCGTAACTATTCATTTCTACTCTAAGTGGCAAGTCTCTAAAACTAACAGGTATTTGTGCCACAAAAGATTCGTATACGTCATAAATCTCACTTTGCAACCGTGGAGTATTCACTATATGCAAAAAGTTATTCTGAATAGCTTTGGTGTATCGAGAGATAATGGTTCCTGCGTTGTGTTTCTATTTTTAAACAAGGTTTTGTTCTTTTGGAGGGGAGGGGAATCAGATGTTAAGTTAGGCTTTTGTTTATTTATATCTCAGTGTCCTTGGTCTCCCGCAAAAAAACAAAAGACCGAAACTTGTTTAAAAGAAAACCAGATAAAACTTTCAAGAATTTGGGTTCTAAGGCAGGACCACGGACTCTTCAAGAGATCTGTTCATACAGAGGGGCTCGGTCTGTTAAAGGAGCTGTAAAAGGGGTTCGTTTTGATTTTAAACAGGATTCTGTTCTCGTACGAGCGTTCGGTGCGGTCCTGCTCGGCGCCCCTGGAAGGCCGGGCTGCCCGCGTCCGTCTCACTGCAAGGACCAGAGGCCGCGGGAAGAGCCCGGCTCTGACCCGCAGGAGAGGGGAGGTGGGTCGGCGCACCACCACTTCCGAGGGCCTGCCCGGGCCTTAAAGGCTCAGGCTGCCGTCGATGCAAGCCATGGCCTCAACCCAGCCATCGCCGCCCGGACGCCGCTGGGCGCGCAGCCACGTCGACCGTCGCCCCCCTCCGCGGCTGGGCCAGTGCTAGCGAGCCGCGGGAGCGCCCTTTCCGAGGTCGGGAAGCGCGGTTCCAGGAGAAAGGCCGCGAGGGCGGGGCTTGGGGCTGTGCAGGGCTTTCTCCTCACACCGCGGTCAGCCGGGACGTGGAGAGGCCGCCTTGGGCCAGGGCAGAGCGCCACATCGCGCGACCCGGCCGGGCCTCAGCGTCCGCGGACACCGAGGAAGAGTGTAGTGCGAGAAGCCTACAGCCCACACTAGGGAAGGATGGGTCACCTAACGAGTGTCTCATCACAGCCCACACGCCTAAGAGGGAATTTGAGAGCGCGTGGGGGAGGGGCGGAGAGAGCAGGCGGCTCGCCGAGAGCATGCTCTGTTCTGAGAGCCGTAAGTGGAGAGCCAGGCATGCGCATTGAGCTCAGGGTGGGTTGGCAGCGGGGAGGGGCTGGCTTGAGAAGGCTGATGTGTTTATCCGGTTTTCTGGGTGGGCGGTCAAAGCGCACGCGTAAGGGCGAAAGGCGGCGGAGCTGGGTAGTGGATGCGCATGCGCCGAGTGAGCCGGTAGCTCTGAGGGTGTGGAGGGGGCTCTTAGAGGAGAAGCCGGGGAAAAGGGAAGCGAAGGGAAAGGAAAGGGCGGGGGGAGGGGTGAGAGTGTGCTCTGCGCATGCGTGCGAGCACTAGCGACGACGGCGGCGGGGGAGTCTCGGGGATGACAGTGGCTTTGCCCGTTGGGGTAACGGTCGTCGTCGCCGGCAGGGCCTGAGGCGCCTCACAGCCCGCGGGATCCATTAAGGCCGCAGCAGCCCGGGCCCCACGGAGCTAGAGTGGCGCGTGGAGTAGGGGTGAGGGCGGCGAGGCACGGGGGGAGGGGCCTGCGGCGGGGCCTTGCTGTGTGCGCTGGGCGGCGGCGGGGCCTGGCGGTGTGTGCGCTCGTCTCAGCCGCGGCCCGGCGGGCGCCGTAGGCGGCGGCGGCCGTGGTGCTTGGTGGAAGAGGCGTCGGTGTGTGCGGCGCGGAGAAGATGGCCGGGCAGTGAGGGGGCGGTGCTTGCGCCTGGTGACCTCGGAGTGAGCGACTGAGGAGCGAGGGGCGCCGCGGCGGCCCGGCCGGGCCTGCTCCCCGCCCCCTCCCGCCGCCGGCCCGCGCACTTCCTCCCGGACCCTCCCCTATCGGGCGGGGGCCTCTCCTGCCCGCTTCGCCACCTCAGGGAACAGCCGGGCTGTAACCGCCAGGGCGGAGAGCCAGGCGCGTCCGGGCCCCGCGTCCGATATGGAGAGAGCGGCGGCGGCCTCCGCCAGCCGCAGCAGCCACGTTCGCCGCCACCGCGGCTTGGTGCACTAGATCCAGGAAGCCGAAGCCGAAGCTGACGCCGACGCCCGCGCCGTCGTCCTTGCCTTCGCCGCTGCTTTCGCGCCGGGCGCTGTGATGGAGTGAGGGCCCTGCAGCCCGTGAGAAGCGTGCCCGCCCCTCGGACCGGACCGGGCCGGGGCCTGCTCCCGCGCCCGCTCGGCTCGACCAGAGGAGGCGCCTCCGCGTTCAGAGATGCAGCTCGAGCGCAGGCCGCCCGCCGAGCCGCGGGGCTAGACTGAGCGCCGAGTCCCGGCCCGAGCGCTGAAGCCGCCGTGTTCTGCGTCCCGCAGTCGCCGGGGACAAAACTCGAACGCTGGTTTTTCTCTCTCCTTTCTTTTTTTGGTCTGCAAGTCTCAGGGACGGAGGAGGGGCGCCAGGGCCCCATGTGTGGGAGGATTGCTTCAGCTCCGCAAACTTGCACGGATTTTGGTTACTACTTCGGCCAGTTGTTCTGCTCTGATTTCCTCCGAATTGTTGCAAATTCGCCATTGTTCCCTGGCTGCTTGCAAAGTTGGATCCGGAATTTCTTTTCAACCGGGAGCCAACGGTGTCGAAGTGTCTGCAATGAACCCCGTGAATGCTACTGCTCTCTACATTTCCGCGAGCCGCCTAGTGCTCAACTACGACCCCGGAGACCCCAAGGCGTTTACAGAGATTAACAGGCTCTTGCCTTACTTCCGACAGTCCCTCTCGTGCTGCGTTTGCGGTGAGACGCTTTTTATTGTTCCCTTTTCAGTACTTGTTTAAAAAAAGCCTCTGAGCAATGGTAACAGGAACGATTTGACTGCAGGGAGTTTGTATTGAGCTTTTGTTATTTGTGTGGTAGTATACATTTGTTTTCAAACTCGCCAAAGGACTTTTGCCCGGCGTTTTAGGAAGACAGAACCCTTCCAAACTTGCTCTCTTGTACAGCGGCCTCAATGTTTAAAACGGTTATTTAGCCTTGCGTCAGTTCTTTACCGGTTCAGGTGTTGGTTTTTTAAAATGAGGTGTAATATGCATGAATATTGCTGCTTTTTTTTTTTTCATTTTAAAAACTTTCGATGCAGGGGCTGACTTAATACCGACCTTGGTTAAACGTGGTTAAACCTGGTTAAAACATGTACATGTGGCGTGTTTGCATTTCCCTAAACCTGCTGTGTGGGTAAGAGGTATAATCTGATGCACCCACAGCCGGTGAACTCGGTGCAGAACTTTTCCCCCCGGCTTCTTCACATGCTTTGACAGTTTGACCGTAAACGCTGAGCCTGGAAAGACTGATGGTATTAAGTGCTTTTTAGTTGGTAGGATTTTTACAGGATAACATTTCTTTGTGGTTTTACTATGTGGCGGCCTGGTAGAGGGTTATTTTAGATGTTTTTGTTCAAAAAACATTATTTTGTGCTAGGCAGGATACTTTCAAGTTATTTTTGAGCGATGAAGATGTGACTTGCCTGATTAATCAAAGTGTCTCAAAAAGGATAACTTTCGATAATTGCCACAGTGATTAACTGCATGTATAATTATTTTTTCAAAAAACAGACTGAAAACTTTAAGGGAAAGAGCAACTGGCAAAAAACGAAGCAGTAATAATCCACTTCATATTCTTATTTCAACAAAAATTTTGGTTTTGTTGATCCGCTAATTGGTCTAACCTTGAGAAATTGCATTTCAGGCTTTCACTTTATTTTAAACGAGAGAAATTTTGAGACTGTAGTGGCTGAAGGGAGAAACAATATTCTTTTGCATTTTCTGTATAGCTGGGGGCAAAGCATTGAGGGGGTGTGGAAGAGGTGAAGAGCCTGTTTTTTTGTTTTTTTTTTTTTTTCTTTGCACACCAGGTACTTAATTTCATTTAAATAACTTACAATGTGATTAAGTGCTACTGTGACTGATAACGGACACTTAACACCTTTATAGAGAAGCAGTTGCCCTGGGTAAATCACTTAAATGCCCTGGGCCTCAGTTTCCTAATGTGTAAAATGAGAGCTTTGGGCTAGATTCAAAGTTTTCCTTTCTTTTTAAATTTACAAATTTAAATGTAAGAATTTGCTTAGTTTCAGTGTACTCTCCCCCCACCAACACCCCCCCCCCCCCGCCTTTATGGAGTACTTTTTTTGATGTCTTCGTTGCTTTTGATAGTTTGTAGAACTAGGTAGAGCTGCTGTAACTTACTTCTACACTAACCTTTCTTTGAGGAGGGTTGTGGGAATTGCTACTGTAGTGATGTAGGAGAAAGAGGGCATTGGCCAGTAGATCCTGGCCTGCTAGAATTGCAGTAGAGAGTGATGTCATTATCCAAGTAACACTTGAAGATCTGGTAGGTCTCCTTTTTACTAGGTGGATGGGACTTCGCTCTCTAAAGAGGAAATGGTAGTTTTGAATAGTGTAGGTGCTTGGAATTGAAGTTCTTATCAGTAGCTTCAAGACAGTTGTGGTCTAATTGAACATTTTCCCAGATTCTAACCTGCATTTTAAAAAAATAGTATTAAAGATAAAGCTAGAAAGTTAGAAAACCCAACTGTAGCATTAAAAAAAAATTCAGACAACACAAGTAATTTTTCTGACGTTAGGGCTTTGTAATTATCTTTTCTTGTTCAAGCTTCCTTCTCCCACCATCCTTTGAAAAGAATTGTGGATTCTACTTCTCCCTTAAAATTGAGTAGCTGGCAAAAAATTTCAGCAGTATGGATGTAAGTCCAGTTTTTTCCCCTCATCTCATTTGGACATAAGCCTGGTTTTCAAGAGATGGAAAAAAAAATCAGTTACTTGAGTACAGATACAGCATTTTTTATCTTTATATCAGATGGTGTCCTAGACTTTTTTTCTTAGTTTAAAAGCACAAACTCATTCAAATCAATAGATCATATATGTAATCTTATTTTATGAGGATAATAAATATGTCACTGTAATTCTGTCTTAGTGCTGTAAGTAGGGAGTTTGTTTCAACAGGTTGTCCAGTGTCTGACCCAGTCCTACCTTTTCAGCTTTGTATGCAACTGCCCTCTTAAATAATTTCTCAGCTTCAGTCAGTTTGATGTTTTTGTCTTTTCCAAACATACATGCCTTTTGTCTTCCTCCTCTTTTCCTCTGCCTTTGCTCTCTGAAGTTCCTTCTACCTAAAGTATATTTCTTTTCTGTATAGTCTAACTCATCAACTCCCTCCTCCTTCAGAGAATTCTGTCATAGGAGCTTATAACTTCAGTGCACTTTTTATATCAAATTCTGATATCTTAGGGAAGATACTATTTTTTTTGTACATTTTTGTGTTCTTCTACCTCATCCTCTCCTGTCCAGTGACTTGCATGTGTTTATGACGAACTCAGGAAGAAAGTGAGAGGAGGTGGGAGGGAAGTAAAAGGTCTATAAATTTTACAGTTGGGTACAAATGTTGACTCTTCTCCTTACTGTCTAGGCAAGTTGCTCTAACTTTTTGCCACAACTTCATTTACATAAGGGGATGATTCCACCTTCTTTAAGTTTATTTGTGTTATTTGTGAGTTTAAGTGTGAAAAAACCTTTTGAACAAGTCTATGGGCTTGGTGTCTGGCACATACTAAGTGCTTAATATCCCACCCTTGACAGACATAGGGAAAGGTAGGGGGAGGGGAGAGAAGAGATTGAATTGTCAGGTCAGAGATCGTCAAACCTAGATTATTCACTGGAACTACAGGTTTTGTTATAATTGTTCTTTGAAATGTTAATTAGCTGATTATTACTGTTTGTTTTTCAATTGCTTTGTATTCTTAAACTTTCTGAAGTTTCTAGTGAATAGGATAGCAATGCTCCACAGAGTTATTGTACTTTCTAGGCCACGGCAACAGTGACTAAGATAGTATTACTCTGGGTACTATTTTTGTGTCAGTTCTTTCCCCTTGTTTTCAATGTTGGGCTTGCTTTATCATTTATTAGAGAGTATGTAGAATAAATTTTCTTTTGATGGCATGAGACTTGATAAATTCTGCCCTCAGGATTGTAGGTTTTTCATTAATTAAACTTGTTAAGTCCTCAAAGGATATAACAAGTTTGAGCTATAGAATCAAATCCTGTTAGAACTGGAAGGACATGTTAAGTGGGAAAATATTACTCTCTGAGGTATTTGGAATCCTGTAAATTAACCATGGTCAAATCTCTACTCAGGAACATGAATATTTTCCTGGTGTTTTAGATTCTAGAAACAAAGTGGTTTAGGCTTTTACTGAATAGTTGTGGACCATTTGGATATCCAGTTTCTTATTTATAAAATGGGAAAGGGCTGGAGACTAGTGTTTCCCACTGATTTAGGCTGACCATTTTTGTTTTGAATGTTAAGGATTTAAAAAACCAAACCCTATTATCTTTTCTTACTCCTATCTTCCACTGCAAGTTAGGTGGTTCCTTGAGGGCTAGAGTCTTGCTTATCTTGTTCACCATTGTAGCCCTGCACCGGACAAGTATTGTTGAATGGATGAAATTACCATTAAAAGAGAAAGTTTCAAAGTAGAAAGATGATGTTCTCAGAATGAAGTATATGCCTTAAAATTAAATAGATGTAGCTTTATGAAAGACTACCTTCATTTTTCTTATTTTTCTCATTTGGGCATTGTTTGTGGACCCACATTGGAATTAGTGGAGTAGATGATCTCAAGAATCTCTTCCAGTTCTGGAATTCTCATTCTTTTAGCAGAAATACTTTGTTTTTGACTGAGCAAACAACTTACAAATAGCAAGAATCTTCTAAGATGAAATTTGAACATACAGCCTGGAGTAATTTACTTTAAACAACATATCTTTTAGATAGAGGGTAAATTAAAAGGCCATTTGAAAATTGTACATGTATTATATTAATGCTTCATATTTATATTTTTCTCAAGTATGAGTTCATTTGATACTTAAGATTTTACTTTTCTTGTACTTAATTAATTTCACTGTAGAAAGCACACAATGTCAAGTTTACCATCTTAACAATTTTAAGTGTAAATTTCAGTAATGTTAAGTATATTTACATTGTTTTGAAAGAGGTTTCCAGAACTTTTTCATCTGGCATATCTGAAACTATACCCAACAACCATCTACCCTTTTCCTCCTTCTCTCCAGCCCCCTTGTAACCACCATTCTACTTTCTGTCTCTACGAATTTGATTACTGTAGGTACCTAATATAAGTGGAATTGTACAGTACTTGTCTTTTTGTTGACTGGCTTATTTCACTTAGCATAATGTCTTGATGGTTCATCCATGCTGTAGCATGAGACAGGATTTATTTCCTATTTAAGGCTGAGTAATATTCTCTTGTGTGTGTATACCATGCTTAGTTTATCCATTCATCCAGCGTTGGACATTTGAGTTGCTCTCACCTCTTGGATGTTGTGAGTAGTGAATAGAACATGGGTGTGTAAACAACGCTTTCAGTTGTTTTGGATATACACCTAGAGGTAGGATTACTGGATGGTGTGATATTTCTATTTTTAATTTTTTGAGGAACTTCATACAGTTTTCCATAGCAGTTGCACCATTTTACAATCCCACCAGCAGAACAAGGGTTCCAGTCAGTTTCTCCATATCTCTGCCAACATCGTGTTTCCTGGGGTTTTTTTTTTTTTTTTTTTTTGATAGTAGCCATTCTAGTGGGTGGGTGGTGATATCTCATGGTTGTTTTGATTTCTATTTTTTTTTAATGATTAGTGATGTTGGTGATCTTTGCATATGCTTACTGGCTATTGTATATCATCTTTGGAGAAGCACTTAATCATTTTTAATCTTGAAAAATCTTTTATTTTGCTCATAACATCTTTATTAGTTACCTATGATGTTCTCAGTGCTGGAATAAAAAGATGAATTAAGACACACGGCCCCTACCTATGTATTGCTCAGTGTTATGAGGAAGACAGATAAGTAAATCAGCAATTATTGGGTAAGTGCTGTGTTAGAGGCACTCATGTTATACCAGATCTCAAGCATCGTAATATAATACTCATAAGTTAACTTTATCGCACATGTAAAAATTTTGGAAATTAACAGTAAATGAGTTTTTCCCTCCAAGTCACTTGTTTTTGAATAGCTGTTTGAGTCAAACTTCGGGAAACCCTCAATGAGGTTAAAGCAGAGTTTGGTTTACCAGTTTTTTCTTGGCGCTTAACTGTTGTCTCTGATCTGGAAAGAATTCTTTAGGAAGCATTTATCTAATAGGCTGGTAAGGGAGAACAGTACTTAGTAACTTGTTTTATACTTCTTTTGTTTCAGGTATTTTTTTTTAACTGATTTCTTTTCCTAATAAAAATCTTTTTTACAGTTCCTCTTTTAGTATTCTAAAAATTAGTTCTAAAATATTAGTTACTATTTGGGTATGCTTATGTACAGTGAAATTGCCTTAGGGAAAGGACTCCCTTTATGCATTGTTCTGGATACTGAGAGAGGTTTGATTTACAGTCCTTTGTCATGTGATAAAACCAGCTGAAAGATTAATAATACCAGTTTAAATAATGGTCCAGGGCAAACAATATGGTACTGTAGAATTAGGCAGAAGAAATTGTTCCTATCTTGTGAGATCAAGGAAGTGTGGGGCTTGAGCTGGGCCAAGAAGAATGGTGAAATTAGTGGACATTTTCAGCAAGGCTTGAGGGAGAGAACACTTGGCTTATCTAGGCTGTAGAAAATCCAGTTTATCTGTAATGAAGAGAGTCCTTGTAGGAGGGTCCTTCCATGCCCTGTAGTGGTAACTCAGGGGACTTTTGTGTGCGGCGCCTTGATGCTATGCTAAGGAATCTCTGTGGGAAGGGCCTTGTTATCTGCATTTTAATCCTCTGTCATGATATGGGGAGGGGAATTTGCAGATCACTGTTGTGTTTGAGAAATATTTTAAGTAGGAGAGTGTGATTGAAATTCTGTTTTAGGAAAGATTAATTTGGGAATGCAGTATGGGATTGATTATTGGAGTAAGGTAAAACCTAAATTAGGAAGGGTAACAGATGTGTCCATATTATAGATGGCTGAATGGTGGTGAGAGTGAAAAGGAAACGATGTAAAATAACGCGAAGGGAAAATTTTGTCCTCCTTGTGGTGGTCGTAATGTTTTAATTTTTTGATATATACTGTATAATACGTTATGGTTAGGCATATTTCACTGTGAATAGATTGAGATATTTCCTACCTTTACGTTTATAAGCCTGTCTAGTGCTTTCACATAGTATATACTTGATAAAAAATACTGAATTGTATTGAAAAATTGATAAAGCCTGGCATTTTATTTTAATACACTTACATTGGAAAAATTGACAAAGTCAAAAGGTAACTCAGTTCATATCAAAAGTGAAGTCAGTAAGGATGCTGATTTCAGAGGGATATGAAGAGGTTAGATAGGCTGGTTTGAAATAACATGAGGTCAGCCCAGTTAAAATATTCTTAGGAATTTAACAATTTGATATTGGATTTTGGGAGAGGTTGCAGTTAAGATAGGAATTAGAGGGGAACAGGTGTGGGCCTGAGGAGAATGAAGAGAAGGATGAAACAGTGATGAATAATTTGTATGATGCCTGGGAGTTGGGGTTAGTGAGAAAACATTAGAAATATGTTTAGGAAAGGCTAAAAATCCAAAAATTTTAGTTTTATGCTCTTCCATGGAAAAACTTTGATTTTAAAATACACTATTCAATACAGTATTATGTAATACTTTTTTTTTAGGTTTTTTTTTTGAGGGGTAGGTAATTAGGTTTATTTATTACTTATTTATAATGGAGGTACACAGGACCTCATGCATGCTCAGCATGCACTCTACCACTAAGTTATACCCTCCCCCCATTGTTTGATATAGTAAAACAAACAACATATCTTCTGAGTATTGGGGTTGTCATTTTCCTTCTCTCAAATTAATTTGAACATCCTTTCTTTGCACTTCTTGTTTTCATGCATGCACGTCAGAGCCAGCATTGCATTAGTAGCATGCCATCATTAATTCTCTCCGTTGACATGTCCCTTGGAGTCCCCTTGGCTACTTTTATATATTATTCATTTAAATTTGTTTTGTGAGTTCTGGTTTACTTTTAATATTTTATCTTTTTTTTCTTGAGTAAATGTAGATTGATTTAGAGAGATACATACTGCATAGAGTGTAGGCTGTTTTAGAAGGCTAGGAAAAGGCCATGAGGTGTAGGGGTTGGGTGCTCAGGTTAAAGTAAAAGTAGATACACATTCCATAGAGTGCAGGCCGTCTCTGTAGATGAGGGAGCAAAAGAGGTATCTTGTCTTAAATAAAAGGTGATATTTCAGAATCTTTATTCTAATTTCTTATGTCTTTCCGTGTCCTTCACCTTTAACTTTTCTTACCGAGTTTCTTTTATTCTATCTTTTCCCTCTCGAAGTTTTTTGTTGTTGTTGTTCCCATGTCAAAATTAATTTAGGTAATTTTTTCACCTTAATTACTGTACATCTGGCCATTTTCCTTATCTTTTTCTTGCTCTGATGCTGTAATATTTCAGCAGAATTATTTTCTTTCATTGCCTTTCTGCTCAGGAACCTTCTTGAATCTGCAGATTTGGGGTATCTGGCTTTCTCAAACTTTTTATCTAATTTTACAGCCAGTGTATTTTGTGTGTGTTGACTTTAGTTTGTCTGTCAGTTAGCATTTGTCCTTTTTTACTGTACAACCCACAGAAAATATGCACTTAAAGTCTTGTCTGGACTCCAATTTGGAAATAACTTATGTTTTCTGGCAGTTTTAAAATTAGGCAGCAATGAAAGACCTAACTAGAGTGTAGGTGTGCTGTCCAGTGTATAACCTAATAAGGGCTTTTACCTCCTACCAGTCTTGCTAAATATCATTCCCTTGAAATTTAAATCTCTGCCTGATATTCTGAAATTTGGGACTCTGGCCATATGTAATACGGGATTCTAGGATTAGAAGGGAGCATTCCAGGTCAGGCATCCTTGTGATGGATTTCTGAATCCTCTCCTCAGTTAATCAGTTGGTTGTCCAGCCTGTGACTGAACTTACTCAGAATACGGCATAGGCTATGACTGTCATATTCTATCTACCAGAAGCTGTGGCCTGTCTCAGGGATCCCATTTATGGTATCATTGAGCTTGCCAGCTCAGTTTTTATATAGGTTTTACAAGGAAGATATTACTAGGTTATTCTTCATGATGAGAATTTATAAAGCTTTAGGGAGAAAGAACTGTAAATCATATAGCTGTTTCTTCACATCAAATAATCGTTTCTGTAATATTCTTGAAAGTTCATCCAAGCCTTTTCCTGAATACCTCTGGAGTAGAGTGCTAAATTTTACTCTGCACAATAGCCACATCATTGCTGGACAACTTTTTCTAAAAAGCTTTCTTTTTAGAAAATTCTTGGTTACATTTTGCCCAAGTTACCTTCTCTGTAATGGTTTCTCGCTGATTTTTTTTTTCCTTGTCCTCTGGAACAATTCAGAAAGCCTTTGATAAAAATTTCATGTCTTTCCTGAGAAGGTAAGTATCTTTAAGTTACCTGTCCTGGAAGCATCCTGGTTTCAGTTTCTTCTTAAAAGTGTGGACTTAAAAAAAAATGTGGACTTTGTGTCCATGTCCATAGTAGTTTAGATGTGGTCAGATGGGATTATCTGCCTTGATGACTTGGACAAATTAATTTCTCTTTGGAGTTTTATCACTTTTTTGCTTCATGTCCTTTGAAGTTCTGTTTTTAGGTGCATGAAACAATTTTGAACATAAAAATTATAATATATAATATTAACAGTTATATAATGTTAATTTTTAATGTTCTGCTCTAATTCTGTCATCTTTCATTTCTAGTTTTGTTGCTATTTGGTTTTTCTGCACTTCATGGGTCATATTTTCCTGCTTTTTTGCATACCTAGTTAATTTTGATTGGATGCCAGATACTGTGAATTGTGCCTTGTTGGTAAAATTTTACCTTGTGTGTGGGTATTTTTGTCCTATGAATATTCTTGAGTTTTGCGTTTGGGATGAGATTGTTACTTGAAGATAGTTTGATCCTTTTGAGGCTCCTTTTTAAGCTTCTGTTAGGTGGGACCAGTACAGCCTTTAAGGGTGAATTTTTTTGCACTACTGAGGCAAGAACCTTTTGACTACTCTATCTGATGCCTCATGAAATGTGAGTACTCTCACTCTAGGTGGTGGGAATAGAAATTGTTCTGCTGCCCCTGAGTTACAGGGATTGTTCTTTTTTCTTCTTTGTGGGGGTTCTTTCTCTATCCTGGGGTAATTCCTTATATACATGGGCTAATCAGTCAGTACTCAGCTGAAGATTTGAAAAGGACCTTATATAAATAACGGTGTTCTTTCTCTGTGTAGCTCTCTCATCACCAGTACTCTGCCCTGAGAAGTCCAGCTGTCCTGGCTTCCCAGGGAGCCACTGGACTTTGTCTTGGTTCTCCCTTGTGCTGTGGCCTGAAAATTAATCTCCAGGCAGTTAACGGGCAGTTATAGGGCTTAGCTTGTTTGTTCCTCCACTGAGGGATCACTGTTCTGTGGTGTCTGTTGCCTAGTATATCAGAAAACTATTGTCCAGTTTTTGTTGTTTGATTATTCCATTTTTGTCTGGAAGGAGAATCAGATTAAATTCTAAACCTATGCTGTCGTCCTATACAGCAGCCACTAGCTGTAGTGACAATTATAAATACAGTTCATTAGTTTTACTGAAGTACATCTTAAGGGTAATAGCTATCTTATTGGACATTGCAGACATAAAACATCTCCATCATTGCATAAAAGTTCTAATGGGCAGTGCTATAACAACTAAAGAACTTAGATTTGTTCTTAAAAGCTGTGGGAGCATTGAAAGATGCCTTCAGTGTTTTCATGTCAGGTTTTGATCTTACGGCATTGAGCTGGAGTGGGTTATTAACACATCAGTGGAGCTCACCACTGTAGACTTATAGAACAATTTCTCCAAATCAGTGTTAGTGAATCTAATTCAAGAAGGTGTTCCAAAGTGTTTATGCAGTAAAGGTTTGCATTATTTAAAAAATAATTTAACAATTTTTCTTCCTTTAAAATGAGGCGATGTGAGATATCAAATGAATATTGGACCAAATAGTGTTCCAGATTAATTCATTCTGCCAAATCTGCCAATGAGGGTTTTAAATTGTTTTAATATTTAGTGATGTATTTTCTTGACACTTAGTCATATTGTTTCAGTTTGTTCTTTCAGTTCTTCCTATGTCCATTCAATGGATCATTGGTTAGGGACAAGAAATGTTAAGAAAATCAAGTTGCTATTGAAATGCTAGGTAATAAGGAGCATAAAAACCAGTAATTGATTCAAAATTTATTTGATTCGTGATTATTATTATCTCTCTCTGTAAGTTGTCTGTGTTCTATTAATATCCTGTATAGCAATAAGGTATTGGCAGTGTTAAAAAGAGAAAATAAAGTGGAGTATGGCCTTATATTTCTAGAAAATAAAGACTACACTTGCTGTGTGTTATTTGAAGTATTTGCAAATTCTAATCTAAAGCCACCCTTAGTTTATCATTTAGTAACAAAACACAAAAATGTTTAAATTTTTTTCAGTAAAAGATAGAATTCCAAATACTAAGTCACATTTACAGTTTTGTCCTTACATAATATATTCAATTGTACCTTGTTTTTAATATTCACGATTTTACAAACAAGATGTCATTTAAAAATAGATACAGTACCAAAATGCATTTTCTTACGTAACTTAAACTGTAGCCCTTATTAGTGTGCAGTTAAAATTTGTCTTTGTATGCTTTATAAAAATGAACTTTATATTATAATCTTTGATATATGCTGATTAAGTAATTTTTAAAATATTTCATCACATTTCTTACTTAAATGATCAGAAAAAATTATGAGTTCTTACTACTGTGAAAGATGATCAAAGCAAAAAAGGTTAAAGTATCTGTAATCCTGACTGTGTATCAGAATTTCTTGGGAAGCTTTTTAAAAATACACATTCCTGGGCAATATTTCCAGATACTGAGTCAGTTGTGGAGTAGGCCATTTAGATGATTCTAATACTAATCCCTGGATGAGGATAGTACTGTCTTTAACTACTCCTCATGTAAGGTTTATAGGTGTGCTTTTAAAAAAATATGTGTGCCAGTAAATTTAAGGAATACTGTGTTAAGCAGATTTCTTGACAGCTGTAGTATTCAGTTTTAAGGCCTGACTTTCCAAGAGGATATTAAAGCAAACCTGTTAAGTTATTCCGATACAGTGGAACACCAGTTTGGGAAATTTGGCTCTACCTTTATGTTGATTTATTCACTCAAAGTTTGGTTCAGTTATGAATCAACTAATTGTTCCTAATTGACTAGCCTGCATTATCTTATTGGTAATAATTTAATGAGAGACCATCATGGCTTTGCTAAAATATGAAAATAACAGAATAATATTACAAAAGTGCTCTGTAATCACAAAACACTCTATAAAAGCATTCCCTACATAATTATTAAGATAAATGATGTCTGGCATTCTCTTTCAATTCTTTCTAGAGTATGAAATGAGACATGACTTGAGTTTATGAATATGTTGTGGGTCTGAGTGGTTTATACATTATCCATTTACTAGTTTATGGTGAGTGGTTTTTTTAGTTAATAGTGGTAGTTGACTGGTGAAGCTTATCTTGTATAAACTACTGACATTACCAAGAGTATTAGGAAGTATTTTTTATAGTTTTAGGTTGGCCAGAGACATAAAAGTTAAAGAAACTCTGATGTTTAACCATTCAGATGTTCAATAAACAGTTTGGCTTGAGTAACAGTCATACTTTAAAAACTGCAGTATTTAACAGTAGATTTTGATTAATCCTTTTCTTAAACTGGAAACAAAGATTTTGTGTCTTTTTTTTCACCCGTCCTGGACTCCGCTGGGATATATGTTTAGCTATCACTTGTCTTTCAGTATAGTAGTGCTCTGTTACTTAAAGTGATGTAATGAACTTTAAAATAATGACTTGGTCGGTTGGTGAAAATATACCACTCTGTATCACCATTTTCAATAGCCAGTGCATATCTATTATTGTTCCCTCATTTTTAATTAAAATGCATATATTTCTGTCATATGGCAAAATTATTTGTGCTAGATAATTTAAAGATAAGTTTACAGATCTGTGTAATCCAGATGATCAGGGGCTAATGGTGGTTCTAGGGCATAACTCCTTGAATATTTAATTTGAGAACTAATAATTTCCTTGAAACTTTGTCATTTGGATCTGTTGATTTTTTTAAGGCATGTATTTGCTTTTTGGCTTACTACTAAAATAAACTTGTGAGGAAGTTTAAAGGAACATACTCTTAAGTGCTGCTCAGTTGAAAATCCAAAGAAGAAAAACAGACCTGGGTTAGGAAGCCCTGCCAAAAGGAAAATGGTGCTGTCTTCTTAGGATTCTCTAATCTCAAATTCATTTCCCTTTGACTTGAGCTCATTATTATTTATAGTAGCACTCAAACTCATGAATGTTGCCTAATGAAAAGATTTTTAAGAGGTTTAGACTTCAACATATGTCTGTGAAAAACTATATTGGGCACAGGTTTTGCAAAACTAAATACAAGCTTTAAAAAGAACAGTTTAAATGGTCCAAAACAGTTAATTCGTCTGTGCCCATTTGCTAAGTGATACATAAGATCTTTTTATGGTATTGTCATTTTTGTTCTTAGCTGAATTGAGATTATTCCCATATGTGTATGTATCTAGGAGTTCTTTTACTAGCTATTGTTTTAAAACATACTTTACATCTTTAATTTTGGGGTGTAATTTTGATGCTGTAATTCAATGATGTGAAAAGGTCCAAGTACCCCTTGTTAAATGCGCGGTTCTTGGCATATAGCTGGGCCATAGAAGTTATTTGCGTAAGTGATTGAGGAAAGAGAAATGTTTTCTTAAGTGAAGATAGCCTAAACAATTAATTTTTCATTTAGGAAAGGTGGAAAATGGGTATATTTAGATCAGTGGGTTGAATTATGGAAGGATTATTAATCAGGCCCTATGTCAGACTTTTGACATCAGTAGAAGTATATTCACACAGTCTTGATGTATACGTGCCTTGATATTACTGTTGGAGATTGGATCTAGGCTGAATGGATATGACTGATTAAATACAGTTCTTATACCACAAGAATAAGGTGTATGTATATATTGGGGTTGAACAGCATAAATTTAGTGCTACTCCAGGAAAAAAAGTCTCACTCTTACAGGATGAATAATACTATCTAAAGTGACATTATGAAAACCAGTTTATCCTAATCATGTGAGTTTAATATGTGCATATTTACTTATTTTATACGTAACACTTCATATATATATATATATATATAAATACACATTTAATATATACACACAATCTTTAGTTAAGATTTCTGATACTGTGAATTCTTAGAGTGAGGTTTTTTGAGAAGATATTACAATGCTTTATAGCATATATGTTCACTTAAAACATTTAAGATTAACTTTAAAAATTGAGGTTGTATAAAGAATCCAGGCAGGATTCATAGCTCCAGTTTCTATGCAGTAAAGATTTCCTGATCCTCACAAAGCTATTGTTGATCATCCATTCTCCCCTTTGTTTCACTCTTCCTGCCCCACTCACTATTCTTCATTGTCAGTATCTGCTCCTGTTTCTCCTTCCCCCAAAAGGTTTTACATCTTGTGGTTACTTGTGGATTCTGTTATGGCTGAGTTTCAGTGGTCATTCTTTTTGATAAGTGAGGAGCTAAAATTGTCTCAGGGGATGCCATGGACTTCATAGCAGAAGTAGGGACTAGGTTGGGATTCAGTAGACTAAGCTTTTATTTCTCATTACCAGTAATCAGCTGTGTAATCCTAGGAAAGTCCATCTTGGTTAAAATGAAGCCATGGAACAAGTTGATTTCCAAGGTTACTCCCAGCTCTGTCGTGCTTTTTATGATTCATTCATTGTACATTTATTAGGTCCCGGCTTACTTGCCAACACTGGTTTAAAGATACAGAGATAAATAAGTTCCTGGCCTTGAGTAAGTGAGACCCAGTGAATGGTGACAATATAATGTGATAAGTGCTCTAATAGGAGAATGTGCAAAGTGCTTTTTGAACAAACGGAGGGTTGGGAATTAAGGAAGGCTTCCTTTTAGAGGTTATATTTGAATTGATTCTTAAAGAATAAATAGTTTACCATGCAAGGAAGGAAGAACATTCTAGGAAGAAAAAATCACAGAGGAATGAGTAAACAAGTGTTGCCTCTTTTAGAATGGCCAGTGAGTATGGAGTTTTTGGAGAAAGCTTAGTGGTACAAAATTTCAGGTGGATGGTGGATGGGAGTTAGATTCTGAAAAGCCTTATATGTCATTCTGAAGACTTTGGATTGTAAAGCCTGCTTAAAGGTTTTGGTGAGTTACAATTTTCGTTTTGTTTCCTTCCCTTCCTTCCCTTCCTTCCCTTCCTTCCCTTCCTTCCCTTCCTTCCTTTCCTTCCTTTCCTTCCTTTCCTTCCTTTCCTTCCTTTCCTTCCTCTCCTTCCTCCCTCCCTTCCTTCCTCAGTTTTTAGTTGTACATTTATGAAGAGATTTGAAAAGAAAGATAGATCATCAGGCTTGTGTTTTAGAAAGATTACTTGGTGGTAGTGTGGAAGATGGACTGATTTGATGGCAGCAGGTGAAGTTGAGATAGAAAGATAAAACAGAAAACTGTTGCAGTATTCAGGATGAGAAATGAGGTTTCATCTTAGGCAGTAGTCATGGGAATAAAAGTGGAATTGGCAGACTTAGAAGCTGTGTACAGTGAGACTCCGGAGACTGGATATGGAATGCTGGTGAAGAGGAGTCTGGCTGGTATCAAGGTATCTGGTTTGATTTCTGGGTGATTGATAGTATCAAGCATCCAACAGAATAAAGGAAGCAGGAGGAAGAATAGGTTTTTAGGTAGGGGTTTAGGGGAGATAAGCTCATGTTTCCATATATTGAGCATGTCTGTGGGTTATCAAAGAAGAGATTCACAGTAGGCAGTTAAGATATATGGGTCAGGAGAGAAAGATTTAAATTGGAAGTAAAGATTGGGAAGTCACCAGTTTATGTAAATGGTAATTATGCCCGTTTAATGGGCAAATCACTCTGGAAGGACATTGTAGAGCAGTTTTTAACATGGTAGTGTCATGTCTCTTCAAAAGGAGGAAGGTTATGATTCCTGTGAGATTCTGTGCAACAGTCTGTGTCTGTGTATATATGTACATATCATCAGATTTTCAGAGGGGTCTGTGACCCAGTAAAGATTACTATGGAATACTGGAATGGAGTAAGAAGGATAGATTATAGTACGGAAATATGGGGAATACTGAAATTAAAGAGGGAACGGAAAGAGAATGCAAAGGAGATAGAGGAGAAGTGAGGGAGGAGAGCATTTCAAGGAAGAATGAACAACCCAGAAATGTCTGTTGGTTTGGGACTAGCAATTTTTGCCTTCCGTTTGAAGATTGATTCTAGGGAAATACTTCAGCGTATGAGTAACTGGAGGAAAAATTGCTGTAGGGAAGAAAGGCTGAAGGTACAAATGAGAGAGGATGTGAATAAAGGTAACTGGAGAGGGAGGGGAGGATAGGTGTTCAGAGTGGTGGAGGGAGAAAGATCTATCTTGGAGGGAAAAAGAAAAATACTAGTGCGTATGTGTTGGGGCAGTGAGTGTGGGCAGGATAGGAGGTAAAGAAAGGAAGAATATTTAAATATGTGAAGCTGTTAAGTTTGAAATCATGAAGAAATAGGAAGTGGAAATATACAAACTTTAATTTGATTTTATTTTGTAATTTGTATAGGAAATATCAACATACAAAATAGAACTCTAATATACCTATCACTTCACCAATTAATAATATTCAAATGTTAGACTTGATATACTTTAGATCTTTGCCATAAAATCTTAGTGTCATCAAATTTTAGAGCTAGAAAGAACTTAGATCTGGTCACTTTATAGCTTAAAGTCACTTTTAAAGGCACATTATCATTTTTTAAAATTCAAAATTGATCAGATTTGGACAGTTACAGAATTACTGAGTATAGTGGATGTCATGTATGTATTATCCAAATCCCCACTTCAGGACTGAAGGACTTCATTTTCTTACTGGGAATGTTGGCTGGGGTTGTCAGACCTCCCTGGGTGGAAATTGCCCTTGGCTAAAGAGAGCCATTCACCCAAGCTCACATCCCCTTCCTTGGAGTAGCCTGCATCCAAAGACTAGTCCATTAAAGACCTGGCTCCCTTGCCCCACCATAGGGCAACCTTAAGAGCCATCCCAGCTTCAGAGCTCCCTGTGGGGTCATGTGAGGCCTTTGCTGTGCTATATCCCAGCCTAACTTGTTTTTCTGCCCCTTCCTTCCTTGTCTGATAAACTTTCAGCACACTAACCTCTCTCCCAAAAGTTTGAGTGACTTCCAATGCTGATGAACTTTAAAATTTCTTTTGATTTGTAACAGATTTTTGAACTTTTTTAAACTTTAAAGGACTTAGCATCTACCAGTTTTTCGTGTTGATGAGAAATATTCAGGTAAATGTTGAAAATAGTCACATAATATAATGAAAGAAAATGGTTAATTTGTATAGTGTAAACATGCAGGAAGAAATTCATTATTAGGACATGTTTTAGGATGGAACAAAAAGGGAAATGCCTTCTCAAACATTTTGAACAAAGATCTTGGCATTTAATTGGCCTCTCCCCTCCCATCATTCATTGCTAGTGTTTCTGCTGTCTCATTTTTATTACCTTTTGTAGATTAAAGCCCCTTCCACCACCACTACCTTTTGAGATCAGGCTCACATGTTTTTATTGACTTTTCTTGAGCAAATTTAAAATGTGGAGAAGATTCTTCTCTTTTTTGATTGTACTGGAGAGAATGGAAACATGAAGTATATTTGAAACAAATTCAATTATTTTGAGTCTATTAAAAAAGTCTTGCTCTTATAGTGCAGGAATGATTTGCCTAGCAGAATCCAAGACTGCATTTCTGAACAAAGTATTTGAAGATTTTATGTCTGCAACATTTGAAGAGTGCTTTTCCAAGACCCAAGTGTCTTGTCAGTCAAATGTTTTGTCATTGCTTCAGTTACCATCCTGTCTTGGATCCAAGAGTTTCAGAGCAGTGTGATTTGGCTGGCAACAAAATGCTTTTTGCTTTCCCCCGCCTCCTCTTTTTATGTATTTCTTTCTGTCTGACCATAGGTGTACTTAGGTGGTCAATACAGTTATCTGGGCCATTTGAAAAGAAATGACTGATTAAAAAGTACATTACCTATTCCGTAGTGATTGCTGAGAAAATCAGCTTTAGAATAAGTAACATAAGTGAGCCTAAAAAAACTTCCTATTTAAGAATTTGGTTTTGTTTCTTTACTTTAGTAATGATTTTAAGAAAATCTCATTGAGTATAATTATTACATTTTAGCAAGCAAAATTTGTCACTTTTATTCTTTCCCCTCTTTTGCCTTAGAGCTTTAATATGAGTGTCTGGTAGCTTTTTATTTTCCAGTTGGTTTTGATGGGGGTCCATTTGTTGGGAAGCGTATTTAAACTGTGACGGAAAGAATATTTTATTGAGTTAGTATATAGAAATGTATCTTTTATGAAATCTCTTCTGTTTCACATTGCTTGCATTATCAGCAGAAGCAGAAAACTGTTTTCTGTCTTCTATGGGATAACATATTTTACAGCTGTTGGGGTCTATACTGATTTCTTTTTTCCCTTTCCAAATACTTTTCTCTATATACTATATATTTAGTTATTACAAGATGTAGTTGAATCTTGTGAATTCCTTGACTGTTTAATATTCTAGTTTCCAAGAATGCTTCTTAGAGGAATGGTACGATGGGTTTGATCAATAACCACTGCCTGCTTGTATGCATTTTTTGTTTTCTGATAGTGGCATTTCAGGATGGTTTTTGTATGAGTTTTGGCTAATTTTCCCTGATCCTCAAGTGTCATCTCATCAACAACAAATAAGGCTTTTATAAAATTACTTGTGTTATCTGAGGTTTTTGATTAGGCATTCCTTGTTGCTGTAATAGAAACATTGCCAGGAGAAAGAATTCTGGAGAAGGGGTGGTGGTAAATACAGAATACTTTGATTCTGATAAAGGCTCTTTTTGTGCATATGGCATTTGAGTTAGAATTATATGACACTTTTTTATCAAATGCCAAAATTAAGCCATTGCGATAATTTAACTCCTTAAAACCATTTTCCATTTTTATGAGTTTTTGTTTTACTGAAATTATTTTCATTGGGATCATTTCTTTTCCATGTAAACTTTAGAATGAGGGTTTGATTTTTTAGTCTCTTTGTTGTTGTTCACATCTAATTTGTCCCTATCAAATTTTAACCTTTTATAGCTTTTTGCCATTGCATTTTATGATCATTATTATTGCCAGGTCCTGTGTTCACTGGATCATTTTTTAGACAGTAACAAATTCTGCTAAGCATATTAGTCATTATCAGTTTTATTTTTTCTTGTGTCCTCTCTCTGAATCCCCTAAGCTTAATTTCCCCCAGTCATCTGGTCAGATTATTAGTGGGGTTAAATATATCAGTGTTAAGAAAGAGAATCAAAAGATCTTGTTTCAGAAGTGGTAAAGACATAATTTACTTGGTAGTCTGGGTGCTAGTATAATATTTACAGTGTGGTCCACCTTTACCAATAGTATTTTGAAGTGAGTGAATTACCAGTTACTTTGTTCAAACTTGGGATCAGTTATGTATTTAGAAGAGTTTGCCAAGACTAATGATGACTTTGTTGTTTGCCTTTGCTAAGGAGTTGTGCCTATCCCTTCTGTGGAGGAAGGGGCAAGTGATTTGAGATCTAGTTATAGTTTGGCTATGTATTCTGGTGCTGTAGGTTTCTATCTCAAACTTAGGCTGCTTTGTAAGCCTTGATGCTGGCAGTGATTCTTGTCAGGGATAAAGATAAAGTGCTTGGCAACCAGTCTTTAGTGCCAGCTTTGGTATATTAATACTATGATGATTTGAATGATCTTATGTTAAGTCTGTTTAACAGAAGGAACATTTTATGGTTAAAAAGCATGTTTATTGAGAGAAGTATAACTTGAAAATGTTTTTTTGATGGTAAAATTAAAATGGGGCTTTAAAGTTTTTTTTAAGTGAAATCTAAATCTGGTTTAAAATTTATTTAAATAATTGATTTCATTAGGTGTGACAACGGCATTGCAATTACCTAAGAAAATGTGCTTTGCAGTAATTTATACTGATGTATATGGAGGTGTAGTTTGCTGAGATTTGCTTTGAAATACTTAAAAGATGGGTAGATGAAGCAAATGAGGCATTATTTAGATAATTATTGAATCTGGGTAATAGGTATATGGAGGTTATTCTACTTTCAGATTTTTGTCTGTGAAACTATAATAAAATTTTTCACAAAATTAAGAGCATTAAAAACTGGTATTTCATATCTTAGTAAATTACTTACCAGCAGTTACGTATTCCCAGAAATTTCCAGAATTACTGTTGTGGTAAACTAAAACTGAGTCTTAGTCTCAAATTATAATTGGCTGACTTGGGGATGGGAAAGTTAAGGAGAGGGAAAATAAATAAGGAATTAGTAACTTTTATTAAAGTGAGAAGTGAAAAATGAAATTTAGTCTTCAGTATTTTTAGGGTCAATATAGCATCATTTAATATTGTTTAAACAGGGTACATAATAGCAAATTCATTTAGTTACAAGACAACCTGAATTATGTGAAGGCACGAAATTCCTGTGGTACATTACAGATTCAAGGCAATCTAATGAGAAACTTTTGTCATGAACTATTAATTTTTAAGGTCTGAAGATGTGTGTTTTGAGCAAATCTTCATACAGGACAGTGAAACTGTATGGAACATAATCTAAGCTACAGCAAATTAAATCTCTCCCCAAATACTGCCCAGTTTTTATAGTACAGTCTATTAGTGACACACTTCCTTATTTAATTTAATTTTTTAATTGAAGTTTAATCAGTTGAAGTGAATCAGTTTCTGGCGTATAGCACAATGTCCCAGTCATGCGTATACATACATACATTCATTTTCATATTCTTGTTCATTAAAGGTTATTACAAGATACTGAGTATAGTTCCCTGTGCTATATAGAGCTTTTTTTTTTTTTTGCTTTTTTTACATTTGTTTTTATATATAGTGGCTAACATTTGCAAATCTCAAACTCCCAAATTTATCCCTTCCCACTCTCTTTTCCCTGGTAATTATAAGATTGTTTACTGTGTCTGCAAGTCTGTTTCTGTTTTGTAGATGAGTTTGTGTCCTTCATTTTTTCTTTTTTTAGATTCCACATGTAAGTGATATATGTTATTTGTCGTTCACAATCTGGCTTACTTCACTTAGAATGACAGTCTCTCGGTCCATCCATGTTGCTGCAAATGGCATTATTTTATTTTTAATGGCTGAGTAGTATTCCATTTTATAAATATACCACAGCTTCTTTAACTTGTCATCTGTTGATGGATATTTAAGTTGCTTCCATGTCTTGGCTATTGTATATAGTACTGCTATGAACATTGGGTGCATGTGTCTTTTTGAATTAGAGTTCCCTTTGGATATATGCCCAGGAGTGGGATTGCTGGATCATATGATAAGTCTAGTTTTAGTTTTTTGAGGAATCTCCATATTTTCCATATGGCTGCACCAAATTAGATACACTTCCTCTTGACTCAGATTGCCAGTTGATTTTACTTTCTAGGATAAGATATATTTTTACGATTTTAACAGTGTTATCTGCTGTTTCTTAATTTTCTGGGGAGGAAGTTTCCTTAGGGACATACAGTAGCTATATGGCTGACACTTATCCTAGCTCCAAGAAGCCCTTGAACCTTCTTCTTTGTTCCTCATAACACTGAAGCTGCCTTTGTTGTGTGGTGTAAAGAGAACCCTCTGGGAAGCTTTTGAGGGTTAGAATGCTTAACTGAGTGTATAAAATAAGCTTGCCTATAGGCATCTTTAATGGTAGGTTAAAATTTCAAGCATTTCTGTTGGGGAATGGTTGGGCAATTCAGTAGGTAACATGAGGCCAGGTAATGGATGTTCTTAGTCTTAGGAACTCAGTGGTGGTGGAGTTATGAATCAATAAGTGATAGTTTTTATGTGTTTTCTAGCCTATTTTCAGTTCTCAGTATTAGGCATACTCTCCCTAAAACCTCATAGAAGAATACAAAGATGTATAGGGTTTAAGTCCTTTAAGGTGCTTGGTAGCTCAGGGATGGTTTTGATTGACATGACTGGTGAAAAGGTTAGTGATGGAATGCAAGATGAGGTAAATCCTTACTTAGCTTGTACAATTTGCACATCATTAGGGGTTATAAAATGATGACATTCAAATTATGTCATTCTTAATTAGTTGTATTGTTCCCTGAAAGAGAAATTTCTCATCTATGATTTGATTATTTGGTGGTTTAGTTCTTATGTAGTTAAGTCAGAATAAATACTTCTGGCTCTTTATTTACCAGTTTTCAAACTAATGAGTTGGTTCACTGGCATCATGAAACTGATTTTTTGTCTTTTTTTAAAATGAATTCTAGAGATTTGAACATTTTAGATGTACTTTATTCCACTGCGTTTATATATGCTCAGATTTTCTCATTTTTGGTCACTGGTAACCTCTTCAGGTTTGCTTCTAAGTCCCTTAACCACTACCCTGATTTTTGATAGTTTCCTTGCTTTCTGGCATATGAAAGTAATCAGAACTCATCTTGCCTAATTTATGGCACAGATCTAGAATCAGCCATTTGTCCAAGAAGCCCTGATTCCTTGGAACAGGAAATTGTTTTTCAGTATCATTGTCTGAGTTCATTGCTCTTGTGGTTGATCCCTTGTTTCCAGGCCTTTTCAGTGTATAGTTCTAGGAAGTATGTACATTGAAGATGAACATATGAGTTCATACTGATAAATCCAATTGAAATTCAGGACTACAGGATTTTTTTTTTAAGTTATTTTTGTATCTTATGACTTTCTTCCTTCCTCCTACTAAAAAAAATCCGGATTCTCGAGGGTATCAATATTTGCTTTATCCCATAATTAGACACCCAACAATTTATAGTAACTTTCAACACTATCACCAAAAATGTGATCTGAAAACAAAACAAGGGTTCAAGGATTATAGTTAACTTTCTATTCTAGAGTCACTTGAAATAGTTAATCTCTTAAGTGGTTATTACTAGTTTTTTCTTTTTCTTTTTTTTTTTTTTAGCTTAACAGTATTCTTTCCTATGAATATACTACATTTTGTTTATTCACTAGTTGATAGACATTAGGATTGTTTCTAGCTTTTGTCTATTACAAGTAATGCTGCTCTGCATATTCACATACATCTCTTTATACAGATGTGTATTTTCATTTGTCTTTGAGTAGGCTCCTACGAGTAGAGTTGCTGGTTTGTATGGTAAATGTGTTTAACTTTTAAAGAAACTACCAGACTGTTTCCCTATGTGATTTTACCCTTTTACATTCTCACCAGTAATGTAGGAAGGGTTATAGTTTTTCCACATCTTTGCCAGCTCTTGGTATTGTCTGTCTTTTTGAATTTATCCATACTAATAGGTGTCTACAGTATCCATAATTTTTATGCATCATAAATTAATAGTTAAAGTACTGGGTATATTTTCATGTGCTTATTCATATATTTTCTTTGGTAAAATGTTTATTCAACTCTTGTTCAGTTTTTAAATTGAGTTGTCTCATTGATTTGTAGGAAATTTTTTTCATGTATCATGTTATAAGCCCTTAATCAGATACATGGTTTGCAAGTACTTTTTCCCAGTCTATGGATTATCTTCTCATTTTCTTAATGGTGACTTTTGAAGCACAAGTTTCTTATTTTGTGAAATCACTTGACAATTTTTTCCCCTTTTGTGCATTTGATAACACATCTTAATACTGTGCCCAACCCAAAGTTATGAGGTTTTTTTGCTGAGTTTTCTTCTAGAATTTTAGCAGTTAACATTTATGTGTCTGTGATCCATTTTGAGTATTTGTGTATGTTGTGAGGTAAGGATCTAAGTTTATTTTTTGGCATTTGGATGTTGAATTGTCTTGCACAATGTGTGAAAATACCCTCTTTTCCCCTATTGAATCATCTGACCATCTTGTCAGCAGATCACTTGACCGTAAATGTACACTTCTGTCTGTTCCACTGATTTGTATACCTATCCTTTTGCCATTGCAACACTGTCTTGATTACTGTGACTTTAAAGATTTTAAAATTTGGTACTGTACACCATCCAACTTCTTTGTTCTTTTTCAGAATTGTTCTGGCTATCTCAGGTCCTCTCTGATTCCATATGAATTTTAGAATCATTCTGTCAATTTCTTAGAAAAAGCCACCTGAGATTCTCATAGGGATTACATCGAATTTATAGGTCAACGTGGGGGAAAATTGTCATCTTGTTTGAGGCCTCTCTGTCTAACCTGAGCTTGTCAGAGCTAGTAAGAGCTGAGCTGTTTGTTCTCCCCATCTGGCCAGCTTCTGTGAAGTCACTTCCAATGCTAATGCTTCTCGGCTTGTGCATCATCTGTTGTGCTAAATGGAATGAGCCCTCTTCCATCACAGCAGCTTCTAGTCCTCACCAGGGTAACGCTGATGGAGCTGGATGGTAGGGGAGTACTGAGCAGCGCCAGAGCAGAACACCACAGGTCCCCACAGTGTCCTTACCTGAAATTCTGTTTTTTAGACATAAATGCTTCTCGGATGGTTTTGTGTCTTTGGTTGTGAAAAGGACTCTCTTTCAAAAATTTTCAGGTTTACAGTTGCTTTATTAGGAGAGGATTTGCTGATTTCATTATAGCCAGAAGTACTTTCTCTCACGTGCCTGAGTCTTAAATTACGTAATATATATGAGAAAATAGGTGCTACGCTTAGTTAATTACTATTTATTCTGCATTGAGAACCAAGGAGCAGTTGCTTCTTTGAGGAATAAGGGTAGACGTGGATCTAGTTGCTTTCCCTTTTCTGTTTCATGTATATAGATCGTTTATAATTTAGGAGTTATGTCAAGTTAGGGGATCATTTTCACTGTTACACTGTATTGCTATAATTAGGACACTTGTGTTTTATGACCATGGTCATTTTGTATTCTGTCAGAAGAATTTGAGTCCAGTATTATGCCGTTTTTTTTTTTTTGTTGTTGTTGTTCTTTTGATACACTTAAACATAATTCTTTTTTGATTGTCATTATATTTTGATTTCCTCTGAAAGAATTTGAGTTTAGTAGTATTTCCTTTTTTAATAAATGAACATAGTTCTTTTTCATCATAACTACATATTGATCTTTCCTTAGTTTATGATTAGTACATATATACAGTAAATGGTTTGAAATTGTACTTTTTTCTGTGAAGATGCCTTTGTACTGAGTTATTAATGCCCTCAATTGATGTTTAATGGGGACAGGGACTAAATCTCTCTCAGTCATTTTTTTTTTTTTTTCCAGTGTCTAACAGTCAGTACAATTTTGTTCAATATGTTGCAGCATTATCATGTTGTGTTAAGTTGAGGTTCCATGTGTTTTAGGCCTAGTTTGTGTTTTTGATGACTGACCTCCACCTCTTTTTAGCCTTTGGAGAAGAGAATAAGAAAGTGGACCAGAACATACTGTTTTAGGAGAGAAACACAGACTCGAGGAAGATTGTGTTTGAGATAAAGAAATAGGGAATATGGCACGGAAGTGAAATGAGCTACTGAGTATTTTTCTGTTTCCTATAAGATTCATGTTTTATTATCTGGTCTGGTGAGTTTAACCCATCTTAACTTTAATAGATTACCTATAATCTCAACTTTAGTGTATGAAATTATGAATTTATTTTACTAAAATCTTTGCTTTCCTCCTCTTTTCCCTCTTAGGACATTTGCTACAAGATCCTATTGCACCCACCAACTCCACCTGCCAACACTATGTCTGCAAAAGTTGTAAAGGCAAGAAAATGATGATGAAACCTTCATGTAGCTGGTGTAAAGACTATGAGCAGTTTGAGGAAAACAAGCAGTTAAGCATCCTAGTGAACTGCTACAAAAAACTATGTGAATATATAACACAGACTACATTGGCACGGGATATAATAGAAGCAGTCGACTGTTCTTCTGATATTCTGGCTTTGCTTAATGATGGATCATTGTTTTGTGAGGAGACGGAAAAACCCTCAGATTCATCCTTTACTTTGTGTTTGACACATTCCCCTTTACCTTCAACCTCAGAACCCACAACTGATCCTCAAGCAAGTTTATCTCCAATATCTGAAAGCACCCTCAGCATTGCTATTGGCAGTTCTGTTATCAATGGTTTGCCTACTTACAATGGGCTTTCAATAGATAGATTTGGTATAAATATTCCTTCACCTGAACATCCAAATACGATTGATGTATGTAACACTGTTGACATAAAAACTGAGGATCTGTCTGACAGTTTGCCACCTGTCTGTGACACGGTAGCCACTGACTTATGCTCCACAGGCATTGATATCTGCAGTTTCAGTGAAGATATAAAACCTGGTGACTCTCTGTTACTGAGTGTTGAGGAAGTACTCCGCAGCTTAGAAACTGTTTCAAATACAGAAGTTTGTTGTCCTAATTTGCAGCCCAACCTGGAGGCCACTGTATCCAATGGACCTTTTCTGCAGCTCTCTTCCCAGTCTCTTAGCCATAACGTTTTTATGTCTACCAGTCCTGCACTTCATGGGTTATCATGTACAGCAGCAACTCCGAAAGTAGCAAAATTGAATAGAAAACGATCCAGATCAGAAAGTGACAGTGAGAAAGTTCAGCCACTTCCAATTTCTACCATTATCCGAGGCCCAACGTTGGGGGCATCTGCTCCTGTGACAGTGAAACGAGAGAGCAAAATTTCTCTTCAGCCTATAGCAACTGTTCCCAATGGAGGCACGACACCCAAAATCAGCAAAACTGTACTTTTATCTACTAAAAGCATGAAAAAGAGTCATGAACATGGATCCAAGAAATCTCACTCTAAAACCAAGCCAGGTATTCTTAAAAAAGACAAGACAGTAAAGGAAAAGATTCCTAGTCATCATTTTATGCCAGGAAGTCCTACCAAGACTGTGTATAAAAAACCCCAGGAAAAGAAAGGGTGTAAATGTGGGCGTGCTACTCAGAATCCAAGTGTTCTTACCTGCCGTGGCCAGCGCTGCCCCTGCTACTCTAACCGCAAAGCCTGCTTAGATTGTATATGTCGTGGCTGCCAAAACTCCTATATGGCCAATGGGGAGAAGAAGCTGGAGGCATTTGCCGTGCCAGAAAAGGCCTTGGAGCAGACCAGGCTCACTTTGGGCATTAATGTGACTAGCATCGCTGTGCGCAATGCTAGTACCAGCACCAGTGTAATTAATGTCACAGGGTCCCCAGTAACGACGTTTTTAGCTGCCAGTACACATGATGATAAAAGTTTGGATGAAGCTATAGACATGAGATTCGACTGTTAAATCAGTGGGTCTTTAAACCTACCTCTGGTAGGGAAATAGCTACAGTTTTACGGCAGCTATGGTTTTGTTGGTTTAACTTGCCGGAGCTCCTGCATATAGATCACTTGTATCAAGTGTTTTCATTGCTAAGTTATATGTGTTAGTGTCGGGGAAATAGTTTGCAGATAATGGAGGAGTAACCCTACAACTATATGTCCTTAGTTCTTACAGAACCTCATAGTTTGAGAACAAATGCTGATGCAACTGATTTATACAAAATGAACTTTGGCAAGGAGAATAACATTAACCTCATTGTTTATGGTCATGCTTTGTGCATAATCAAAGTTTATGATTAAATGTAAGGAAGTGGTATCTAGTCAGTCCATAAAGATTGTGCTCGTATTTTCTGAAAAAGTAGCCATTAGTTTGTTCAGGAGCCTCAGTGCTACCTTCACATTGCCACTGATGTTTCTCCTGTTGAAAAGCTCATGTGTCCAGCTCAACCTTTGTGGTGACATAATACCATTTCTGATCATGAAAATTGGCTACTGGTGTATGTAGCAGTTCTTAAATCAGCAGTATTATGAAAGAAAATTTGCCCCTCATTAGAATGTTGAAGAAATCTGTCTTTTAAAAAGTGAACAAACTGAAATTCTGTCAGACTGCAGATGTTTAGCTGTTTATGCCGCAGAACTTCTGAGTTGATGCCCATTTTTAGTTAAGTCTGACTCCTTTCTAGGAAAAAAAAACTAAATGCTTCCATCACTTTGAGCAATGTTCTAATTAGATAAATGAAGTGGAGAAGAGCAGTTTTATTCTGAAGATAATTGAATTTAGACTATAGTATATGACAGAATTTTTTAAAAATTATAAAAAATGTTTTACTTAGAAATTGGAATTTATTTAAAATTTTGGAATGATGCTCCAAAACTTATCCAGATTTATGCATTATACCTATTGCTATTGGCCACTTCTTTGATTTTTTGTTTCCTCTAATGGTTTGCCACAGATTTTATTTTGAATATGCTGTTTTTTCTTTTCTTTTTTTTTAGGGTGCTATTTGTTGTGGAGGCTTCTTTATGGAGGTCTAATAAAAATGCCTTTTATGAAGCCTGTGCATTTAAGTAGGTTTGAGGCTAGGAGGATTTTCTTTAGAATACTCTTTTGCATGTAAAGCACAAAACCGTTTCAGTTTAAATGCACTTCTTCCCTGTAATTTTTATGGGGAAGACAAGTGAGTCACAAACATTCTGTTGAAGGGAAATCTAGTCAGTTGCTTGAAAGAGCACAGCCCAGATAAAACAAGGACTGACTAGGTTGTTGTAAAGAAATGACCTTATGATTTAAAAGAAGAGTTGCTGCTTTGACAGTGCTTATTTAAAGAAAAAAATACTGCTGGAAAAATTTCAGTTTCTACTACGTTCACCATCTCTCCTGAGATCTGACATATGTTGAAGTTGTTTTGATTTGGCACACAGCATGTTCAATGATGGTTACTCACCTAGTACAAGACATGGAGAAGAAACCTTTCGACACAGAGCAGATGACACCTCCTTCTGTTTTGTAGTGTATCTTGGTGTCATTTTCTGTGAATGTGGTCAGGTAGAGTTGTTTTCGTTGTTGTTGTTGGGCTTTTTTTTTTTTTTTTTTTTTTTTTTTTGGTCTCTCTTGGTGGGGTGGGGGTGGGCTAAAGCCATAGGAAGAAAAATGTGATGTATGTGTCCAGTATGTACTATTTTGTTTTTGTTTTGCAAGAAGAGTTGAACTATTTTTGATAACAAGAGTAAATGGTGGAAAATGCTTCTTAGTTGTCTTGTCTTTATTTGCTTTCCAAGTTTTGGAATTTTATTTAATTCCTCTAAGTGTTAGCAGTGTCTTATGAAACATGTATTCGCCTAAAGTTTGTAACAGTTTTGTGTTGAACTCAGATGCCCTGCTATAATCTTGTAAATCTGTTCTTTATTTACTAATGATCACTGCAAAAATGACTAGAAATGAGATTGTACACATGGATGATTAGGGTATATTTTGCAAATCTCCCAAACTCTCCTAATATTATGATCTTAAAATTCCGAAAGTACTTTATTGCTTCCCAAGTTTGATAATGTTAGTTTTGTGTTTTTTTTGATGCATGGGAGGTTGGCAATATAGACAAAGTGGAAATCATTAGTATGTGAGGGCCTTGATTGTTATGTAATATTGCCAATGGTGAATTCAGGTTGTTTTTAGCACAAGTTTCTCTTTTTTATGCTGGTATTCTCACTGCCACACTTTTGGAAACCTGTATTACACCTTAAATCTATCAATAAATGTTAGTTTTCTAATTCTATGTTGTAGAATACTGAGGAGTTCGGGATAGCATGCTCTGAATGGCCTATATTATATACATTTGGGGAAGAGTAATTAATTACAGTGCCTTGATTTCTACATTGTCTGTCTTTATACCATGAGTTATTTTAGGAATGCTGACCAGTGGCTAACAAAGGATGACTGAAAAATTATTACTGAAGTAACTGGGTTTACTTCAGCAGGATTTGAAACCACCAAAGCAATAACAGCATTTAACTTGTTCTTTTGAGTCCTTCTAATGAACATAAATGATCCAATGATCATCACCTTAGGTGACAGAAGTTTTAGAGCTGACAGTGTATCTTTTTGATTTTCCGTAGGTCTGTACCTCCAAGCAGAGGTCTGATACGGTCCTAGGATAAAGAGTTCCTTGACTGTGCTCTTAGTTCTCTTAAGACAACTCTATGGAGGCCTTGCTGAAGGAAAGCTAAAATTTTACAACAGATGAAAAATAAAATTTCCTTTCCCATATTGTAGGCAACAAATATAAAATGCTTTAGAAAATATTAAGTTCGAAGTACAGTATTAGAATCTAATGCATGGGTGGTATTTTGTCTCCTTTTTTAAAAATTAAGTTTTAGATACCCAAATAGCAAATACACATTCTTTTAAAAGAATATATTATTCATAAGGCTAAAGTCTCCTTTGATCCCTGTGAACCTCTCATTCCCAAACCCAAATCCCCAAATTCCCATCCTCAGAGGAAATCACTGCTCAGTATGAGGTGTTATTCTTCCAGATCTTTCTTTATAAAGTCTTGTTGGGGGTTCAAAGAGTTACTCTCTTTGAAACTCAAGCTTGTTTACAGTGCTACTCTTTCAAACATAAAAATGAATTGCAAGTGTGCTTATAGCCAGAAGTGTGTAGTGCTTATCTTAGTGAGCGCTGATTCATATTTGACAATTTGTCTTTATTTAGTTTTGCAAAAAGGGAAAAACAAATAGTTAAATCATGCAGGCTTCTCCACCCAAACACACCGTAACATTTCCAAAAGTCGAGCAAATGACTTATCTCATTTGATCAATCTAGAGTTTTATAAACAGTCTGAACAGTACACAATGACATAGATAAGATGCAGGGAAAATACACAGAATTTTATTAGTTTGATTACCTTAGCAATTAATGTTATGCTGTGAAACCAATTTTTCTTTGACTAGCATTAAGATCATAACCCTCAACTTTTATCACGGAGCCTGGGATATTGTAACAACTTGAAATTTCCATTTGGGTAGTAATGATTATATTCAGCATGATCGTTACCAGAAAGTCAATTACATGCTATCTTTCCTCAGAATTTACATTTCTTACATTCAGTTCTAAGAAGGGAATACAATGAAACACATTCTTATGTCTGAAAATCTGATTCTTTGGGTAACCTAAATTAAGAGCCCTATCTTAAATGGAATGGTATTGGTAGCTGTACTTTTGTAATTAGACTTTTGAATCCAAATACTGACCAAAGTGAAAAGCGAGAGGACTTTGGTAGAGAGAAACAAAGTAAAGCCATGTAAAAAGCCAAAATACAAACTGAGAAATTGAATTTTGCTGAGTCTTAGAAATAGTTTAGATCATTATGGCTAATAAAACATTTAAACCATACCTGGCTTCTAAAAAAAATTACCTTTTTAGTATTTTTAATCTGAAATTTAAGAAAAAATAGCTTCCCTTCCCTGGTAAAGGTTGGATGGGATAGATTTCATGTACCACATAAATACTTTTAATCCTAATGATTTACCAGTGTTTTGGTTATTGCATGTATTGTTTCCTAAATATGTAGTCATGTTTAAGCTTTTATTCTTTTGTGAACTATCAGAAACTAAGTTTAATAGTTACCACTTTCTGTAACAGTTAAATGGAGGATCAGTTCTGATCATGAAGGTAAAGTAACAGGAAACTGGGAGGACGCAGACAGGAAGGATCGCTGACTCAGTAACTATCAGTTGTTGGTGCATTTTCGAAATTCTCTTTTTCTCTACTTTTTGCCTACTGTAGCCCAAGGTTTGATTATTTCAGAGTTTGGCCTTCACACCAGCAAGGGAACCAATGTGGGATAGAAAGGGAGCTATTCTGACATTCAGGACTTGTGGTTAAAACAAAAAATCCAGGGGAAAACTTGATGACTTTGACAGGTGGATATTGAAAAGTTTCTTGGGGGTTTCTTATACTATCAGAAATTCCCATCTTTTTAAAATAGTTTATTTTCAATTTTATCTTCAAGGATATTGCAGGATTTTGGTGGATTGTGGCTTGCTGAAAAATGTATTCTATAATGACCACTGTAGTAAAAATGAAATAGCTTTTTTTTTGTTTAAATGGGTGCCATCACCGTTCTCATCCATTTTTGTGATAAATACTTAGGTCGATGCAATATTTCGAGTAGTTTGTTTTCAACGTGAAGCAAAGAAAATGTTTATATTGAGGACTTCCCTGTTAGCCTTCTCTAAGATTCAGTGATAAAAGGAGTATGTCTAGTTAGGAATTTTCATATATATTTAGATCTTCAAGTAGGCCTGATAGGAAGTGTAGATGGGATATCAGCTAATTTGGAGATTAATAAATCATTCAGTAAGTCTCTACAAATGTTAGATGAGTTAAAAGGAAACAAAGTCTGAGTCAAATTCTGTACTTGTCTTCAATTAAGTTTTTCTTCAGATTTTATATAAGAGCCACAGTAAGGATGAGGAAAGATTATTTAGAGCTTGCCAGCAAGGTTGGAAGGCCTAGTGGTTACAATACCTGAGGATGTAAAGTGACTAGCAGTTTGGCAGGTCATTGTGAAATTACATTAAACCAAGTAAGTTCAAGATCTTTGAACTCCAGTACACATATAATTAAGAGAAGTCTCTGAGATGTTTTGGCAGTGCTTTTATTACCAGGGCTAATTCAGTTCTGGAGGCCCTGACTGCTTTTTCAAGTTCCAGAATTTTCTGACTCAAGTTTTCTGCAAGTGAAGGTTTCTTCTGGGCTCCATGGGAGCCCTGATGGGCCTCAGGGATGCTGGACAACAGAGGCAACTCCTGCTTTTGTGCAGAGAACTGTGCTTGGCACTGTCCCCAAGAGATCCTTGGTACATTCAGGGGTGAAGAGTGCTGATTCACAGACTGGTGATAGAAACAAATTTGCTTCTGAGGAAAAGCTCTGTAAGAGGTTTGAGGCAAATTGGAGGAGTCTCCCAAATTGAGTATGTGTATCCAGAGCTATTGCTCAAAAACGTTTAAAAGTGCCTACTGCAGATACACATTTGCAGAAATCAAAGTCTTTAAAAAGCAGTTTGCAAACTAGAGCATCTCTTCACAAGAAAAAAAAAAAACACTTAAAGTACGCATCTCCCTTTCACGTAGACGTCGGCAGCTATCCTTCATCCACTGACTGAAGCTTGCCACTCTTCTCTGGAAGGCTTGAGGTTACTATTTTATTGCCTTTGTTTCCAATTTCAGAGGGAGAGGCAGGTTCCTCTGTTTCATAATCTTCAAAGGAGCTGAAAGAACAAAGCAAAAGTGAGTTACTGATTTTTTTTAAAGAAGTTTTAATGTTTGGGTAGAAGTCAGTATGGCAAACTAGAGACTGAAGACCAACTTGCCAAAGTACCCTGAGGTGCTAAATGGCAGCTGAGAACAGCTGAGCCGCCCTGGAGGAGACAGTGCTCTGGAAGAGAAAACACATTCTCCTTGTTCCTTAAAGCTCAGGTTAACATTAAGAGTATGTTGAAAATGTGCTACTGTATCAAGCCTTCCGTAGGGGCCTTGATGGGAATGAGAGCATGATGGATGATGCTAGGTTAGGGAGGGTATGAGGTCCGGAAAGTATGAGCTTTACATGAATGCTTTCATGAAGTGGCTTCCACGCAAAGTGAGGGACTTTCTCACCTCTCAGACTGCTTTATAGCTTCCGTGAATTCCAAGGAGTACATTTAAGATGTACATACATCTGTGTACACACAGCAAACCAAAGCCCATTCATGGTTTTCCTTCCATTCTTTGCAGAATTCCATAGCCTATTCCCTCTGCTCATGCCCCCTGCAGAGGTTATTTGTATCCCCTGAGTTCCATGCCCTCCAGGCTACGGCTAAGGATGGCTTTAGGCAGGAATGACAAAACATTTTACTTCGTGGGAATGATGGCTTCATCTGTGCAGAAATTTCTGGACATAAAGGCCTTTTATCAAAAAGGTACCAAGACTGGCTAGTAAGGAAAACTGTGCTGAGGCAGGAATACCCAGTAGGTGGCAACTATTCATAGAGGGTAGAGAATGTTAAATTTGTATTAAGCCGATTTGATATTTGGAAAACTTTCTAGTTTATGATTCTATCAGGAATTATTTACAACTGTCCTTTTGCAAAAATATTCCATACTTAACTTTAGTTTCTACTCTCCCCTCCTCTCTTTGCTTTAATGGAAGTGAAGCAGGGTTGATGGTACAGCCTCCATCTCTGGGCAAAAAAATTCTCAAAAGTTAATTCTGGAAATGCAGTGTCAGACACTGGCTGCTTATTTCCTGCCAGAGTGGAAGACATTTTCTTCCTCTTGGTGACCTAACTTGCTGTCTTCGAGCTCTCAATGCAGATCAGGGAATAAGTTAAAGAGTTAAGTTTGAACTGAGACTCATTCAGTAAATATTTGAGCTACTGTTGCTAAGCATGAGCCAAATGCTAGGAATACAATGGTGAAAAAGACTGAACCCACCCCCTTCCTCACAGCACTTGTAGCCATTAATGGAGGCCATCTGGATAGTGGTTAAGTGGTTTAGCCTCAGAGCATAGGCTTTGGAGTCCAAAGTCGGGTTCTAATCTCAGTTTGGTCACTTTGTGTCAGTTTGGTGACATTGGGCTTGTTACTTAACCCCTCTGCATCAGTTTCCTCCACTATTAGCATTTCCTTCCCCTTATAAGGGTTGAATGGAGATTAGGTGACAGGGCCTATAAATCAGAAACTCTTGGAAAATATAAGGTACTATTCTCATGATGGAACAGTGCAGGGGCTTACTGAAGCAGAATGGTGAAAACTAATCCTATACTGGGAGGCAGGGTCACATTTTTTGTGTAACCTGTGAATAGAATTTTTGTTTTTACAAAAGAATACATATTTTCCCCCCACTGTAACTTCATACCACAAATGGACTTCTAACAATGGATATGATCCATTCTTGTACTTAAAAATATTCCATGCCCAATGGGTTGGATGTAGTGGAATGTCACCTGCATTTATTCTGTACTTTCAAGGGACTAAGAGCAGTAATATACACAGAAACTTTGGAGGAATCTTATGGATTGAAGGAGTTTATTCAAAACCTTGTCAGTGTCCTTTTGTCAGTGTCGCGGTGACTCCTCTTACCCTAATTCAGTAGTTCTCAACTGGGGGTCATCCCCCCAGGGCCGCTGATGGGGACATTTGGCAATGTCTGGAGAGACACATGTTTTTTGGAGACATACTTGACTGTCAGAACTGGGTCGGTCCTATTGGCATCTAGTGGGTAGAGTCCAGAAATGTTGCTAAACATCCTACAATGTGCTAGACAATGCCTCACAACAGAATTACCCAGCTTAAGACAATCAGTGCTGTTTTTGAGAAACCCTGCTCTAAGTCTTGCCCCTTCAGTGTCAGTGCGTCCCAGAGTTCTGGACTAACTTCCTTCATTTTGTGCTTCCTTGAGCAATCAGTCTTTCTCATGATTTTATCCACCACTTGTTCACCTGTGGTTTCTCAGTGTACATGTCCAACCTCAGCCTCTTTCTAAGCTGGAGATGCCACGTATCCAGCTGTCTGTGTGGCTCCTCCAGTGTGGCAGCATGTACAAACCGGGGCCCGTCCTTCCCACGCCCCTGGCTCTCCCTGTTGTAGTGAACACCATGATCTGCCCACTCAAAGCCGTAAGCCAAAGTTATTCCAAGTTCCCTTTTTCTCTCCCCTCCCCTCTTCAAATCCAGCCAGGCTCTCCCACCATGCTCAGCACCACATGGACGCAGTGGTGTCTTCATCGCCGCGGACTAAGTTCGGGGCACTCTGCTTTCCTGCTCGGGTCCCCGCAGTGGTTTTCACCCGCTAGCCTTCCTGCCTCTGCTCCTGTCGCACACCCTCTGCTACGGCCATGCCAGACTGTTTACAGTGTCAGAGCGGGTTGTGGTCGTGGGACCTGATGCTGCTAAGTGTTTTCCAGTGGCCTGCAGTACCCTTCTCCCTTTGGTTACCTTGCGCTCATCTTTTAGTCTGAGATGTCACTTAAAAGGTTCCCGATTCCCAGGACCTTGGCTACCACCATCTCTTATTTAGACGCCTGTAATGGCTTCCTTATGGATGACTCCTGGCCTCTCCTCTTACACCTCTACCAGTCTAGCAGAGCAATCTTCAAGAAATCCAAGTGGGGTGACAGTACTTCCTTGCTTAATTCTTCAATAGCTTCCCTAGGCCGGCATGGTCTGGCCCCTGCTCATCTTACCAGCCACATTTCCCTCTGTTGCTTACCATACTCCAGTGACACTGGCCTTTTAACACACTTAACAGAGTTTCCTTCCTCAATGCCGTGGCACATAGTTTTCTCTCTGTCTAGAACATTTTTTTGCTCCCTGCTTTTTGCCTGTTTCCTTCTCAACTTATAGGTTCTCATCACCTCCTCATGAAATTCTTCCCTCAGCACCCTAAGTTGCAAGCCTCTCTCCATTATCAGTTTACCCTGTGAATTTTTTCCATAATTATATAATTAAATGTCTGTCATCCCCACTCAGCTGTAGTATGTCCATCTTGTAACTCACTGTTTTCCTTGGGTTGTAGTACAGTGTCTGGCACCAGGTGCTTTAAAGGTCATGCTGAATGAAAGATGATGCCCTAATGCTCCTGCAAAACGATGGGTGGAGTCGTTGGGGAAGGCTGGGGTTAGTAAAGTGGTGAGAACGTGGAAGTCATCTTGAGGTCACTGAAGTCAGAACTGTGAGAACCGTAATCTTTATCCTGTTCTCCAAGAATTCCTGAGGGTGAGAGAGTGTTTACTGATTCCTTCTAAATGACCACTTTCAGATTTACTTGAAGGTCATTGGGATTCCTCTGGGATCAAATGAAGATCATTTTATGTTAATTGGCCACTTTTAAGTGAGTACAGGAGTCAATTAAAGCAGAACTCAGTGTTCACAGTTTATTAAGAAACTCTATGGATCAAACTGAGAACAAATTCTTTACCTTAGTAGTTAACAGTATTGTTAACATAGGGAAAAAACAATAGTTCATGTATTTTTGCTAGCACTATGACAGGCAATATGTTTCCCTAAGTCAGTTTCCCCTTTCAGATGAGCAAATTTTGGGCAAAAGAATTAAGGCTAGTTCTGCAGATTCCCGGGACGGAAGTATGATAGCTGGAGTTAGCAGAAATATGTGGTCTGAAAAGGGATTTGTGTGCAGTTTCAGGGTCCTGTCTGGGAACTGCGGCATGATTTTACTTTTGGGATTCTCACTATTTACAGGGGCAAAGGGATAGAGTGTTTGTTTCAGGGCTTGTCTGAGGAAATCTAAGATATATGGTGGCTATAAGCATAGAATAAAATGTTAAAACAGTTCTCTGATTTGTAGTCTATAATGCTTCCGAAATAGGAAAGGATGAATTTTACCTTTATAGTTTTAAGAACAGCTATTTCAAGCCATTTGTATAAAATGGACTAACTGAAATACTCGGTTCAAAGAATTTTTTTTTAATTTTTTATTGATTTCTAATCATTTTACAATGTTGTGTCAAATTCCAGTGTTCAGCACAATTTTTCAGTTATTCATGGACATATACACACGCATTGTCACATTTTTTCCTCTGTGAGTTATCATAACATTTTGTGTATATTTCCCTGTGCTATACAGTGTAGTCTATTCTACAATTCTGAAATCCCAGTCTATCCCTTCCCACCCTCCGCCCCCCAAGAATTTCTTTTTTGATCCATTCAATGACTAGAAAAATCTTTTGCTTCAATTTTTGTTAAAGTTTCCAAATATGTACCACCTACTCTCCTGCCTCAGAAACTTGATCACATTTCATTTCTGATGGCTGAGGGCCTCTTGTAGTTCTAGGGTCGTGAGCCATCTGTGTTCACTGCTACTGTTTTGGATGTAGATAGTATAAAAATTTGGGTTAGGTATATTCTGATTATGAACTTGAAGGGAGGGACAGGGTTTAATTCATTTTTATTACCAACCACAGTGTCTGGCAAAGTAGGTACCAGTGAATATCTATTGAAGTAAATTAAAATTGGGCATTGATTTGTTGAATGCAGAAAAATTAAAATATATTAACTTTAGGTTCAAATAAAGACTATTTACTGACCATTATTAAAATAATGACTCAACTATTCTACTTGTAAGATTATAATTCATGCCCCAGCATACACACGTGTTCCCCACCTTCATTACTGCTGCTCCTTTGCTGAACTTCCCCACTTCACTGAAGACATTTAGCTCCTCACAAGCCTTTACTCCAGACTTGACTCTCACTAGCGTACATTCTGGAAGATCACTCCAGTGGGTTTTGGGTGGCCTTCTTTGCCTGCAGTGTCTTATTTTTTCCAGTGCTGATTGAAGTAAATGGTAGAACTCTTACAAAGGCTAATTCAATGTATGTTTATATTTAATATAAATAAAGGGGGTCGCTCGCTCTCCTGCATTCTGAGACGGCCCGCACTCTGTCTATGGAGTGTGGATCTACTTTTACTTTAAACTAAACACCCCCACACCTCTCCATCTCTCTCCCTCTTGCCTTTCTGAGATGGCCCACATTCTGTGTATGGAGTGTCTATCTCCTAAGCCGTTTTCCCTTCTGAGACAGACCCCACTCTGTGGAGTGTGTATCTCTCTAAATAAACCTGCTTTCACTTAAGAAAAAAAAAAAAGGAAAAGCCACCTTTAAAAACATTCAGTAGAAAACAGTTCTTCTAAATTATGTAAATGTCTAATGACAGGGAAAATGGATGTGTTACTGCTTGAGAGAATACCCTGCACCATTATAAGTCATGTTTTTGAACACACTAGTAACATTAAGCATCAAAAGGAAATATACCGAAGTGTAAATAATGGTTATACCTGGATGACTGAACCAAGGGTGATTTTAATATCTTTATATTTTCCATTTTCTGCAGCAAGCCTATCTTTACTAATCAGATAAAGACTCAGAATAAAAAAGAAAATTGTGCTTAATCTAGGTTAATCAAATGTAAAGCTATTGGTGAAATACCAGAATATCCTGTAAGAAAGTATTTTTAAGATAATGTGAGACTTTTAACTAAAAATCTGAGGCAATCAAGTATTTGCCAAATTGGCAGAAAAGCTTGTTTCTGATTATTGCAGGTCTCAGTTTAAGAAAGCAACATGGAGTACCTTTTAGCCAGCTTTTAACAATTTTTGTGGCATTTTAAGCTTACTGAAGAAATCGTAAGAATGTTAATTCAAACAAATCTGGTGTCATAACCTGTTATCTCCATATAGGTGACACATTTAGTTGAACAAGTTTATGTAACTGGTACCCTGGCTTTCTGGTTTCCCCTGTGACCATTCATTAGCTTGGCTGAATTTATACAAAACGCTGTTGTATGCTGTGATCGTGTTGTGTGCTAGATGGAATAATTCACGATGTTTGCAGCCTCATTCCTGTACCCTCGGCCCTCTTTCACATCACTGAAATATGGAGTCATTCCTAGGTTACCTATTATTTTTAATTACTAGGTTACTTATTGAAAGCATTACCTTGAATCAGCTGGTACAGGCACTGCCCAAAGGCGACCTATAATGTTAGATGGTAAAGTAGATGGAGAATTTCAAGTTGTTTTTGGAGGGTCAAGCTGTCTGGGCTCCTGCAGTTATCCTTGTAGTGAGGGTAGCTTCTGCATTATTGCTGCCTTCTGTGCCACTCAGTAAATATCTTCTGAGGTCACATCCCCGACAGTCTGCCAGGTGCTGGGGTTACCAGATGAGTAAAACATGGTGCTTTTGCCCTAAAGGAGCCCATGTTCCAGTGGAATCACCAATGGGTCCACTGTCCCCAGAACTTACATGCCAGACGCTGTCAGATACATTATATACATTATCTCTAGTTCTGAGAACAGTCCTGTTGTTCACGCAGCCGATATGTACTGTGTGCCAACTGTGTGCCTTGTTCTGTGTTCTGGGAATGAAGGGGACGAGGTCGGCAGTGGAATGCTAATGTTACACCTGACTGAATTCTAGTTCAGAGAGGTTATGTAATGTGGCCAGGATCACAGCCGTGGTAGTAATAACAGCCATTGTTGATTGATCACACAGGCACTATGCCTAAGGGCAAAATATAATATATACATTGTTTTATTTAATCCTTAAAGAGGGCCGTGTGGCAGGCGTGTCCCCACTGAGGCTTGCACGCCTAAGTGATAGAGCAAGGATTTGAATTTAATAAATCTGTCTAACTCCAAATTCTGGGCTTTTAACCTTTCAGTAATAGTTACGATTGGTCAGGTGTCTCCTACGTGCCAGGTGTTTATGTGTATGAGGTTCTCACAAGCTTGGAAGGTAGCTGCTGGTATCTTCTGAACCTGAGCCTCAGGAGTCAGATAACCTGCCCAGCTGGCGAGTGGCAGGCAGAGCCAGATCTGTCTGGCTCCTAAGCCTCTGCCTTTCCGTGGTACTACCCATTCTTCCTCCCTTTCTAATATTTGAGTCTGGTAATTTCTGTTGGACGAACTCACCCTGACTTATTTGTAATTCTTCTTGAGATGAAGCACTTGGTGGTGTAGCCTTGGAATTCTGGGTCTGGAATTTCGAACCATGGCGGTCAGCTATTAACAGCTGTAAACAGGCCTCGTTTGTTGACATTCTAGTGCTCGCTCTGCAGGCTGCGGCTGTCGGAAGGCTCCTCTCCCCTCGAGACCTCGTCACCCACATGTGCTCTGCGCAGCCCTTAGCTTATCTCCCACAACATGAGAAGAGGGTGTCCAGCAGAAGCCTCTCATATACACACTGGTCGAATTTCACCACAGCTGGTCTCTGCTTCTCCCTCTCGTGACCCCTCACCTGTCCTTCTGTCTGCGTCCCTTTGTCTCCTGTCTCTCCCTTCCACACACTTGGCTCCTTCTCTGAGCACCACCACAACTAGAAAAAGCCTTTTGCTTGAGCCAATTATTCTCTTTAGCTGCCATCAGGTTCTCATCTTTTTAGGCTAACAAACTTAAGTGTTTAGACCTGTTATCTCTTTTTTTTTTCTTCTTTTAATGCAGGTTACAAACCAATATGTAGTATAAAACTCCGTTTTTGTAAAACAAATGACTTATCTATTTGCAAAGAAATGTGAAGGATATACTCCTAAATGATAAATCAGACTGTCTCTCGTGGTGGATTTTAGGTGAAGATTTTCATTTCTATTTTCTAACTCAGTGAATACATATTACCTATGTCAACAGTTAAAGGGGAAAAATAACTTTTTCCTGTTTATGGAAGTAATACATGCTCATTATACAAATCTTGTAAGTTACAGAACAGTATAAAAAGCCAAATTACTTGCAATCCCACAGCCCAGAGTTAACCGCTGTTAATATTCTGGAGCCTTATCATTTAGCTTGTGCAGATAGCGACACACATTTTTAATACTGAGATTATATCACAATTTTATAACCCTCATTTTTCTGTTATGTTTTTGTGCAAGCACTAAATTTAAATGTCTGCATTATATGACACACGGATACCATGACTTACTTAACTATTATTGTACATTTGTGTTGCTTTGAATTTTTTTATTTTAGAATTACCTGTGACCAGTGCCAATCGTTTGGATAGAACAGTTCTATCTAAATTCCTGATTATTTACAATAGATACCCAGAATTAGAATTGTGAGTCAAAGGGTATAAATTCAGGCTTTTGCAACATATTGTCAAATTAATTTCCAGGGGGGCTGGGCCAATTTGCTTCTGCCAGCAATATCTGAAAGTGTTTGTCCTACTGTACAGTGAGCCTGGAGTGAGGTGTTACTACAACCTGCAGCTTCTGTGAGAGCAGTTCGGGCACTATTTTAATTGCACCTGCCTGTTTCTCCCTGCTAAGGCAGGGATCCTGTCTGTGCTCACCAATATCCAGTAATGCTTAGTACACAGGAGGAATGCAAACATTCATTGAATTAATACCATCTTTAAAAAATTACTACCAATTTAATAAGCTATACTTCTTTTGCCTCTCACTTTTAAAAAAAGTTTAATTTAACTTTAATTTACATATCATAGAGTTCACTGATCATAAGTGTTTAATGTGCTTTAGTAAATTTTTACAACTGTGCAACCGTCGCCACAATCCAATTTTAGAATACTTTCATCTCTCCATCTGTCCCTCCTCTCCCTTGCGTCTGTCTGCATTCACTTTCTACTCTCAATCCTGGAACTAGACAACCACTGACCTGCTTTCTGGTTCTATAATTTTGCCTTTTCTAGAAATTTCACATAGATAGAATCAATAATATGTAGTCTTTAGTGTCTGGCTTCTTTCCTGTAGAATGGTATTTTTGAGATTCATCCATATTGTTACATGTATTAGGAGTTCTTTTATTTATTGAGATGTAATTGACATATAATAAGTTGCTCATATTTAAAGTGTACAATTAATAAATTTTGCCTTTTGCATATACCTGTAAAAGCATTGCAACAATCAAGATCATGAAATAGCCATCCCCCTACAAAAGGTTCTCATTCTCCTTTATAACCACTATGGCCCTCCCCACTGGTTTGCTTTCTGTCATTGTAGATTAGCATGCGTTTTCTAGAATTTTACATAAATGGAAATCATGCCAAATTGGAATATACTCTTTTTGTCTAGCTTCCTTCCCCTGGCTTGAGATTCACTCATATTGTTATGTTTGTCAATAGTTCATTCCTTTTTTTTTTTTATTGCTGAGCAGCATTCCATTATATGGACATACTGTATTTTTCAGTTTACCAGTTTAGTGGATATTTGGATTATTTCCAGTTTGGGGCTACCATGAATAATATTGCTATAAACTTTCATGTACAAGTCTTTGAGTGAACATTTCTCTTGGGTAGATTCCTAGGAGTGGAATTGCTGATTCATATAATAAGTGTGTTTAACTTTTTAAGAAATTGCCGAATGTTTCTAAAGAGGCTATATAATGTTACATCCCCATCAGTCCAATGTATGAGGGGAGGCTCCAGCTTCTCCACACTATTGCCAACTGGTGATTTTAGGTGTTCCAGTGACTGTGTAGTGAATCTCACTGTGGTTTTAATTAACATTTTCCTAATGTCTAACGATGTAAAGCATCTTTTCATATACCTATTTGCTGTTTGTACCTCTAATTTAGTTAAATGTTTATTCAAATATTTTGCCCATTTAAAAAATTAGATTGTCTTTTTTTATTATTGAGCTGTAAATATTCTTTATATATTATGGATAGAGGTCTTTATCAGAATGTTCTGGAAATATTTTCCCCTAGTGTGTCTCTTGATTTTTTGAATGGTGTCTTTGAAGAACAATCGTTTTTAATTTTGAAGGAAGTCCAATTTATTAATATTTTTATTGCTCTTGCCTAACCCAAGTTCACAATGATTTTCTCCCATGTTTCATTCTAGAAGCTTTAGAATTTTAGCTTTTACATTTTGGTCTCTTCCATTTTGAGATAATTATTTTTGCATATGGTATGAGATACGGATTATGGGTTCTTTTTTTGCATATGGACATCCGATTATTTCAGCATCATTTTGAAAAGACTACCCTTTTCCCTTTGGTTGAAAATTAACTGGCCATATATATGAGGGTCTATTTCTACAGTGTTTCATTGACCTATGTGTATACTTACCAGTTCTACAATGTCTTGATGATTGTTTCCTTTATGGTAAGTTTTGAAGTCAGGCAGCATAGGTCTTTCAACTTTGTTCTTTTTAAAAAGTGTTTGGCTATTTTAGGTACTCTGCATTTCTATATAAATTTTTGGGTCAATTTGCCAATTTCTATAGCAAAAGCCTGTAGGGACTTTGATAGGGGATGGGTTAAATCTGCAGATCAATTTGGGAAGAACTGACATTTTAACAATACTGAGCTTTCTAATTCTCATTATTTGGGTCTTTAATTTTGCTCAGCACTGTTTTGCAGTTTTTGGTGTGCAAGTATTATAGTTCTTTTATTATATTTATTCCTAAGTATTTTTGATGCTATTCTGAATAGAATTATTATTTTTATTTGAATTTCACTATTTCATTGCTCATTGCTAGTCCCTGGAAATACAACTGATTTTTGTACACTGAGCTTGTATTCTAAGACTTTGTTAACTCATATATTAGTTCAGGGAGCTTTTATGCAGATTTCTTGGTGTTTTCTACTTAAAGGATACATTATCTATGAACGTCTTCCTTTCCAATCGGAAGACTTTTAATGACTTTTTCTTGCCTTACAGCACAGGACAGGAACCTCAGTTAAAATGCTGAGTAGAAATGGTGAAGAGAAACATTCTTGCCTTGTTCCTAATCTTAGCAGGAAGGCGTTCAGTTTTTCATCATAAGTATGATGTTAATTATAGATGCCTTTTATCAGGTTAAGGAAGTTCCCTTCTATCCTTACTTGGGTAAGAGTTACTGTGAATGGAAGCTGGATTTTGTCAAATGCTTTTTTTTTTTCTTTCTATAGAAATGATCATGTGGTTTTTTTTTTTTGTCTTTTATTATACTACATTAACAGATTTTCAGACGGTAAGCCAGCCTTCCCTTCCTGGGGTAAACCCCACTTAGAGTGTATAATCTTTTTTATATGTTGCTGGATTTGTATGCTAATATTTTGTAAGAAGTTTTATATTGATGTCCATGGGGGATACTGGCTTGTAGTTTTCATTCCTTGTGACATCTCTGTCTTGCTCTGGTATCAGAGTAATACTGTCTTTCTAAAAATAAGTTTAGAAGTGTTCCCTCCTACTATTATTTTCTGAAAGTAGTCATGGAAGATTGGTATTATTTTTCTCCTTAAACGTTTGACAGAACTTAACCATTGAAACTATCTGGACCTGGACTTTGGGGGGAAAACTTTTAATAACTTATTCAGTATGTTTACTTGATATAGCCTATTCTGATTTTCTGTTTCTTCTTGAGCCAGTTTTGGTAATTTGAGTTTTTCTAGATTATGTCCCATATCATCTAAGATGTGTAATTTATTGGGATAAAGTTGTTCACAATATTCCGTTACACTTATTTTAATCTCTGTAGTATCTATAGTGATGCATCCTCCTTCATTCCTGTCTCTTTTTCCCCCCTCCTTGGTCTAGCTAAAACTTTATCTTTTTTTTTTTTTAAAGCTTTCCAAAGAACCAACTTTTAGTTTCATCAGTTCTTTGATATTGTTTTCCTATTATCTATTTCATGGATTTCTACTCTGATCTTTATTATTTCCTTCTTTCTACTTATTTTGGGTTTGGTTAGCTCTTCCTTTCTCTACCTTTTTAAGGTGGAAGATGATATTATTGATGTTAGACCTGAGCCATAAATATTCCTCTAAGCACTGCTTTAACTGCATCCCACACATTTTCTTTTATTTTCATTCATTTCAAAACATTAAACTTCCCTGCAGTGCCTTCTTTGACCCATGTGTCTTTAGAAATGTATTATTTAATTTCCAAATATTTTGGGGTTCCCAGATTCCTTTCTGTTACTGATGGATGTTTAATTTAATTCTACTATGGTCAGCCAACATACTTTATATTACTGTAATCCATCAGAATTTATTGAATCTTATTTTATTCACCTAACGTATGGTCTGTTCTGAAGAAGTTCCATGTGCACTTGAGAAAAATGTGTATTTTGCTGCTGTTTTGTGGAGTGTATATATTGACTAGATCAAATACACTGTGTTGTTCAAGTCTTCTGTATCCTTACTGATTGTCTCTAGCTCTATCAATTACTGTAAGAGGTGTGTTGAAATCTCCAACTGTAATTGTTGAATTGTCTGGCAATTTTTGTTTTCTGTATTTTGAGCCTCTGTGGTTAAGTACAAATACATTTAAAATTGTTACATTGGGCCATTACATTTTAATTGTTGGAGAAGTAGGAATTTTCATTATGACTTCCAGGGTGAAATTCATGTTCTTGACCTTGAAGAATTTATGAAAGAATTTATGAAAGAACATTACTCAACCCAATTCCTCTGCTTTTTGTTTGTGATACAGAATTTGTCACTTTTTAAAAAATATACTCAAACCTATAAATAATTTCCTTATAAATTTCTCCTCTCACTTTTTTGCTTTTAAAGTCTTTTAGGCATGCAGATATTAGTTGAATATGTACTTTTTTTCACCCACCAACATTTTACTGATGAGTTAGCCTTTTCTCGACACATTTAAGACTATCTTTATCATATACTACATTGCTATACATAAATCTTCTGTTTTGGTGTGGATACTATACTGAATTTAATTACTATGGCTTTGTAAGTACACTTTTCTCTGTGCCCTACCATACCTTTGTTTCTTTTCAAAACTCACTGCTATTCTTTTGTATTTATTATTCAATGTGAGTTTTAGAATTAGTTGAACAAATTCTACAACATATTTTGGGGGATTATATCAAATTAATAAATTAATTTTAACATGGGGAATGATCTTTATAACTTTTAGTGGAATTTTACTATGTTTTCTTCATATATATTTTAAGTCATTTTTTCTTGATATCACAAATAGGATTTTTTCCTATTATATTTTTAACTGATTATTTCTCAGGTATGGGATTAATACCCTTTACCCATTAAGGAGGTGCTCTTCTTAAGTTTGCTTAGTTTTATGATTTTTTTTCCAAACCAGAAAATATATTAAATTCTATCAAATGCCTTCAAAGAATCAGTTTATATATATATATATATATATATATATATATATTTTCTCTTTTAGTCTTTTAATGACAGATTTTGTAAAGTTGAACCACTATTGCAATCTTGGGATAAAACTCACTTATTTGTGTTACATTCTTTTTTCTGTATTGGTAGATTTGACAAATTAGTCTTCTGTAGTTCAGTTTTAATATCTGTAAATTAGGGATAACAGCATCTACAAAGTAGGGTTTTTGTGAGCACCCACTGAATTAAAATACTTAGAATAGTGCTTGGCACATGGTATGCTTTGTGGATATGTGTGTATAAATTCATAGATTTATTTTTGTTTAAATATAGTTGTTTAACTTCTTCCTCTCATGTACTTTATTTGGGTGTATTTTGTCATCCTTTTTTCATGCCTCTTGAGATGATAGCCTAATTCATTTATTTCAGTCTACAGTTACAAATTTCTCCTTGTCTGTATCCTGTAAATTTTAATAAATATAATGCTTTCATTGCCTGGTTCTAAAAAAACTGTAATTTGTATTTTGACTTGCTCTTTAGCTTAAGTTGCTTTAAAATATATTTAAGTTTTCAAAATTTTATTTTTAACTTTCTAGATATGTGCATTTTTGTTGTTGTAAACTTCAGGTTGTATTTTAAATAACAAGTGTGGCCTGTATGCTAGTAATTAAAAAAAAAGATGGCAGTTTCCTTTGTGCCTTAATAAACTGGCACTTTTATGATGGTTCCATGTGTACTTGTTGGGTACCAAGTATGAAAGCTTACTAATTCCATATTCTTTCTTTATTTTTTGGCCTATTTGATTTGCTGGTTTTTATACAACTATGGATCTGTCCATTTTTCCTTGTATTTCTATCAGATTTGTTTTATGTACTGCATAAGGTTCATAACTTATTTTCATGGCCAACTATTGAAATACTGGTAAGTTTCTTTTAAAGCTTTCAATTCTGTTTGTCTCATTAACATTACTATACCTAATTTCTTGTTACTACTCATGTGACAGTTACCTCTGTGTGAGGTATGATTCTAGAGAATAGTGTCTAGTTGGATTTTTAATCCATTCTGAGTTTTGTGCTTCACACTAAATCTGGACTTACTCTGGCCATTTATTTTGTACTGTCTTTGTCTTTTTGTTGCCTTTCTTCCTGTAGTGGATGTGTTCCTTTACCAGTATAGCATTGCCCTGTTTTCCTGGCCATATTGGCAAATCTCCCAGATCTTCCTTGGTAAAACGTATGGTTTGGATGAACTTGACTCCTGTCCACGCTTAGTTCCAGGCCTGACTCCTTCAGGAGTTAGTTCAGGGACTGGACCTAAACCAAGCCAGTTAGAGCCAACACAAATCCTGGGCTTTTGCTGGATCTGGTGGGAAAGGGGTTTTTGCTTTTATTAGAACCTGAAGCTCTTAGGTGATCATCTTGCCACCACATATTAAAAACTAGCTGGAGAGTGAAAGAATGAAAGAAAAGCATTATGAAGGAGATAAAGTCTGTCTCTAAAGTCAGTAATACCCCTAGACTTTCCAGTTCTATAAGCCAATAATTTCTTTTTTGCTTTGCTTTTTTTCCCTTATGCCAATTGGAGGTAAAATTCCTTCTCACCAAAAGAAAACTGATTAGCACACTTGTCTTTTGGTAGGTTGAGTTTTCTTTATACAAAATTTTCCCAGTTAATAGTCTTGTCTTTGGACCTTAAAATTTTAAGATGTACTTTAACTCTAGTCATTGTTAGAAAAATGTACGTTTATCAGTGTACGCTCCACTCTAATACAGTCATAGCATATTATCTTGACCGTCTTTTACACTCCCTGTTAATAGTATTTATAGTCAATACTTACCTAGTTCCAAGAATAAATTTTTATTAATTTTGTTGCTCATGATTGCTTCTTGCATCCCACTAATCCTCTAGGATCTGTTTACCTTCTTGCTGAAGAATATCCTTTAATATTTCTTTTAGAGACAGTCTGTGGGTGGTAAACATTTTACATCTCTGAATGCCTGAAAATGTCTTTATTTGCTTCACACTTAAATAGGAACAGAATTCAAGGTTCAAAGTTATTTTCTTTGCAGTATGTCAATGAAATGCTCCATTTCTTTTTGTTTTTACTTTATGGGTAATTCTTTTTTTCCCCTCTCTGGTAGCTTTTCAGTTCTCTGTTTCTTATGTTCTGAAATTTCACTCTAGCGCAGGGATTGGGAAACTACAATCTATGGACCACGTCTGTCTCACCACCTGTTTTTGGTACAGCCCATGAGCTAAGAATAGTTTTACCTTTCTAAATTTGGGGGAAAAAAATCAAAAGAAGACTATTCCATGACACGTGAAAATGATCTGAAGTTAGTATCTCAGTGTCTGTTATTAAAATTTTATTGGAACATAGCCACATTCATTTGCTTACATATTATCTATGGCTACGTTCACACAACAATGGCAGAGCTAAGTTATTGTGACAGAGAACTGCAAAGTCTGAAATATTTACTACCTGGCCAGAAAAAAAATGTGCTAATTCCTGTTTCTGTGTTTGTTTTTATTTGTTTAAACAATAAAAATTCTGGGAATTTTCTGGATATCATTTCTACTGGTTTCTTTAAGGACTTCTTATTCCTGTATCACAATCAATATTCCAAATCAAAAACTTTTCAGATGTATCCATTTTATTATTCAGCCCAATGATTGTGTTTCTTCACTGAAATTTTTTTCTTTTCATTTCCAAAATACTGGCCAGTCTTGCTTCAAAAGTATAATATTCTCTTCTGTCTCTAAAAATAGTAAATATACCCATTTTGATGTCTTGTTCTGATTGCTGTACTGAGTCTCCTTCCAAGGTTGAAAGTTCTTCCATTTGTTGAATATTTTACTGGTCAACTGTTTGATATTTGTCCTCTTTACTACATAGTAGAGAACAGACTCTTGCCTCTGTGTACACTGGCTGCTTGGGAGGGAGCAATATCGGATGGCTCGTGTTTTCCATGAGAATGAGGGGACACATGGCCCATGTTGCTCCAAGATCCCATACTCGCTGCTTTTGTCTTTCCTTTAGGGGTAGGACGGGATGGATAGGGTTCGACATGCCTGGATGCTTCTTTTGGTTTCTGTCTTGCTCTTGGTTTTAGTCAAACTAAGGTATGGATCACCCTAAGTGCTGCTCCCTTTATCTGTGGCAAACTGCATGCTCCTGCACAGAACCTAAGCTCTGGCTCCCTCTTCAATCTGATTCCAGCTGCTTTCCCTCTTTCAGTCCACTAAAAGTTTCTCTTCTTATTAAGTGGTGTGCTTGTTCTTATTTTTCTATGGTATGGAAGGCAGAAAACTACAGGGTGCCTTGTTTACCTCCTTGAAATGAGAAGCTAGTCTGTACTATTGTTATTTTTTAGAAGTCCACTGAAGTTTTATTTGTGGCCTGATGCATATTTTATAAATGACCCGTGGTCTATAAACCACAAAGGTATCTATTTTCAGGGACTATTTTTACTATGACTATAAATAATAGGTTTCAGTTTCTCCCTTTTGTCTTTTCAGAGTTTTTGCTTCAAAAATTAATGTTATCAGGACAGTTTTTTGGGGGGGGAGTGTTCAGTCTTTTTATATTCAACTTTTGTTGTCATTCCATAATTGGATCCTTTTCCTTTTAATAAGTGAATTTGTTCCATTTACATTCACTGATCTAAAAGTATTTGTCTTATTCTGTCATCTTAATTTATGCTGTATGGTCTGTGTTTTTCTTTATTGTGTGTACACGTTTTCTGATTAAATGAATTAGAGTATTGAGAATCTGGCTTTGGTGTTTCAAGTGTTTATTTTAATTAAACCTTCAGCGTACCAGCTTTAGAGGACAGCTGTTGAGTCCCTGTTTATAAAACTCACACATATATTTTTTTTCTCCCTTCGAATTCTCAATTTTAAATTGTTATTTCTAGGCTGTTATACATGTATTTCTTCCCCCCTCTCTACATCCCACTTTTAGTTATATTATTTTTTCCAGAATATTCTGTTATGCTCTCTATCCTTTTATATTTATCTATCCTCTAAACTCAATTTAGAGGCATTGAATACTATCATTTCTTTTCCAGCACAGGTGCTCCATTTCTGGGCTCTTTATTTTGGTTCACCTCTTGGTTTTATGATTATGTCCTTTGTAAAGAAGAGATCACAAGTGCTATATTCTTTCCACTTCTTACATGTTTGAAAATATCCATTTGTGTTTTCATGTTTGAATGTCATCTTGGGTTGGTATAAAATTTGGGGGGCATAGAATTTCTTTCTCTGAGACAAAGTTGAACTATTGTTTCATGATCTTCCAGTATTCATTTTTACTGTGGCAGTATCTGAGGCAAGGCTGATTTTTTTTCCCCTCTTGTCTGGTAACTTGCATTTTTTAAACATGGAAAAAGCCTCCAAAGTAAACTTTTATTTATCTTTGAATTCTGTTAAATTCACCACACATCTACGGGGTCAGTCATTATCAGTATTTCCTGGATATGGTGTGACTTCTGACCTTTCAGATTCAGGTCCTCTTTTATTTCAAAAAAGCTCTTCTATTATCTTTGAATATTTTTTTTCTATTTCATTTGCTCTGTTGTCTAAGACATATAAGGTAGATCCTTTTTGTTTTCCTTATATATACCTAATTTTCTTTCTGAGACTTTATTTTGTTCTTTTCTATTCAGTTTTACTTGATCTTTCAAAGTCTTCTTTTACATCCCTATTTTTTCTTCGATAGCCAAGAAGTATACATCCACAAAGTGGTTTTTAATGGTTACATGGGATTGCACTGTGTACATGTAGGGCAATTTTGCTAATCCGATACTAAGATTGCCTCCAGTTTTCACTATTATAACATCTACACATGTTCTTTTTTTAAATAAGACTAAAAATTTGTTTTTGTTTTTGGAGGGGGAGGGAATTAAGTTTGTTTGTTTTTTAATGGAGGCACTGGGGATTGAACCCAAGACTTTATGCATGCTAAGCGTGTGTGCTACCACTGAGCTATACCCTCCCCCTTACAAATGTTCTTAACAGTAGTGATATTGCTTTGTAAAGTTAGTAACCTCACCCCAATTCCTACTAATGAAACTCAGTGCCCAAACACTTTAAATATATCACACCTGTGAATCCACTTGCCTTTCTTCTTCTGATGCAGTCAGACTTAAGATAATCAATGAATGATGAATGATTTTAAGGGTTTTCTACAGGTCTTTGATCCCAGTTTTGTGGCTAAGCATATTAGGGAAATCTCTGGATTAAAAAGTGGTTTGGTGGTGGCTTCTTCAGTACTCTCAGAAAAGACACTTAGGACTTAACGGTAGGGGTGAAAATGGTACAGTCTCTAAGGAGGACTAGTTGACATTATCTGCTGAGCTGGGTGTTTCTGTTTATCCCTCTAGAGCTACTCTTCCCCTAGCTCTAAGCCCCAGGAGGCTGACCCAAATGGACCACACCATTGTGCTCTCGTGTCTTCTGGTTGGAAGCCAATGGGGAGCACATACAGGATACTGAAGGATACAAGGACAATGAAACTGGCTATTTGTTCTAGTAGCTGTCTCTCAGCTGGGTTGCCACACGTTGGCTAAATCCTGAACTGCAGATCATAAGCCCTGTCATGTGACCCTCTCCATACAGCTACTCTCTCTGTGTTCTGGGGATGGTTTCATCTCCCTGTCCTTTTGGGCTTACGGAGGGAAATGGTTCCCCACCATTGCTAGTTTGGGTGTCTGCATCATTTCTCGTTGGTTTCTCCAAAGTCCTCCTATGTCTTTGCAAGTTTGCTATCTGTTTGCTATACTTCTAGAAATTTATCCCACATTTGCATAAAATGACACATATATAAGATTATTCTGTATTTCACTAATAGTGAAATTAGAAATATAATGTCCATGAACAGAGGAATGCAAAATAATGGTATAACTATACAGTGGAATATTATGCAGCTATAAAAACTTACCACATTAATTGAATATATTAATGGAATAATCTCCAATTTATTGGTTTGTTTTTCCCTCCAACTTTCAGTTATTCTTTTATTAATTTTTTTCATTCATGCAGGGCCCCCAAAATATTTGTGATGCCTCATTTATACCTAAGTGATTATTAAAAACAAGTATTTGGTTCACCATATTGTTCTCCCAACCTTTGTTGTTGTGGTTTTCAGCTTTATTGAAGTTTGATACAAAAAAACTGTGCCCATTTAATGAATTCATCTTGATGAATTCAGACATATGCATGCATCTGTAATATCATTTCCACAACCAAGGCACTAAACTTAGCCACTACCTCCAAACATTTCTTTGTGTTCTTTTTTTTCTTTTGTAGGAACACTTAACATGAGCTCTATCTTTTTAACATATTTTAAAGTGCATGATACCATATTTTAACCATAGGTACTATACTGTATAGCACGTCTCTAGGACTTATTCAGCTTGTATAACATAAACTTTACAAAAGTGGAAAAAGCAGGGAACCAAACAATGAGTCTGCTACCATATGTGTAAGAGAAAAAAGAAGTTAAAAGAATGTATATGTGCACTTGGTTTTACATATATACTCACATGTATGTGTGTGTGTGAGGAGAGAGGATGTGGGGCAGAGAGGGAGAGAGTGCCTCTGGAAGGGCTCACAGGAGAATGGTAACAGTGGCTGCTTCTGGGGAGAACTGAGTGGTAGGAAGCCAACTATTTATTTGAATATTAAATCAAATGCATATACTGCCTATTCAGAAAACGCGTCACATTAATAACAAGGACTGAGAACCTGAGAAACAGTGACCAAGGAAGAACTAGAGGAGCTGCTACAGGAACCGCTAGAAGATGATGATAAGAGCCAGCGAATTCGAAAGTCACTGAGATGTTCTAGGCAGTAAAAGTCATGGGCAGTTAAATTTCTTACCACGGTCCCTTTATGGAATTTTACCTTATTATAAATCTTCTGTAAAAGTCACTTCCTGTACAGGGTTGAATGACAATACCATGTATGATACAGATTTGTTTTAAACATGATCATCTTTACTATTTGAAAGTAGTTCTTTGAGCTTCCTCCTGTATTTACAGGGTTTCCCAACATCCCTAACAAAGTAGAATGACTGCACAATGATCTTAGTTTCCAATGAAAGGTCCAACTCCATTCAAGGAAATGGGACATGAGAAGGCTTTTCAGGAAATTAGTGAAGGAGGGAAGAGAAGACTGCTGGGGAAAACATTCATTCAATTAAAGCTGGTTCAAGTCACTCATTTTTATGATATTCAAAAATGACAAAGATAGGAAAGGATTACAAGCTTGATTATTTAAGGTGGTCCTAATACCCCCTATAAGGTTACCCCTGTTAAAAAAGCTGTGCAAGACACAGGGAGACTCACCCTTCCTGGAACTGTGCTTGGGCAGACTCCTCCGCTACAAGGGTCTCATATTCCTCAGCAGCAAACCTGTCCCAGTCGGAGGGCTCAGGACCGTCGTTCTCAACGTCCTGATTGGGAAGAGGTCAGTCACAGGAAACAAAAATAATCAGAGACAGAGAATTGGAGATAGGTCATCACAAATGTTTTAACATCACTGAAGAAACCCCACCTGAAAGATGTTTCATTTAAACAAGTTAAAAGAAGTGCTAAAGTGATTTTCTGCACTTTCTACACTTTGAATCACAAAATTGTAAGGAATGGTTACAGCGAGACGGCTTAGGTTTAGACTCCAGCCTTGTAATCAGAGACTTCTCTGGCCCCTTCTCTCTGGCACTTTGCACAGCAGCTATCTGGAGTGACTTGTGGTTTGCATATATACCTGAAATGTACTGTCCCTTCCTCTGGCAAACCTTTACTGCTTCTTTCAAAGCCAGCTCAGATACCACGTCATCTGTGTTCTCTTCCTGGAAACAGCCCTTCTCCCCCCAGTCATTTCCTTCACTCCACTGTAGATGCTTGGTTGCCACCTTTTGCTCTTTTTTTCATCTCTCTCTGTACCCATCTTTTTCATCTCTGTATAACCAGTGTCTTCCACACACTGCCTGGAATTTGCTGAGCACTTTCTAATAATCTTTGCAGATCAGAGCAAATATTGATAATTACCACCTCTCAGAAAGAAAAGAAAAATTTAAAGGTGAAAAATTTAAAATATTTAACAAATAAAATTGAAGGGGGCAAAAGGGCATATGTATTTTCTTTTCCTTCTACAATATAGGCAGCATCTTGGATTTTATGTTCCAGGTAAAACGATGTTTTTTCATGACGAAGTTGAGTCAGCACTGCTATAGGACATCAAGTTAGTTATGACACGAAGAATGCAAGTGCCTAAATATTGACCGCACAGTGTGTTAATTACTATATTTAATCTATTTTAAGAACTCCATCTTTTTAACATCTCTGAAATTGGTATGTATCTTAGACTTAAAATTGGCAATGTTTTTTTTTTCTTGCTTAAAGGTATATAAAATAATGGGATATATTAAACTCAATGAAATATAACACTGACTTTAGGCTAGCAATAATGCACCTTGATATGCTCCAAGGTCAGGTGCAGAGTACTTATTAGAAGCCGATCTTTGTATTCTTACTACTATTTAGGTCAAAGTTATGCAACACGTGGAAGGCAAAAGACTGAAAAAGTTTCCTGTAGTTTTACTCCTATAGGACTCAACTGCAACAGTTCTTTTCTATCTACACAGTTTTTACTTTTTAAACAGAGGAATAGACAGAGAAGTGGTGATATTCCACTTTTTGTTTGTTCGTGTTTTGGACATGGATTATATGTCCAGGTTTTCTGAGAGTCCCACAGATTTTCGTGGATGAGGAAGGGAGCTCACCTCTCTTCAGCAGTAGAATGACTTCAAACTGGTAGTCATGTACAGTGATCATTAACACCTGAAACAGTGTTACATTATCTGAAGGTTGTCTATCCAGGAGAGCACCTAGTTCTCATTATAATGGGGAAAGCTGTTTACCATGTCATCTCAGAATGGTGCAGTTAAGTCAAAACCAATACACTTTCTAATACAGATGTGCCTATTGACCTAGATTTTAAAAGTCAGAAAGACAAATATTTCAAAACTTTTCTTGTAACTAGTTTCTGATGTATATGGAAGTACACAGACCCTACAGTTCACTGAATGATAGGCAAACACAGGTCACCTAAACCTGAGGATTCGCTCTGGGAAGAGATGTGCTCTAGGTCCTTTTCTCTCTCTTCTCAGTGTGTGATGGAACTCTTTAAATACCAAGGCTCCTACACACAGAGACCATGACTGTTGCACAGAACCCCGATGCTGCAGCCCTCAAACAGAAGTTAAAATTACACTGGTACCTTCTGGACTGCAAAGGGATCTCTCTGTTCATGGTCTAAGTATTTCTCCAGGTTAAAGAAAGTGTCATAGAAGATGTGAGCCATCCTGCATCTCTTCAGGTCTCGCAGAGTTATTCTGCCTGTGAAAGAACAAAGCTGGTAAATTTCAAGAGCTGTTTTGGCAAGTGGAAAACTTCTACTCAAGTTTAAAAGTATATGCATATGCTTATTTTATTATAAAAATCCCATTTCTTTTTTTTGAGGTAAAATTCACATAACATAAAGTCCACCATTTTAACCATTTTAAAGGGTATTAATTTATTGGCTTTTAGTACATTCACAGTGTTGTGTAACCATCACCACTATCGTGTCCCATAGCATTTTTCTTCGCCCCAAAAGGAAACTGTACCCATCAGGCAGTCCCACTCCATCTCCCCTTCCCTCTCCAACCCTTAGCCCCTGGCAATCACTAGTTTCCTTTCTGATTCTATTGGAAAAAGCCTTTTTCTTTTTTTTTAATTCTTATTTTTTTATTTAAGTGTAGTTAGTTTACAATGTTAGTTTCAGGTGTACAGCAAAGCAATTCAGTTATACATATGCATACATATAGATGTATTTTTCAGATTCTTTTCCATTATAGCTCATTGCAAGAAATTGAATATAGTTCCCTCTGCTACACAGTAGGTCCCTGTTGTTTATCTATTTAATATATAGTGATGTGCATCTGTTAATCCCAAACTCCTAGTTTATCCTTCTCCCCATTCCCCACCCTGATAACTATAGTTTGTTTTCTATGTCTGTGAATCTATTTCTGGTTTGTAAATAAAATTTGTATCCTTTTTTATAGATTCCACATATAAGTGGAAGCATATGATATTTGTCTTTCTCTGTCTGACTTACTTTACTTAATATGATAATCTCTAGGTTCATTCATGTTGCTGCAAATGGCATTATTTCATTCTTCTTTATGGCTGAGTAATATTCCATTACACACCCACACACACACACACACACACCCACCCACCCACCCACCCCCCACATCTTCTTTATCCATTCATCTGTCGATGGGCATATAGGTTGTTTCCATGTCTTGGCTATTGTAAATAGTGCTTCTGTGAACACTGGGGTGCGTGTGTCTTTTTGAATTATAGTTTTCTTCAGATATATGCCCAGGAGTAGGATTGTTGGATCATATGTTAAGTCTATATTTATTTTTTTAAGGAACCTTCATACTGTCCTCCATAGTGGCTGCACCAATTTAAATTCCCATCAACAATGTAGGAGGGTTCCTTTTTCTCCACACTCTCTCCAGCATTTATTATTTGTAGACTTTTCAATGATGGCCATTCTGACTGGTGCGAAGTGATACCTCACTGTAGTTTTGATGTGCATTTCCCTAATAATTAGCAATACTGGGATCTTTTCAAGTGCCTGTTGGCCACCTAGATGTCTTCTTTGGAGAAATGTCTATTTAGGTCTTCTGCCCAATTTTTTTATTGGGCTGCTTGTTTTTTATGTTATTGATTTGTAAGAGCTGTCTGTATATTCTGGAAATTAGTCGCTTGTTGGTTGCAGGAAAAAGCCTATTTCTTAAACAGAATTTGCCATTGACTGTTGGTTCTACACTAACAGTAAAGCAGAAACTTAAATACTTCTGTTTTTGGAAAGCCTGTATGAAGACTCTGGGAAGTTAAATAATTTAGGAAAATCCAGGTTACATCCCCAACTCTTACATAGGTGAATAGTGCAAATAGCTCTTTATTCAATCTTACCATCGCTGGCTGGCTTCACCAGGTCAAGCATCTGGCACAGCAAATCATGGAATGGCAAGGGCTCAATGCCCATGGCTTCCATCCGTTCACACTGCTCCTCATAGAAGTATTCCAGCTCATACATGGAGAGTACACCATCCCCATCCAAGTCCATGCAGCGGAACCAATACTCAATGCTAGGAGATACTGGACACTCATTAGCAATGGCCTGTTAAAGGTCCTTTACTCACCTAGACTTACTATTGTCTATGTTTCTTTTCAAATGAAAGTTATGTATGTGTATACTTTAGACTCAGACACAGTTTTACAAAATTTGTTAGAAAAAAATGGCAGACCTCCTCTTTATTTTCCCTTCTTCTGAACAGACCAATTGCTAATAAGGAGATTGAATCAGTTATGAAAAATTTCCCAACAAACAAAAGTTGAGGATCAGACAGATTTACTAGTGAATTCTAAATATCTAAAAAGAATAAACAATGGCCCTTCTTGAACTCTCCTAAAAAACAGAAGAGGAAAGAACATCCTAACTCATTTTATGAGGCCAGCATTACCCTTGATAACAAAACCAGACAAGGATACCACAAGAAAAGAAAATTACAGATCAATATTCCTGATGAATATATATGCAAAAATACTCAACAAAATATTAGCAAACTGAATTAAACAATGCAGTAAAAGGATTATACCAAGAATATTCCAGGAATGCAAGAATGGTTCAACATCTGCAAATCAATCAATGTGATACACTACATTAACACAAGGAAAGGTGAAAACACATAATCACCTAAATAGACGTAGAAAAAACACTTTACAAAATTCAACATCTCTTTATTATAAAAACTCTCAACAAAGTGGGTACAGAGGGAACATACCTCAACATAATAAGGGTCATATATGACAAGCCCATAGCTAACATTATACTCAATGGTGAAAAGCTGAAAGCTTTTCCTCTAAGATAAGGAACAAGAAAAAGGTACCTAATCTTGCTGTTTTTAGTCAATGTAGTACTGGAAGTCCTAGCCAGAGCAATTATGCAAGGAAAATAAATAAAAGCCATCCAAATTTGAAATGGAGAAGTAAAACTGTCACTCTTTGCAGATCATATATTATATATAGAAAATCCTAAAGATTCCACCAAAACACTGTTAGAGTAATTGAACTCAGTAAAATTGCAGGATACAAAATCAATATACAAAAATCATTGCATTTCTATACACTAACAATAAACTAGCAGAAAGATGAAGAATCCTGTTTACAAGTTGCATCAATAATAAAATAAAATATCTTGGAATAAATTTAAACAAAAAGGTGAAAGATCTGTGCACTGAAAAGCACAGGACACTAGTGGATGAAACTGAAGATACACACAAATTGAAAGATATTCCATTTCCATGGACTAGAAGAATTAACATTGTTAAAGTGTCCGTACTACCCAAAGCTACCTACAGATTAAATGCAATTCCTATCAAAATTCCAATGGCATTTTTCACATAAATAGAACAAACAACCCTAAAATTTGTATGGAACCACAAAAGATCCCAAATAGCCAAAGCAATCTTGAGCAAGAAGAACAAAGGTGGAGCATCACACTACTTCATTTAAAAATATACTACGAAGCTATAGTAATCAAAACAGTATGGTGGTCATAAAAATAGACACATAGATCAATGGAACAGAATAGGGCCCAGAAATAAACCCACATATATAGTTAACAAAAGAGCTAAGAATATACAGTAGGGGAAAGGATAGTCTCTTTAATAAACGATGTCAGGAAAACTGGACCACCATCTTACACCATATACAAAAGTTAACTCAAAATGGATTAAAGACTTGAATGTAAGACTTGCAACTGTAAAACTTCTAGCTTTGAGGCAATGAGCTCCTTGACACTGGCAATGATTCTTTTTGATCTGGCACCAAAAGCAAACCAAAAAAGTAAAAAATAAACAAGTGAGATTATATCAAACTAAAAAGCTTCTGCACAGCAAAGAAAACCATCAACAAAATAAAAAGGCAACCTACTGAATAAGAGAACATATTTGCAAATTATATCAAATTATATATCTGATAAGGGGTTAATATCCAAAATATATAAAAAACTCATATAACTCAACAGCAAAAAACCAAACAACCTAATTTTAAAATGGCAGAGGAGCTGAATAGACATTTTTTTCCAAGAGACAGAAATTTACAAATGGCCATTAGTATATCTTTTTAAAGAAATGTCTATTTAGATCCTTTGTCTATTTTTTAATTGAGCTGCTTTCCTGCTATTGAATTGAGTTCCTTATGTATTTTCAATATTAACTCTTTACCATATGTATCGTTTGCATGTACTTTCTCTGATTCCATAGGTTCTCTCTTCATTCTGTTGACTGCTTCCTACTAGAAGCTTTCTAGTTTTATTCAATCCTATTTGTCTATTTTTGCTTTTGTGCTTGTGCTTTTGGGTCATATCCCTCCAAATCAAATTTCACAGACCAGTGTCAGTAAGTTTGTTCCCTATGTTTTCGTCTAGTAGTTTTATAGTTTCAGGTCTTATACTTTAGTCTTTAATCCATTTTGAGTTGACTTTTTATAGTTGAGATAAGGGTCCAATTTAATTCTTTTGTATATAGATAGCCAGTTTTCCCAACACCCTTCATTGAAGAGACTATCCTTTCCTCATGTGTGTTCTTGGTATCTCTGTTGAAGATCAATTGACCATAAATGCACAGATTTATTTCTGGGTTTTCTATTCTGTTCCATTAATATATATGTCTGTTTTATGCCAATACCATGCTGTTTTGATTATTATAGTTTTATTGAATATTTTAAAATCAGGTAGTGTGATACCTCCAGCTTTATTTTTGTTCAAGATTTTTTTTGTTATTTTGTACTTCTGTATGAATTTTAGGGTTGTTCTTATTTTTTTTTTGTGAAAAATGTCATTGGAATTTTGATAGGTATTGCATTGAATCTGTAGATCACTTTCAGTAGTATGCATATTTTAACAATATCCATTCTTCCAACTCATGAAGATAGGATATCTTTCTATTTTTTGCACCCTCTTCAAATTCTTTCATCAAGATTTCATACATTTCAGTGTACATATCTTTAACCTCCCAGGTTAAATATATTCCTGTGTGTTTTATTTTATTTGATGCTATTGTACATGGGACCATTTTCTTAATTTCCTTTTCAGATACTTTGTTGTTAGTGTATAGAAATGCAAATAATTTTTGTAGTTTTATTTTGTATTCTGCAACTTTATTGAATTCATTTATTAGTTCTAACAGTTTTTTTTTTTTTTGTAGTCTTTAAAGGTTTTCTACATATGATATTATGTCATCGGCAAAGAAAGAAAATTTTACTTCTTCCTTTCTGGTTTGGATATCTTTTCTTTTGCTTGCCTAATTAGTCCTGCTAGTTGAATAAAGGTGGCAAGAATGGGTATATTTGTCTTGTTCCTGATCTCAGAGGAAAAGCTTTCATATTTTTACCACTGAGTATGATGCCAGCTGTCATACACAGTCTTTATCATGTTGAGGTACATTCCTGATACACCTAACTTGAGAATTTTTTTTTTTTATCTCTAAAGGGTGTTGAATTTTGTCAAATGCTTTCCTATATTTATTGAATTGATATATTTTTTTATCCTTCATTCTTTTAATATGGTATATGACATTTACTGCTTTGTATGTCAAACCATCCTTGCATCCTAGGCACAAACCCCACTTGATGGCGGTGCATAATCATTTAAATAAGTTGCTGAATTCATTTTGCTGGTATTTTGTTGAGGATTTCTTTATCTATGTTTATCAGGGACGTTGGCCTGCAATTTTCTTATAGTGTCCTTATCTGGTATGAGGGTAACACTGGTCTCATAAAGTGAATTTGGGAATATTCCCTCCTCTTCAGTTTTTTGGAAGAGCTGGAGAATAATTTGCATTCATTCCTCCTTTGCTGGCGGAATTCAGCTGTGAAGTCATTAGGTCTTGGGCTTTTCCTTTTGGGGAGGTTAATTACTGATTCTATCTCCTTACTTGTTATTTGTTCAGATTTTCTATTCAGTCTTGGTAGGCTGTACATTTCTAGGAATTTATCCATTCCTTCTAGGTTATCTAATTTGTTGACACATTAATGTTCACAGTAGTCTCATATGATCTTTTGTGTTTCTGTTGTAAAGTCTCCTCTTTCACTTATAATTTTATTTGAGTCTTCTTTTTTCTTAGTCTAGCTAAAGGTTTGTTAATTTTGCTCACCTTGTCAAAAAACCAAAGATTCATTGATCTTTCCTAGTCTCTATGTCATTTATTTCTGCTCTGAACTTTATCATTTCCTTCTTTCTGCTAACTTCAGGTTCAGTTTGTTCTTTTTTAGTTTTTTTAGGTGTAAAGTTGTTTATTTGTGATCTTTCTATTTTTCTTATGTAGGCATTTGTTGCTATAAATTTCCCTCTTAGAACTGCTTTTTTAGATGGTAAATCAATCTTGTATTTTGGGGGTAAGTTTCACTTGCTCGTGGTACACAATCTTTTTCATATTTTGCTAGATTCAGTTTCCTAATTTTGTTGAGTATTTTTTGCATCTGTATTCATAAAGAATAGTGGTTTGAAGTTTTCTTGTAATATTTTGTCTGGTTTTGGTATCTGGGTAATATTGGCCTCATGAAAGGAATTTGGAAATGTTCCTTCCTCTTTTATTTTTTTTAAGAGTTTGTAAAGAATTGTTACTATTTTTTAAATGTTTGATAGTGTTCTCTAGTGAGGCCAACTCAGCCTGGGATTATTCTTCCTATTCAGATTTTTAATTTCTTCTTGAACCAGTTTAGTAGTTTGTGTCTCTCTAGGTAATTTGTTCATTTTGTCTAAGTTACCTAATTTATTAGCAGAAAGTTGTTGTATATATCTACTATAATCCTTTTTATTCCTATATGGTCAGTACTCACGTTCCCTCTTCATTCCGACCTTAATCTGTATGTTCTCTTTCTTCTTGATTAGGATAGCTAAAGCCTTATCAATATTATTGATCTTTTCAAAAGAAATGACTTTTGGCACCACTGATTTTATTTTCCTATTCTCTCATTTATGCATTCTAATCTTTATTCTTTTCTTCTTTCTGTTTGCTAATTTTCTTTTACTCTTTTTTCCTGGTTTCTTAAAGTGGAAGGTTAGGTTATTGACTTAAGACATTTCTTCTTTTTCAATATATGGATTTACAGGAAGAAATTTTCTTTGTACTGCTTTTGTTACATCCCGTAAGTTTTGGTATACTGTTTTCCTTTTCATTCATCTTAAAGTTTTGGTATGCTGTGTCTTCATTTTCATTAATTTTAAATAATTTTCTAATTTCTTTTATGTATTCTTCTTTGATCCACTGGTTATTTAAGCAGTGCATTGTTTCTATTTATTTGTGACTTCCTACATTTCCTTCTGTTATTATTAATTTTATTCTGGTCAGAGAACATAATTTATATAATTTCACTTTTTATATTCTTGAAGGCTATTACGTGGCCTACCACATATTCTAACCTGGAGAATGTTCTATATGTGCACTTGAGAAGAATACATATTCTACTGTTCTTAGCTTGTGTTCTATAGATATCTGTTAGGTTTATTGGTTTTTGGTTTCATTTATAGTGTTATTCATGAATTTTATTTCCTTGTTGATCTCCTTCCTGGCTGTTTTGTCTATTACCAAAAGCAGGGTACTGAAGTCTCCAAATGCTACTGCTGAATTGTTTATTTTTCCTTACAATTTCCTTACAATTTTTATTTCATATATTTTAGGGCTTTGTGCTGCTAGGTGTATATATGTTTATAATTGTATGTCTTTCTGTGGGACTGATCCTTTTATGAAATAAGATGTTCTTTTTTGTCTGTTGTAACAATTTTTTTATTAAAGTCTATGACCTCTGATATTTATATAGCCACTCTAGGTTTCTTATGGTTGTTATTTGTATGATGTATCTTGATCTTTTGTATTTCTTTTTGCACCCTTTTGTATCTTTAAATCTAATATGTATCTCATGTAGACAGTACAGAATTGTATCCAAAAAACGTGTTTTTCTGATTCAGTCTGAAAAATAAAATTTCTGCCTTTTGACAATATGATGAATCCATTCACATTTAATGTTATTATTGTTATACTTAGACTTATGCCCGTCATTTTACTTTTTCTTTTCTATGTATCTTGGAGCTTTTCCTCTATTTTTCCTTTACTGCTTTCTTTTACATTAAGTGAGTATTTTCTAAATGGAACATTTTAACTCTTAATGATTTTTTTCACTATGCATTTTTGAGTTAATTTCCTACTGGTTGCTCTAAGGCTTACCATATACATTTTAACTTCTTAAATTACTTCAGATTTATACTTAGTTCCAGTGAGATTTTAAATGTTACCCCTATATAACTCTATTCTCTCTTCTTTCTTGTTGTGCTATATATATATATATATATATATATATATATATATATATATATATATTACATCTCTATATATTACAGACCCAACAATAATTATTCCTGTATATAATTTGTTTTTCAAAGAAGCTGAGAGGAGAAAGGAGAGCACGTGTATAATCACAAAGTTTGTTATATTAACCTGCTTTATTATCATTTCTAGTTCTCTTCATTTGTTCCTACGGGGTAACGGGACAAAATGGGAAGTATTTGAGGAAAGCTTTTCCATAACTAAGTAAATATGAAAGATAAAAGATTGAAATTGAGAGGATTAATAGAACAGCAAAAAGGCAAGAAACAGAAAAATACAGACTTCAAATCTTTGGAAATTTAAGTAATTAAAACAACCTAAGTACTCTAAATAATGGATTAATGATAAAATGATTATAAACATGCATACTTGCATAGAAATATCCTCCTATATGAAAAAGTGTATTACAAAATTGTATTGTATGATACCATTTAGCATACTATGTCATTTGGTGCAGAGAGAAAGAGAGGGCAGAGGACTATAAGGAGGGGATGAAGGGAAGAAGAAGGGGGAGAGAGGAAGTAGGATGAGAAGAAGGTGTGAAAGGACATATACCAAAATGTTAACTATGGGTCATGCAATTATGAATGAATTTTATATTAAGGCTTCTGAATATTTGTATTTTATAATTTTTAATATTTAATGTGTATTTGTGATAAAACAATAAACTTATACAAATTAATCCAGCAGAAATGAGTAAAAGATATGAAAAGGCAAGTCATCTAAGATGAAATAAAAATGGCCAAAAATATATGAAAAAAATTCAGTCTCACTAGCAATCAAAGAAACGCAAAATAAGATAATACTAAATTTTTATTTATCAAGTTTGAAAATATTTTATTGATATTGATATAAATATTGATAAAATTATTAATTTATCAAGAGGAAGACTCCTAGTATTAAGGGTTATAGGAAATATGCTCAATACTTTGTTAATAAAGTATAAAATTATAGTTTTTCTGAAAAGCAGTTTAATAATTTTTATAAATGCTCTTAAAAATGTCTCCTTTAACCTTAGCAGGTCCTTTTTGGGAGAGTTTAAGGGAAAAAACAGTGGGTGTGACAAGTATTCAGCTAAAGCTAGAGGATATTTAGTAGAGCATTCTATGAAAATTTTGGAGTGTATAGTATCTAGGATTTAATCCTATGGAATTAATCTTAATGTCCAAAGAGTATGTAAACGTTTATATGAAAAAACTATATAACACATATTAACTCTTAATAGTCTTTTTCTGAGTGTTAGAATTATTAGCATTAAAATTTGTTTTCTTCTGCTTTATCCATGTTATCCATAATGAACAACAAATTACTATTTTTGAAATGGACAACAAAGTTATTTAAAATAATATAATAAGCTGCCCGAAATAGCTTAGTTTTATTTCTGTTTTAATGATTTCAAAACCATACATCCAACATTTAGATAACATCTTGAACTACCATGCAGACAGCTGAGTCAATGACACCCGCGAGCAGCATCAGGGATGGCTGCCTCTCTCTCCCTCGGTACTAAGCACAAGCTATGTGCAGGGCACTGTGTCACACAAGCTAGGAAGAAAAACAGAGGGACACAGATGTTTGTAGCCCTCTCTTCTTTTTCTTCCTAGCTTGTGTAACACAATGTTATAGATGTGTAAACTCACAGCTACAAATCAGGTATGCCAAGGGAAGGGAGAGATGATTCTAAATGGGGGAATGAGGGCATGTTCTCATATATCAGTCATCCACAATTTGCTCTTCTTTCCTCTCCAATTTACTACTGAACCAGGAAGATCAGGAAACAACTAAAATTCACAGTATGTAGTCTTATATTCCACATAAATGCTTACCAGTCCTACTTACCCTTCAGGGCCAGCTCACATCACCTCACCTTTGTTTCTGGGGGTAAGGGCTCCTGATATGCTGTGACTATGGATTCAGTCTGAGAGGGCAGAGACTATGTCTGTTCCATCTTGGCAAAGGAAACTTGGAAGTCATACCTGGTAGGGTTCCTTTTGTCTTCCTCGGAGATCAAAAACCAAACAAAATCGGCATAGCTCATTCTTCCCTCTTTCTGTAATGTTTTTCCCCTGAAGAAAACATATGGTTATAACATTTCCTGAGCAGTTACTTAGGTAAATTTAGTAGGATGACAGACTAAGAGATAAAGTAACATCTTTCTCTGGAAATTAAGTTAAAAAAATTACAATGCTAGAAACCTCACAAAAGGCAACCCCTTTCCATTGCCTATCTTGTTTTCAAAGGCCTAGAGGTTGAAACCAGAAAGCATTTGCAGATATGAAGAAATCTGCTTTCTAATGTAAATGCAAATAATCACCAGGTGAAGCACTGTTACCTGTATTTAGATAAAGGACTAATGCCCATATATAAAAGAGTTACTACTGTCTTATATGAAGCCATTACTCCATGTTTTGTAGAGTATTATTATCTGACCTACAGCATGGCCAAATTATTCAGGAAGCCTTGCTAAAATGAGATTGTTACAGTATTGTAGTTCATTTTTAAACTCAGATGCTTTTTCTTACCTTGTTACTGCCCCAGAGAATATCCTTTCAATAATCCTGTTTGATGAAGCTAAATGTAAATAAAAAGTACAAAGCTAGTTAAAACATGCTCTCAAAGGGAATACTTTTGGCAATTTATTTTTACAGCTTCAAGCTAAAACTTAATAATCTTCATGATGTGAATATGAGTAGTAACTTTTTACTTATGTATAATTTATATTTTTTGAAAGTAAGAATTTGAGATGGCTTAATCAATCAATCAATCAATCAATCAATCATTACAAAAGAACAGGCAAACGGATGTGCCTGACAGCTGCGGTGTATTAATATAGTTAAGCACCAAGTTGGTTCTGAATATACTGACAACTAAGACAAAAATGTACAAAATTTGTATTGATCTTGTTATTCAATAAGACAACTTTTCCTCTAAAACCAGACAAATTTTTTCCTAGCATTAAATTCAAAGGGGAACTGACTGTTGGCTCCTAATATAAGGGATCTGAGTAAAACGATGGAGAATGTTTTCATGTAGAAATTTATAAAAGATACTGAAATATACCACAGATACTTTTCTTACATTCTCATCCTATAGAAGTCCAGGATATTATGCGACACATTGTACAATTTGTTAGAAATTCCAGCACTAGGTTTTACTCAGAGAGGGACAATAATATCTTAAGACAGTATATTCCTTTTGATGATAGATCCTAGAGAATCTGTATCAGTGTACATCGCTGTGAGTTCAAAGTAACCAAAAGCATGAGTTTTAAAAAAGGAGATGCTAATGGATCTTGGACCCAGAGATGTGGTGAGGACAGGAATCTGTTCTTTCAGCCAGTGCCCCAGGCAAAGGCGTGCACACTAAAATTTCAGAACCAGTGATGAGGTCACCAGAGAGTTAGCAGCTATCAGCATCTAACTCTTCTGCACAGAGTCAGGCATAGTCAACATAAAGGTTAATTAGTTTGGTTGAAGAATGTTGAGCATATGTGTGTCAGCACAGCCATGCCTGGTTATGTACCAAAGGTTATATAAGGACCCTCTAGACTTTGTTGAACACTGGTTTATGGGGTTAATAATTTGTGCCAGATAGAAAAAAAGGGGGTTATATATCAAAGGCAAGGATATTCAATTCTGAAGCTAAAGTATTTTTGAAACACTTCTTTTATTTTTTTAAAGATTTGGAAGGTTTAACCTCCTAAAACTGAAGCTTATGTTGTCCCATTAAAGACAGGTTGGTGGGAGGGCAGTTATGCAGAGTTTCAGTGGCCCTTTCATTATGCAGGCCTAGATGCCAGCTGTTCTAGACTTCATTCCTTTAACATGCCTCTAATGAGTTGCTACGTGTGTATACACAATATTTTGGGACTTAATCAGAACTGTAGTTATGCCAGCCAGAGAAGGTGCCTTAGAGACCACAGGGTTCTGCACGACCTTTAGAGGCTAGCTCATGTTGTACAGATGATCTGACCACTGGTAACCAGAAGGTGCATAGCTAGTAAAGATGACCTGATACCCCTATGAGTATGTCCATTTTTATGCTATTCCGGTAACAGGAAGGTTATGACTATAGGCATACCTCAGAGGTATTGTGGGTTCGGCTCCAGACAACCTCAATAAGTGCATATCACAATAAAGCAAGTTACGTGAATTTTTTGGTTTCCCAGTACATATAAGTTATGTTTATACTATACTGTAGCCTATAAGTGTGCAATAGCATTATGTCTAAAAAAACTAGGTACATACCTTAATTAAAAATACTTTATTGCTAAAAAATGCTAACCATCATCTGAACCTTTAGCAAACTGTAATCTTTTTGCTGGTGGAGGCTCTTGCCTCAATGTTGATGACAGTTGACTAAGCAGGGTGGTGGCTGCTGAAGGCTGAGGTGGCTGTGGCAATTTTAAAAAATAAGACAACAATGAAGTTTGCTGAATGGATCGATTCTTTCCTTCACAAATGATTTCTCTGTAACATGCAATGCTGTTTGATAGCATTTTACCCACAGTAGAACTTCTTTCAAAATTGGAGAAAATCCTCTCAAACTCTGCTGCTGCTTTGTCAACTAAGTTTGTGTCATATTCTAAATCCTTTGTTGTCATTTCTACAATCTTCACAGCATCTTCACCAGGAGTAGATTCCATCACAAGAAACTATTCTCTTTGCTCATCCATAAGCTGCAACTCCTCATCTATTAAAGTTTTATCATAGGATTGCAGCAAGTCAGTCACATCTTCAGGCTGTACTTTTAACTGTCTTGCTATTTCCAACACATCTGCAGTTACTTCCTCCACTGAAGTCTTGAACCCCTCAAAGTCATCCATGAGGGCTGGAATCAACTTTTTCCAAACTGTTCATGGTGATATTTTGACCTCTTCCCATGAATCACATGTTCTTAATGGCATCTAGAATGATGATCCTTTCCGGTAGGTTATCAGTTGACTTTGCCCAGATCCATCACAGGAATCTTTATCTATGGTAGCTATAGCTTTATGGAATGTATTTCTTAAATAAGACTTGAAAGTTGAAATTACTCCATGGGCTGCAGAATGGATGCTGTGTTAGCAGGCATGTAAAGAACAGTAATCTCACTGTACATCTCCATTAGAGACCTTGGGTGACCAGGCACATTGTTAATGAGCAGTAATATTTTGAAAGGAATCTTTTTTTCCTAAGCAGTGGGTCTCAATAGTGGGCTTAAAATATACAGAAAACCATGTTGTAAACAGATGTGCTGTTATCCAGGCTTTGTTGTTCTATTTATAAAGCGCAGGTAGAAAAGATTTAGCATAATTCTTATGAGCCCTAGGACTCTCAGAAAGGTAAGTGAGCATTGGCTTCAACTTAAAGTCACCAGCTGCATTAGCCCCTCACAAGAGAGTCAGCCTGTCGTTTGAGGTGTTGAATCCAGGCATTGACTTCTCTCTAGCTATGAAAGTCCTAGACGGCATCTTCTTCCAATACAGGGCTGTTCTGTCTACACTGAAAATCTGTTGTTTAGTGTAGCCACCTTTATTAACTGTCTTAGCTAGATCTGGATAACTTGCTGCTTCGCCCTGTACTTTTATATTATAGAAATGGCTTCTTTCCTTAAACCTTATGAACCAACTTCTGCTAGTTTCCAACTTCCCTTCTGTAGCTTCATCTCTCTTAGCCTTCATGGAATTGAAGAGAGACAGGGCTTTGTTCTGCATGAAGACTTAGCTTAAGAGAATGTTGTGACTTGTTTGATCTTCTTTCCAGATCACTAAAACTTTCTCCATATCAGCAAACAAGGCTATTTCACTTTTTTTGTTATCATTCGTGTGTTCACTGGACTAGCACTTTTAATTTCCTTCGAGAACTTTTCTTTGCATTCATTCACAACTTGGCCAACTGTTTGGCACAAGAAGCCTACTTTTCCACCTATCTTGGCTTTCAACTTGTCTTCCTCACTAAGCTTAATCATTTCTAGCTTTTGATTTAAAGTGAGAGTCGTGTGACTCTTCCTTTCACTTGAACACTTAGAGGCCACTATAGGGCTATTCATTGACTTAATTTCAATATTGCTGTGTCTCAGAGAACAGAGAGGACTGGGACAGGGAGCGAGACAGGGAAATATCTGGTTGGTGGAGCAGTCAGAAGGTACACAACATTTATCGATCAAGTTGGCTACGATACAGGAGCAGTTCATGGCACCCCAAAACAATTACAAAAGTAACATCAAAGATCACTGACCACAGATCACCATAACAAATATAATAATAATGAAAAAGTTTGAAATATTGTGCGAATGACCAAAATGTGACACAGAGACACTAAGTGAACAAATGCTGTTGGAAAAATGGCACCAATAGGTTTGTTCAACGTAGGACCTTCAATTTGTAAAAAATACTGCAAAGCACAATAAAGCAAAGTGAAATAAAATGAGGTATGCCTGTACTTGAACCAGTGAAGATACAGTACTAAAATGCTTGTTTATCAAATAAGTACAATTTAGTATTTTCTTCGTGATGTCTGGTTGGTACCTGAGTTTTGGGAGGCAGGACTCTTTCTTAAATATGGTAAGTTCTATAAAACTTGACATCATATAGAATGAAACTTTCCTTAAGATGTATACTATTTTTTTAAATGTATACTATTAGTCACAGATATACCAAATAACAGAAGCAAAATTCAGTGCATTTATTTGAGATTTGTACTTTGCTACATCTAGAAGGCTAATGGCTTATTTTAAAAAATCCACAGTGTCTGAGAAGACATTTAAGAATAGAACAGGGACAATCTTATGAGAGAAGGATTATCAGTGTGTCTTGGTGCTTGGTTAAGAATATTAAATCAGTAGGTAATAGGTTCTAAGTTTACTACTATTGGTCAAAATGAAGCAAAAAGTGTAGTAGCATGCGATATGTAATTTTTTGTTTTTTTGACAAAAGAAAGCACACAAAATTCATCTGCAGAAAAAAATCTTTTCTAGAAATAAATTCCGAAATGTAAGTTTTTCTGAGTCCTTGAAAACACTGGCAAGTTAGAAACATTATTTTCATCCTTGGCTGTTTATAAATATAAAATGAGAATTTAAAACGGTGTATATATGTTCTCTTCCAAGTAAAATTTACACAGATGTGATTTTTATTTAGTTCATCATCAGAAAATAAGCCATCACTATAAAGACTCACCAACTGATCAAAACTAAGACTGATTTCTTACTGACCTCCAAAGCCCTTCTCCTACACCCGGTTTCTAAATAAAAATTAATCTTGTCACCATTTCCACTTAACATTTCTTGGCCCTTTAAATAGGACTTGATTACATACAGATTTTAAGATAAGGGAATTCCTCATAATGAGCGAGCACGATTTAACTCTTGCCTTCTTCAAAATAGTTAAGTCTCGACTATTGTAGAAACACTTACCCTGGTCATTGTATCGAGATAGATCGGCTTGGCTGATGTAGAGGTCATGGTCACTATCTAGTTCCCAAAATTTACAATAAATAACATAGAAATGTTCATAGGAGAAGTAATCTGTGATTTGGTTTATATCTTCCTCTTCTTCCAAAAGGGCTAGAGTCTGAAATGGTATGAATAGAAGGATTAATTTATTTTAAAATTATGAAAACTCAGGTTTGGCCATTATATAGATTCTAGTAAATTTTTATTTTAAACTGAATAAAAAATTTTGGTTTTGGTACCAAACTGGGAACTTTTAGTAGGCAACCTCATTCTACCTTTAATCAGTTGATCAATCTACAAGTATTTACGAGCTATGTAATATGCTTAGCAAAGGGTGAGATGCTATGGAGGATTTAAAAGCAGGGAAAGGGAAGGACCGTCACCAAGGGGCCTGCAGCCTATCAGAGGTCCCCAGACTAGCAAGCACAGAACAATCAGACAACAGACTTACTTATTACATGGCTATAAACTGACACTGCTTTTAACTTTTCAAAGTTACGAAGAATGGTCATCTATCTATTCTATTATGAAGAGTGGGCATCCACATACAGGATTGGTTTTGTAATGGAATCAAGTTTACCATAAAGGTGACTTATGTATACCACTGTGATGATGCGGGGAAGTGGTGGGGAAGAACGGCTGGCATAGAAGGCATGTAGGGAAGAGCTGCAGGGCCCTGGGATGGAAATAAACCTGCTTCTCTTCTGACTCACTGTGTGCCCCCAGTGAAAACACCAGAAACAATGATTTTGGGCCCAGAATTCTTATAGCCAGCCAAATTATGATATAAGTGGGCAGATAAATGAAGATCTTTTCAGAAATGAAAGATTCAGAAAAAAAGATAAAAGAAACCATAAGGAAACTTAGGAAATAGAAAAAACAAAGTGAGATGGCAAAAATAAGATCAGATACACCAACAATCAAAATAAAGGTGAATGAGCTAAATCTCCCATTAAAAGATCTTCAGATTGAGAATAAAAACCAAACTCAAAGAGCAGATCTAGGCATAGGGTGTCTGTAAGAGGTAAGTCTGAAATAAAATTTAAAAGGAGAGTTAAAACATACTCTAGCTAAATCTTAACAAAAAGAAAACGTATGTCAATATCATTAGAAAATAAAATGGAATTCAAGGTGAAAAACATAAGAAACAAAGGTGACTCATTTCATAATGCAAATGTATTACTTTGATAAAAATTATTTTCTAAAATGTAAATACTGGGAATCTAAAATGCTTTGGGGCAAATCGAAAACAACACAAATTATTAAATTATGGTAAAATCCACTTAATGAAAGATTATGAAGCCACTAAACATTATAAAGTCTACATAGAAAAAATGGAAAACCATATAGTGGGTGCAGAATATCCGATGTAAGATTGTACACATTAAGAACTATGTTAAATCTTAAAATCCAGATATGCATCTGAATGAGACTAGAGAATACATACAAAAACATTAGTTGTATTAGGATGGTAAAATGTTTTTTCTTCTGTTTTCCAAACTTTCTTGTAATGTTTTGTTTTATAAAATGCTCTTTAATGTGTATAAAGCAGAATATGCACAATAAAAAGATCTTGAGAAGCAAGGAGCTCTCATTTTCACCTACTGGACTGTCATAAAATGAAGAAAAAAGTGTAACTTCTGCTGTTGGTGAGTATGTAAGTGTGAACAAATGCAGGCGTTTAGGAGGGTAACTTGGCAGGATCTGTCACACTGAAAATGCATATACCATCTGATCCAGGATTTTCCCTCCAGTAGGCTATTTTAGAGAAATTCTTACTCATTTACAGACAAGAGGAAAGTACAAGGATGTTCACTGCATTATTGTAATGGGGAGAATATAAAAACGACTTGACCATCTTCAACAGAGGAATATGTAATTACAGTACAGCCATGCCATAGATTGTGCAGCAGTTAAAAGAATGAGATAGATTTATATGAATGGAAATGAAAAGGATGTCAAGACATACTGTTAAGTTAAAAAAAGTTAACAGAACAATGAGTATGGTTTCACATATTTAAAAAAATCCAATGAAGCAGTCATTCAGAACAAAACTACATACTCCATAAATACACAGATAAGGGAATAAAACCACAGACGATATGGGTTCCCTCTGGGAAAGGGAGTGAAATGGCCAAGTGAAGAGATAAATAGTGACCTCTGCTTACTAGTCTATACATGTTTATTTTATCTGAATGTTTCATGAGCATATATTCACGTATAAGAGGAAGACTAAGGAGAGAGGTAGGGAAGAAAACAGAGGGAAGCAGAACACTTGAGTTCTATTTCCAGTTCAGCCATTTACTTGCTATGTGATCTTATCCAAGTCACTCAACCATATTTGGGCCTCAACCTTTATCATTAGTCAAAAAAAAAAAAAAAGGATTATAATACTGATCTAGAAACTACAGACTCTAACGTGCTTCAGGAATGTCAGGGATTATTATCATTCTTAAGGTTTAAGGCCTTTTTAATGGAATTATTGCCATCTCAAGCCATCCCACATTACCTCCTGAGAGCCTAGGCAGACACCACGTGTTCAGTAAGTATTGATAATGACTTTGATGATGACTTTTCATTTATTAGAATAAAAAATGTTTGCATAGCTATTACGGGTTGCTAATTTTGCCAAGGCTTCGTTACTTTGTCCCAGATGAAGATAGAAAAAAAAATTAGAGAATAAATAAGGTTGTATTGTTCGCCTAAGCTTCATTTAGTATGATTCATTTAAAATAAAATATTTCATTTCCTTTTAAGGAAATGTGACCAATTCTACTTTCTTTAGGTTGACAGAAAAGCTTGAACAATCAGGCATGAAGACTGCCTCGGTGAAAGGCTCCCACTAGTGGTCAATACTTTCTTATTTGGTAAAATAAAATAATTGAATGAAATGTATACTTTTCTTAGGAATTTTTAGTAATTTTCTCCAGCAGGAGCTGGATAAAGAGTCATTGCTGAAAGGATCAAGCAGAAATTCCTCTATTTCTTTTTCAAGGTCCTTCCCAGCCTGGCCCTGTCACACCCGCAGGCCTCATCACTGATGGCTCTCTCCGTGGAGACTGTGGCCGCTCAAGACTGCTCTGCAGTTCCTCAACACGCCACTTCCATGCTTCTGGGCCTTTGCTTATGCTGCTTCCTCTCTGTCTGGAATGCCCCTTTCCTCTATTTTTTTCTTCTTTGGTAAACTCCTGATATCTCCACGGTCAAGATCACATGCCAGTCCTATTGTGAAACCTTTATTGCATGTTTACGACACATTTCTGTGAAATTTTTCAAGTCATGTGTGGCTGTGTGTGCACTTTTCTCTTGCTCTATGGCGTGCCCTGATGCAATAATCTCCTGTTATTCACCTTTGTTCCCCCAACACATCCCAGGTATCTGGTAATCACTTAATGACGGAAAGTAGTGACAGGGCTTTGCACATAATAAGCACTCAGATATTTGTTAAATGAAGAATATTATCTAGATTGCTCCTTATATATGAATTTCAATGAAGCATACTTGCAAAAAGTTGCTTTTTCTTATCTCTGTTGAAGTAATTTTTCCACTCCAAGATCTGTTGACTGTGTAGAATATTCTCTGAATAACCTGGTTCCAAAAGGAAAACAAAACCAAGTAAGAACATTAACGATATCTATGACTTTATCAAAGGCCATCTTATGAATATTCTTTGAACCAAGCTAAGTTTTGCCTTTTTGATTATATCAAGTGTCATTTCTAGTAAAAATTAATACTCTAGTTTAAAAATCTACATCTGTGTAGTTTGCATCTCCCTTATAATTCTAAGAATAAAAAAATTGCTCACAAGTCTGCATTTCCTGGATACCTAGATGTCACTTCCTTTCCTATCTCTCATCTTACACAATGATGACTGATTTGAGTATTGCTTATTAGGCTAGATGTTTTGGGAAGGGAAATGAGGTGGGAAATATGTGCTGTGTTGGCTTAACAATTAATGGGTCAGAAGAACAGCTGCCAACGTGGTATGATTCAAGAGGGCATTATTCTGGTTATTATAGCCTTATCCATTGGAGTTTTGAGGACTTCCAGACTCTCTCTGGAAACTCAGGTACACCTGGAGTAATTTACATCCTGAGGCCTTATTTGAGCATGCACAATTTTGTTATTAACTAGTGTTTTAATGAATTTATTAACAAATGTGAAATTCTGGAGAAGACTCTAGACAAGATGGGAGAGAAGGGGACGGGTAGCAAATGTGTCTGAAATTGAGGATGTGTGTGCTGTGGTGTAGGGGGGACTGGAGAAAGAAGACAGAAGCTGCAATCCTAGAGGTAGAAGGCCACTGTACATTCTTAACAATTTCACCTGAGGTTATTCCCAGCCATTTAAGTTCCCCTTTACCTGCTAGTTTTTTTTTTCTTCTTCTCCAAAAGGAAGCAGTGGTGAGAAGAGCAATTTAAGCAGCTTTTTTTGTACTTCGGCTAGGATTTTGATTATCTAATAATATAGAAATCTTACAGCCTTGGTGTTTTTATCATAGAAAAGGTTAGATTTCTTTTTAAGGCTATTTTAGTGCAAGAAGAACAAAAAAGGGAAGACATTTGGACATCTATACAAAGAGTAGGACTAATGAATAACTAAATTACTATTCTGTTTCTGGATTCTTTGGCAAAGAGAGTGAGTCTCAAAAATAACAGGAAAAATCTAGCCTCAGGATGAAGGTCCTGACATCTGCTGCCTGGCATCCCTCACCCCATCTCTGCTATCAGCGCTAACTCCTTCTGACCCTTCAGAATCTAGCTCAGCTGCCAACTCCATAAGAAGCCCTCAAGCAGGGACTTGGGTAAAGCTGTCTTCTGTGCTTCTGACGTCCGCTGAGTCCCCTTCAGTCATCCTGTGGTTATATTCTAAACAGTTACACCTGATTGTCATCACCTCCAAACTCTAAGGAACCTGGTCTTTCTTCACTTGCATCCCAGTGCGTGATATGCTGTTCTGCATATATAAGGTGGTCAATTGCTTGATAATTTTAAAAAAAATGGAGGTATAATTAATGTATATCATATTTGTTTCAGGTATACAACATGATTGATGATTTGGTAATTTGTATATATTGTGAAATGATCACCACAGTAAGTCTAGTTAACATCCATTACCACAGTTACAGAATTTCTTTTCTTGTGGCAAGAACTTTAAAGATTTACTCTCTTAATATCTTTCAAATACGCAGTATAGTATAAACTATAGTCACCACGGTGCACATTACACCCCCATGATTTATTTTATAACTGGAAGCTTATACCTCTTGATTCCCCTTCACCTATTTCACCCACTGCCTCTGGCCACCCCCTATCTGTGCTCTGTATTTATGAGCTTGTTATTTTTGTTCATCGATTTAGATCATACAGTGCTTGTCTTTCTCTGTCTGACTTGTTTCACATAGCATAATGCCCTCAAGGTCCATGCACGGTGTCGCAAATGGCAAGATATCCCTCTTTTTTTTTATGGCTGATAATATTCTATTGTATATATTCCACATCTTTATCAGTTCATCTGAACACAGAGGTTGTTTCCATATATTGGCTATTGTAAATAATGCTGCAGTGAACACAGGGGTGCATATATTTTTTCAAGTTAGTATTTCCGTCTCCTTTGGATAAATACCCAGAAGTGGAATTGGTGGATCATATAGTAGTTTTATATTTCATTTTTTTGAGCAATCTCTATACTGTTTTCCATTGGCCGCACTAATTTGCATTCCTACCAACAGTGCCCACGGGTTCCCTTTTCTCCGCATCTTTATTTCTTGTCTTTCTGATGACAGCCATTCTAACAAGTGTGAGGTAATACCTCACTATAGTTTTGATTTGCATTTCCCTGATGATTAGTAATGTTGAATATCTTTTCATGTACCTGCTGGCCATCTGTATGTCTTCTTTGGAAAATTGCTTGATAAATTAATGAGGTTGGAAAGCTATGTAACAAAGACTTTGATGTTATATTTGTGATAGAGACATATGGGTTGGCTTAATAGCTAATTGAATAATTCTATTCAGAGTTTTGAACAGCAGATTGATGCCAACCCAGAAAAGTTCTCTAATCAGTATTTTACACAAATCAGTATTGTTGTCTATGACTTATAGAAAGACTGCATATAAAAATGTACAGAAAACATAAAATAGGGAAGGATAACTGTCTACAAAATTACTGTGAAAGATACTAGTAATGTGTTTACTCTTGAGGAAAGAGTAATGTGTTTACTCTCGAGGAAAAAATACGCCTAGAGTGTAGCTATGACCATGATCTGAATGACTGACCATCAGGTGGAAGAAGCTGATTTGTTTTGTGCTGCACCCCAGGGTAGAACTACAACTACTGGATAGAAATGCCCTTATACTAAAATGTTTCAATATAAGAAAGAGTTTCCTAAAATTAGCCCTATGAAGCAATGGGTTGTAATGAAGCAGTGAGGTTTCTTCTTATCACAGTTATTTTGGCAGAAGTTGACAGGATTCCCGTGTTAGGTGGGAGCTAGGACTAGCTGGTGTCTATAATTTCTCTACTGGCCCCAACCACTCAGACTCTGCGTAAAGTGCTTCAAGGCAGAGAATGTGTCTTATTCAACACTGTAATCTTAGCATTAGCTTCACAGAAGTTCACATTAAAAAGATGGATGGTTTTTAGCAGATAAATATATATATATGAAAATAAACATTAAGAGTATCTTTTATCATAGTTCCATGTCTTCTTTCTCAAGTTAAAATCAATTTCACACATGTTATTATACCGGAATTTTTCTTTGCTGCATATTATTTGATTTTTGTCCTTATTTCTTGATTTTAAACATAAATTTATCTTAAAGTCTGTTTCCTATTTACCTAAATTTTATACTTATATACTCTTCAAATACTTTACATTATTCATGGAAGTACTGTGTTACACTTAAAATTATAAAACTTTAATCTGTATTTCTTTTTGCTTATTTTATTCTTCATTTTTTTTGTTCTTTTTGACAGAATTTTTAAAGTTTGCAAACATTCTGAATGTTAAGTAATTTCCTATTTTTAGCCTCTGCTAACCTACTTGTCTCATACTATAAAAAATGTACCTGTATTCCATCCGTAGCCTAAATCTTACTCAGTGGCCCCACTACATCAGCACATTTATTGGTTTCCACACTACTGATTCAGCATTTTCGTTCACTGAGGTACGGGCACCATCTAGTGGTGAGAGTATGTAGCTACCGGTTCTACATTACAGTTTTCCCCCCTAACTTTTGGTCTACCACTTTTAGGTAAATAAAAAATAAATTAACAAAAAAATAAAAAATATCAAACAAAACATAAAAATTAATAATGGTAAGAGAAATTATTTACTGCCAGTAATAGAAATGAAATTTGATGGTTTTTCATCAAGGGATCCCTAGTCAACTTGATAGACAATCTGGATTATAAGTCAGTTTCCTTTCTTTTTCTTTTTATCTTTTGAATTGGAAACCTCTAATTCACAATTATAGGTCACCAGGAGTGGAAGTACATGTTTGGTGGCTCTGTCGGGGAGATTTTGACAAGTGGATCAGATGCAGACACAGAAATTACAGAGAGACTGCTCTTTGTGGGTGACTTGAATGCAGATGAACACACTCAATGCGGGAAGCCTGGCTCTTCTACTAGGCAGGTCGTGGTGAATGGGTTCCTGATCCACTCTGGCTAATATGGCTCTGAAAAGTATTTCTTGATTGTCTTCTGCAGAACTTGGACTTTAAAAAAATGTATACTAAAAACGATTGCTTTCTCTGTCAAGAGGAAAAGTTCTCAAGGGGAAAGAGTTAAGCTGTTAGTGATGAGCGTCTCCACCACAGTTCAGTCTTTTTAGGAAATATCAGTGCCTTGTCCTCAATTAATTAAAATCCTGACATTTCAGCCTGACGTGCTAGATTCAGGCCAATCAAAATACTAAATATCAATAAGACACCACCCGAACAAGCCACAGAAATAGCTTTACTGAAGCACCAATGTCACAAAAGTCCTTTTAGTCTTATCATTTATTTTAAAACCTCATGTGAACAGCTCTTTCCTCAAAAGCCAGCATATGCCAGTAAGGATAAGCAGTCTTATTCACTGGCAATTCCTTTGCATGGAATGCAAAACTGCAACCTCAAGGGCTACAATTTACTGGTTTTTCCAATTTTCATTTTCATTTACTGTCAAGAGGCTTATTTCTCAATTGCCAACTCTTCTGTGGAAATAAAAGAGAACACAGACTGACTTTAGGTACAATCTCTCACTGAGGTAGTGATGTCCTTTTTTGCTATATGCATGGTTGGTGTTCTGTCTTTCCTGTCTAAAAATAACTGACAAAAATAATTAACTAAACAAGAAGTCTTTTCCTGTAGCATAGGTTTTCAGTGATAAATGGAAAATAAAAGTTGCCCAAATTTCTTCATCATACATGTGCTACACACATAAACTAATAGTTGAGTTGTACTCAGTGTCAGCAGTTTCTTTCAACTGTAAAGTGGAAAAACTAACTCCAGTATGTAAACAAAATACATTGTTTTATACTGTATGCCACTGAGATTATATAACATTCAATAGGGTCATATGATAAATTTTAATTTTGCTTTTTCTGAGATACTTGTCATTAATTCTGAGGCCAATCTTCGTAAGTTTCTCGGAAAAAAGTGTGATCTTATCTGTCTTTGCCATAAAAAAAGTAGAGAATGACACCTCTCTAATTTGGTCACTTTTATGCCTTTAACAACAAAATTAATTTCATATTAGAATCCTTATTTTGCATTCTTTCTGGAAAATTTACTGTACTCTGAAATCAGGCAAAAGCTTCAATCACTTCATGCCATTATTTGACCAAATTTTGCAGTAAAAAAGGCACTGCGGAGAACAGATAACTAGTCCAATAAAATTCTGTTCCCAGATTTGCAGTGTGATGCTTTATATTTGCACTCTTCCTTTTGGATGGTAGTATGAAATTATCACGATAGCAGACAGACCGACTTATCTCAGCACATACAGATTCACATTCTGTATTCTCAACTGGATCTTACTTACTATTTATGTTATGATGCTGTTTTGAGTTGTCCCATTATCATTACTTTATCATAAATATTTTACACTTTAATGACTACTTCTGAGTAATGGATTCATTTTTGTGAACTGGGGATAAAGCAGCATAATACTAACAATGAAGTGTAAATTAAAAAAATCTAAACAATAACATGCAAATGCCATGAATATATGTCAGCAGAGATAATTAACTGTATCCTGTTAATTGACCAATGTAGTTCTTTTTGTTCAATGATTAACATAATAGAATTTCTCAGAAAATGTGAATTATATGCAAACAAAATTGTTTCATGGCTTTTCACTCTGAAATCACTAGTACTTCATGGGGGCCACTTGCTAGATGACCACAGACCAAAATAGGTCCAGGAACCATTCTTCAATAAATATCAAACCAGAAGGTGTAGAGAAAGAAAATGTATCTCTTTTATAATTCTGTTCTTTAACAGCTTTTCTAAGAATAAATTCTAATAAAAGGTTCCCCTGTAGACTGCATTTTCTGAATTGGTAGAAGATTGGATTAGCTTATCTCTAAGATCTTTTCCAATTGTTAAGATTCTAAATTATACTATTAATATGCCCTGAGTTTATAGAGCAGTCAACAATCGGAACCCAATAATTCCCTTTGGGACTGAATCCAGGTTAATGTGTAGAATTCTTAAGGATGAATAACTTCACTTCTACTCACTCAATAAATGTTTGCTGTGTATCTATTATGTGCCAGACACTATTCTAGGTATTGAAGACACAGCAGTGAAAAATACAAAATGCCTGCTTCTCATGGAGTTTATGTTATAGAGAAGGAGATGGACAATAAAAAATTTTAAATATCAGATGATATAAAAGCCAAAAAGGAAAATAAATCAGAACAAAGGGACAGAAGTGTACAGGGAGGGGAGAGAGGGAGAAGAAGGGTGAGGAAGGCAGAGGGTGATCAGGGCAGGTCTCACTAAGAAGGGGATATCTGAGTACATATCTGGATGAAGTGAAGGAGTTAGTCATGTGGAGATCTGTGAGAAGAGCCTTCCAGGTAGAGGGAAGAGAAAGAACAAAGTACCTGAAGCAGAAGTGGGTTTGGTCTGTTGCTGAAGCAGAGTGAGCAAGGGGTCAGCCTGGTGGGAGATGAGAACACACTAGAGGGTGTGAGGGGGCATGTGTGTTGGGGAGGTGGAGGGTGGGGATGGAGATTTTTGGTAAGAATTTTGGCTTTTATTCTGAAAGAGACAAGAAAACACTGGAGAGTTTGCGCAGAGGAATGCCATGTTCTGACTTACATTTTCAAAGGATAACTCTGCTTTGAGGAGACTAGGCTGCAGGGCAATGAGGGTGTAAGCCAAGAGACCAATTAGAAGTAATCCACCTAAGAAACCAGGGTGACTGGCCAGGCCAGGGTGACTGTGGTGGAGGCAGTTTAGTATAGTGTTGTGGTTAACAGGCAAAAATGACTTCTGAGATAGCCTTAGACGACAGTGACATCTTCTGGCTCAAATAAAGTCTTACAAAGTTTTATGACAGAGGAGCATCAACATAAAGGCAAACAATGAAGTTCCTACAGGGGAAGAAGAATGGTAGTATTCTGTTCTCAACAGAACCCAACAAATCCATAGCCAACAAAAAGTACCCAAAGAGTGAGAGAGGCTTCCTCAGAGGCAAGGCTCATCTCACCTGGGTATGGCTATGAACGTGAGGGGTGCCCTGAGGTTCACTTTGGAATTCTTCCAAAGACAATTCTTCAGGACAGAGAACGTGTGGTGTGGCTGTAGTGTGAGTTGCAGCCCCTGTGCTCTCACTCTAATTCATGCCCTGCCTATGGTGATCAAACGAGGTTGTGTGTAACAAACAGAGAATGAGAACACCTCACCAAGTCCGAGACCTGTGATTATGTTATTTTAAAATCTTACTTGATTACACACAATCCCACAATCAGTTTCTCATTATCATTTCAGTTCTAACTTTGAGGTATTATAGACATAGCCTTCTTCTTCTTCTTCTATTTTTTTTTTGTAAAAGGCTGCTGAAAATTCTTTTCAGTATTATTTGCAAATGCTAAAGATCAAGTGGGTATCAATATTAATGACATAGCAAAAGGTATACCTCATAAGACCAGACAGAATGAGCCTATCACTTACTTGTGCATACAAGAGACCTCTTAAGCACTGGGTACATATGAGAAGGAAAATAGATATAAATAATTAATTCAATTTTACTGTACCTCCCTTCCACGTAACATAATCATTATAGCCCAGGCTACATTCTGCATAAAGATCTGAAAGCCTGGATACTAGAGAGTAACAAAAAGGAGACTTTACAGAGTTACATTAGGACAAAAAAGGGCTCAGCCTACCGTGGTGATGTAGCGGGAGTGGAATTCTGGAGCATCTTTCAGGAACGTGAGGCCAGGATGTGTATCCACCACATCCTAAAAAAGAACAAAACCAAAAACTACATTAATGCACATACAAAAACCCCCCAAAAAACCCAAGACACCTACAGAAATTTTCCCCTTTTGTAGAATAATTGCCAGTTGAGCAAACTCGCTAGAACATTGAACAATGTACTTAAAATTTAATTAACACGTTTTAAATTCAAATATTTCACAACCATACGTTATGTGTGCTTTCCAATATGTACAGAATATATCAATAAATTTACTTAAAAAGTAAATTTAATTTAGCTATATTTGGTGATTTGTGACTCAAATGTCTTAGAGGTATGTACTGTAATTCTAACTTTCATGTCAGTGAAATTCATCTCACAGATCTTGGTGGGGTTGCTAAGTGAAATTTACACAGAAAGGATAATAGACACAAACCAATTGGAATGATTCTTTCTCAAGCTACAGACATGGGAAATTTTTGGAAAAAAAAAAAAACCAGCCATGTAGCCAAATAGTTTTAAATTTGTCTGTGTTAAGTTGTGTGAGCCAGTTAATGTTCATCAAAATAACTGTGTTGATAGATCTGTTTTCAGTTTAGGATTTTATTTATTTTAAAATCTGATATCTTATTCTCATGAAAGACTATTAGAATATTAAAACCTTGAAATACTGTTTTTATTTTCTAATTAGGTTTTTAAAGTGCTCTGAATGAGCCTAGAGAACCTAACAGAGATAATTACTATTAATTTAATAACTGGAGGCAACAGCAATGCTAACATAGATATAACCTATTAATTGGCTAGGCATGAATGGACAGACATCAGTTATATCTCTTTTCTTTGTTTCTTCAGAGCAGTTAGTTATACATACCTACCAACATAGTCTAAAACCAATGGACCTTTACTATTTTCTTAACTTCTTACTTGAAAATAATTTTAGACTTACAGGAAAGTTGCAAAATATTACAGAGAGATTTCCTATGTCCTCCTTAGCTTCCCATAATGGTAACAACTTACAAACTACAATACAATGATCAAAAGTAGAAAATGAACATTCATATAATACTAAACTACAGACCTTATTCAAATTTTACCAGCTTTTCCCCAGTGTCTTTTTCTGTTCCAGGATCGCAACAGTAATTAGCTCTTTTGTTTCATTGGTCTCTCCTAATCTGTGGCAGTTCTTTGGTCCTCTCTTATAATTCATGATTTTGACACTTTAATGAGTTCTGGTCAGTTATTCTGTAGAATTTTGTCTCTTAATGTGAGAATATTGAGAGACAAATAATCTTTGGTATTTTCCTATGGCTAAAAAGTTACACACTTTTAGTAGGTATACCACAGAAGTGATGTTGTGTCCTTTTCAGTCATAAAAGAGTATGTGATGTTGATATTTTCTACAACTTGTGGTGTTAACTTTTTTAAATTTATTTTTTATTGAAGTATAGTCAGTTTACAATGTTGTGTCAATTTCTGGTACAGAGCACAATGCTTCAGTCATACATGAATATACATATATTCATTTCCATATTCTTTTCACTGTAAAAGATATTTTCACAAGATACTGAATATATTTCCCTGAGCTATACAGTATAAACTTGTTTATCTATTTGATATATACCAGTCAGTATCTGCAAATCTCGAACTCCCAGTTTATCCCTTCCCACCCCCTTCCCACCTGGTAACCATAAGTTTGTATTTTATGTCTGTGAGTCTCTTTTTGTTTTATATATAAGTTTATTCGTCTTTTTTTTTTTTTTTAGATTCCACATACGAGTGATATCATATGGTATTTTTTTTTCTCTTTCTGGCTTACTGCACTTAGAATGACATTCTCCAGGGCCATTCATATTGCTGCAAATGGCATTATTTTATCATTTTTATGGCTGAGTAGTATTCCATCGTACAAATATACCACGACTTCTTTATCCAGTCATCTGTCAATGGACATTTAGGTTGTTTCCATGTCTTGGCTATTGTAAATAATGCTGCTATGAACATTGGGGGTGCTGGTATCTTTTTGAATTAAGGTTCCCCCTAAATATATGCCCAGGAGTGGGACTGCTGGATCATATGGTAAATCTGTTTTAGTCTTTTGAGGAATCTCCATACTGTTTTCCACAATGGCTGCACCAAACTGCATTCCCACCAGCAGTGTAGGAGGGTTCCCTTTTCCCCACACCCTCTCCAGCATTTATCATTTGTGGACTTTTGAATGATGGCCATTCTGACTGGTGTGAGGTGATACCTCATTGCAGTTTTGATTTGCATTTCTCTGATAATTAGTGATATTGAGCATTTTTTCATGTGCCTATTGGCCATTTGTATGTCTTCACTGGAGAATTGCTTGTGGTGTTAATTTCTGAACACACTTAGCTGAAGTGCTATTTGCTGGATTTACCACCATAAAGTTGTTGTTGTTTTTGTTGTTGTTATTACTATTATTATTTTGGTTAGGAAAACTTTATTATGCTCCATGCATCCAGGGAGGGAGCTTATACATGCACACGCACACTCACACAGGCACACACAGCTCATACTGCTGGCTGGCACTTAATAATTGATAAATATTGTGGGGTAGATACTTTGAGACTCTGCTAATATCCTGTTTCTCTGCAAACATTTGACCACTGATTTATCAGTCATTGATGGAACTTGACGGTGGCATTTATGATGTGGTGTTTACTTAGCAGTCATTTCGTTTTTTCCCTTATTTCCCCTGCATTTATTAACTGGACTTCTATAAGGAAGAGCTGTTCTTTCTTGCCTGTGTTATTTGTTTGTTCAATTTACGTCAGTATAGACTCATGGGTATTTATTTTATTCTAGTGTTTATAATCCAATACTACTATTGTATTAGATTATATCATATCAAAAGTATCATAAAGTAATATTATTATTTTCTCTGACCCATGAGCTAGCTTTGGTCACTGGGAACATTTGGTCATTTGGTCATTGTGTCCTCTTGACATGTCCTATTCTTTTGTGAGTACTTCTATATTTTCTGGTATCATAAGAGGGTAAAAGGCTCATCTTATATTTTCCTTGCTTCAGCCCTAGAATGAATCTTTTTTCCAAGCAACATTCCTTTTATTGCAGAATGGTATTTAGAAACCAAGTCTGGGGGCTAGGTGTGCTCATTACTACTGGGGTGTCATTGTTACTGGAGCCTCTTAGCAGGCAGAACTAGGAATACATGTATAGATACCAGTCCATGCACACACATTTACCTGTATTTCTTTCTTTATCTATTTATATATATTAAAAACTATGTAATAATACAGATAACTGATTCCAATTCCATACTACAAAGTTCATTGTTGCCTTCCCCCTTTCTTTAGTAACTTTAACAGAATTTCCAACCCATACCCCACTGAGAAAGTAACTTACTAACTAGACTACAGTATTTGTGTACAGCTCCTTTTGTCTTTAGTCTTAAGAGTACCCAGTTAAAATATTGTTTTCCAAGGTCACTTAGGTTAGCTCTTTCCTTATCTTCCTTTATCCTCCTTAATGTGGCTATGTTATCCATCAGTAATACAGTTCAGTTCATTTGTTACTATTTATATTCTGTTTTGTTTTTCTTTTTCCTACAGGTCTTGGTTGATTTTAATTCATTATTTACTTCTTGGAAGGAGAGTATGTGAAACATTACTATGATTCTAAGAGTCAAAGCTAATGTAGATTTGACATCTTAATAATACAGAGTCTTCCCATCCATAAAGATGTATCTCTCCCTTTATATAAATCTTCTTTCTCTCAGCAATGTTGTACTGTTTTCAGTATACAAGTCTTGCACATCTTTTGTCAGATTCATCTCTAAGTATTTAAAATTTTGAGGTGGTATTACAAATGGTATTTAAGTGATTCCAACTTCCAGTTATTTGTTGCTGGTATATAGAAAGAAAATTGAGTTCTGTATATTGATCATGTATCTGTAACCTGCTGAACTCACTTATCAAACACAGTTTTAGCAGCATCCCCCAAATTTTGATATGTTGTGTTTTAATTTTCCTAATTTAATGTACTTCCTAATTTTTCCTAAAATATTTCCTGACTTTCCTTTTCATTTCTTCTTCTTTGACCCATGAGTTATTCAGAAGTGTTATTTAGTTATCAAACATTTGCAGTTTTTCCACAGATCTGTTACTATTTCTAATTTAATTCCATTAAAGTCAGAGAACATATTTTATGAGCTGAATATTTAAAATTTGTTGAGATTTGTTCTACAGCCCAGAATATAATCTATTTGGTAAATATTCTGTGTACATGTGAAAAGAAATGTGTATTATTCTGTTGCTGGGTGAAGTGTAATGTAAATGTCAATTAGGTCACATTGGTTGATAGTCTTATTCAAGTGTTCTATATCCTTACGGATTGTCTTTCTACTTGTTCTATTTTTTATTGAGAACAGCACATGGAAACTTACAACTATAATTGTGACTTTATCCCTGTAGTTCTATCAGATTTTGCTTCATGCATTTTGAAGGTCTGTTATTAGGTACATGAACATTTAGAATTGTTATGACCTCTTGATAAATCAATCCCTTTATCATTCCCTAGCAATATTATTTGCTCTAAAAACTACTTTGTCTGACATTAATATAGCCACCCAGACTTTTCTTTTCTTTTTGTGGCAAAAAACCCCACATAACATAAGGTTCGTCCTCCCAGCAACTTCCAAGTGCACAGTACAATATTGTCAACCACTTGTACACTGTTGTGCAACAGATCCCCAGGTGCCCCCTCCTCAATCCTGCCCAACAGACCACGACTCCTTACCTCACTCTCCCTCCATCCCCTGGCAACCACCATTCTTCCTTCCATCTGCACGAGTTTGACTATATTAGATACCTCATAGGAGTGGAGTCATGCAGTATATGTCTCTTTGTGACTGGCTTAGTTCCCTTAGCATAATGTTCTCAAGGTTCATCTATGTTGTTGCATGTGACAGAATTTTCCTTTTTTAAAAAGATGAACAATATTCCATTGTATGTATATACCACATTTTCTTTATCCATTCATCCAATGAAGACATTTAGGTTGCTTCCACTTCTTGGCTATTGTGAATAATGCTATCAACATGAGTGTTCAGATATGTCTTTGAGATTCTGTTTTCAGTTCTTTTGGATATACACCATGGAGTGGTATTGCTGATGATATGGTAGTTCTCTTTTTTAACTTTTTAAGGAAACCGCATATTATTTTCCACAGTGGCTGTATCATTTACATTCCTATCAATATCTCAACTTATCTACATCCTCACCAACACTTTCGTTTTCTGCTTTTTTTTTTTTTTTTTAAATAGTGGCCATACTAATGGGTGACGTGGAATTTCATTGTGGTTTTGGTTTGCATTCCCCTGCCTACTTAGTGATGTTGAACATTTTTTCATATACTTGTTAGACACTGTATCTTCTTTGGAGAAATGTCTATTCAAGTCCTTTGCCCATTTTAAAATGAGGTTGCTATTGTTATTGACTCACAAGAGTTCTCTATATATTCTGGATATTACCCCTTATCACATATGCTTGCAAAAATTTTTTTTTCCATTCTGTAGGTTGCCTTTTACTGTGCTGACTGTTTCTTTGCTGGGAAGTTTTGAAGTTCAGTATAATCTCATTTCTCTATCTTTCCTTTTGTCGCCTGTGCTTTTCATGTCATAGCCATAAAATCACTGCCAAGTCTAGCCATGAAGCTTTTCCCCTACGTTTTCTTCCAGGAGTTTTATAGCTTCAGGTCTTAAGTTTGGGTCTTTATTACATTTTGAGTTAATGTTAGTATATGGGGTAAGATAAGTTCTAACTTCTTTCCTTTGCATGTGGATATCTAGTTTTCCCAACATCATTTGTTGGAGACTATCCTTTCCCCACTGTGTACCCTTGGTACCCATGCTGAAGATCATTTGACCATAAAAGCAAGAATTTATTTCTGGGCTCTCTATTCTGTTCCATTGGTCTATATGTCTGTGTTTATGCCAGTATCATATTTTTCTCAGTACCGTACTGTTTTGATTGCTGTAGTTTGTAATATGTTTTGAAGTCAGAAAGTGTGAGGCTTCCAGCTTTGTTCTCCTTTCTCAGGATTGTTTTGGCTATTCAAAGTCCTTTACAATTCCATAAGAATTTGGGATTGCTTTTTCTATTCCTGCAAAAAATATCACTGGTATTTTTAAACAACTTTATTGAGGCATAACTAATATACAAAAATTACACATTTTAAATATATACAATTTGATAAGCTTGGACATAGGCATGTACCTAGGAAACCATCACCACAATCAAGGTAACAGGCATATCCATCATCTCCGACCGGTTCCCTGTGCTGCTTCTCTTTTTGTTTCTTTTTTCTTTTTCTTTTTTGGTAAGAAAGCTTTACATAAGATTTACCTTCTAACAAAATTTTAAGTGCACAGTATTATTAATGATAGGCACTATGTTGTAGAGCAGATCTCTAAAACTTATTTGTCTTGAATAATTGAAATTTTATACCCACTGAACAACATCTCCATGATTCTACTTAATATGAAGTATCTAAAATAGTTAAACTCATAGATGCAGAGAATAGAAATGGTAGTTGCCAGGGGCTGGGGAATGGGGCCACTGGGATTTTGATAGAGATTGCATTGATCTATAGATTATTCTAGCTACTATGGTCATTTAATAATATTAAGTCTTTTAATCCATGAACTTGGAATGTCTTTCCATTTATTTGTAAGAGCTTTCTTCTGATCAATGTTAGCATAGTGTATCTGTTAACGTATTCGTGCCTTTATATTTATTTCAGGACACAGATATTTGGGTCTTGCTTTTTTGTCTAATCTTTGCCTTCTGGGGGTATTCACACCACTTATATGTAATGTGACTACTGAGATGGTTAGGTTTAAATCTACCATCTTGCTATTTGTCCCATCCATTCTTTGTTCTTTTTTTCCCCTTCCTTTTCTGCCTCCTTTTTGGTTAACTGAATGTTCTTTATGATTCTTTCATTTTATTTCTTTTTTGGGCTTATTAGCTATAACTCTTTGTTATTTTAGTGGTGCATCAGAGGATACAACACAGATCTCTAACTTACTACAATCTACTTTCAAGAGATGTTATACCACTTCGTGGATTATATGTGAACCATAACGATACACATCCATTTCTCTTCTCCCAGTCTTTATGCTACTGCTGTCAAATTGTACTTAAACATATGTTAGAAACACCATAATATATTGTTGATAGTTTTGTTTAAAGAGTTAATTGCCTTCTAAAGAGATGCAAATAATAAAAAATCACATACATTTATCCATGTAGTTACCATTTCTGGAGCTCATTTCTTTGTGTAGCTTTGTATTTCCATCTGGTATTATTTTCTTCCTTGCCTAAACAACTTTAAAAACAAACAAACAAAACACATGTCTTGTAGTGCATTTCTGCTGGTGTTGAATTCTTTCAGCTTTTCTATGTCCAAAAAAATCTTTAATTCACCCTTATTATTGGAACATATTTTCTCTCGGTATAGTATTCTAGGTTGATAGTTCTTTTCTTTCAGTACTTTAAAGATGTTGCTCCACTGTCTTCCGGCTTGGATTTTTCTGACATGAAATCCACTGTCATCTTTGTTTCACTCTATGAAATGTGACTATTTTCTCTTGCTGCTTTCCAAACTTTCTTTTTATTATTGGTTTTGAGCCACTTTATTGTGATATATCCTGGTATAGTTTTCTTTGTGTTTCTTGTGCTTTGGGCTAATTGAGCATCTTGGGTTTGTGAGTTCATAGTTTTTATCACGTACAGAAAATCTGGGGCCATCATCTCTTCAAATAATTTTCCTGTTCCCCTGCAATGCAATTTCAGCACCAACTATCCAGAGATAGTGCAGATTTCACAGGTAAAGGCACAGCCCTCTACTAGGCTCCTCGCACTTCAGACATAACTCTCAGGTTCCCAGGCCACCCATGTTTCTGACTAACTGGCTATAAATTTGGGGTTTTCCATTATTCCCTCAGATTCAATAATTTTCCCAAATGACCCAGAGAACTGACAAAAGTACCAAATTATGATTACCATTCTAATATAAAGGATACAAACCAGGACAAGCCAAAGAAGAGATGCACAGGGCAAGGTCTGGGAAGGTCCGAAACATGGAGCTTCTGTGTCCTCAAGACACGTCACCCTCCCAGCACATCACTGTGTATCATTAGCCAGGGGAGCTGAATTGTGCTTCAGTGTCCAGAGTTTTTTTTTTTTTTTTTTTTATTGGGTTTCATTATGTAGGCATTATTGAATTATTGGCCACATGACTGAATTCAATCTCTAGGCTCCCTCCCCTCTTTGGAGGTCAGGCTGATAGCAACTGGTTGAAAGTCTCAACCTCTAATCACATGGGTGGCCTTTCTGGCATGGGACAATCATAAAGCTCACCTTCTCAGGAATCACTATCTTTTGTTGCCAGATGTTCAGCATCTTGAAAACCATTGTTTTAAATTCTTCCCTGATATTTTTTGTTGTTTCAGTGGGAAGGTAAATCCAGTCCCAGTTACTCCATCTTGGTCAGAAATGGAAGATCTGTTGATTTTGTATGTTAGTTTTATTTCCCTCTGTTTTACTGAAATCTTTTATTGGTTGAGTTTTATCATCGATTCTCTTAGTTTTCCAGGTTTACTGTCATGTCCTTTATGAATAGATACTTCTACTTCTTCAATCACTCTTATGCCTCTAATTGTTTTCTCTTGTATAACTACTCCAGCACAATTCTGAATAGTAGTGGAGATAGCAGGCATCCTTGCTTTGTTTCTGATCTTAGTGGAAATGCCGCTAATATTTTCCCATTAAATAAGGTACCTGCTTTAAGCACTAAGTTGTATGTATGCATATGTGTGTGTGTGTGTGTGTGTGTGTATGTGTGTATACATATATACATACATATATATATAAAATCATGTTAAAAATGTATCTCAAATACCTATTTTCTTGAGCGTTTTTTAAATGAACAGTTGTTAAATTTTGTCCAAAGTTATTTCAGCATCTATTGAGACAATCATGATTTTTTTTCTTAGATATATGACATTAATAAAGATCCTAATAGTGAACCAATCTTGACTTCCTGGAATAAATCCAACTAGGTTATGTGCTTTCTGTTTGGTAATACTTCACTTACTACTTTTCATCATTATCATGAATTATATTAATTTGCAGTTTTCTTTTTTGTACTGTCTTTACCTGGTTTACATACCAGTATTACACTTATTCATAAAAGGAGCTATGATGTTTTCCTCCCTTTCAATTATCCAGAATAATTTATTAAGCATTAGGGCTATCAGGTCTTTGAGGGTTTCACAGAATGTGAAACTAGCTGGGCCTGGTGCTTTCTGTGGGGTAGTTCCTTAATAAGTATCTCTACTTCTTCTAAGGAAATTAGATTAAATTAGTCTAAATAAAATGGGGTCAATTTTGGTCATATGTGTTTTCCTAGGAAAATATCCATTTCATCTAGCTTTTCAGAGGTCTGCAAGATAGTCTTTAATGATTTTATAAAAATGTCTTCTGTTCCTCCTTGTCATTTCTTATTTTGTATATTAGTGCTTTCTCCTTTTTCTTGATCAAATTAGCTAATCATTGGTCTACTTTGTTAATGTTTTCCTCATATCAAGATTTCAATTTATTAAAAATGCTACTGCTTTTTAATTCTCTATCTCTTTAATTTCTGATCATTATCGGGGGGTAGGTGATAGGTACATGGTGGTTCAGTAGATTACTCTGTATTTGTATATGCTCACAATTCTCCAAAATAAAAAATTAAAAAATTATATATATACATGGTATAAAATCAAGGAGTATATAAGAACTTATGATGGAAAGAAACATTCTACCAACCTACCCCATTTATGCATCTTTAGCCCAACTTCTTTTTAATCATTTATATATATATATTTTTGCTTATGTCTATAATGAAACATAAATTTAATTATAATTTAAATATAATTAATATTGTGTTTGAATTACTTTTCTTTACAGCTTTATCAACTTTAGACAATATTTATTATTCTTTGCTAGGAAAGATGAGGATTTAGCTCATTTATTCTGTCCTACCTTACTTGTCTTACCCAGTACTTGAGGTTTAAGATTTTTAGTTCTTGTATTGGTTATCTTTGTAAACTGCAAATCATCTACTTATAAGTTTGTTTCTCACTTCATTCATCTTAGTGCCTTAATTTCCCTTCACACAGACTGATGATAACAGCACCCTTATCCTTATCTTCTTTTCTCCCTTTTTTCTCCTTTCATTTTGTTGGCAATATTTTGACTTTTACAGTATTCAGGTTTTAAAAATACTGTTCTGCAACCATAGTAAAATTTTCTATAGTTTATCCATAGGGTGATTTTAGGTGCTATACATTAAAATGTTTTATGATATTTTGACTACATAAATACTGTTGAATGCTAGGTTAAGCAGTATGGAAGGAATGCATCTCATTTCTTACTGTTCCAATGTCAGATCCTTTGGGGCATTCAAAGGAGAATGTTCCAGGCATTGAGGTTAAATGAGCCTTCTTTTCTTACCCTCCATCAGTTGTTTATAATCATGCCATATTTCAGGTTGCTGCCTGTTTATACAAGACTGTTTTACACAGTTTTTTCATTTTTCTTGGAGTTTCTAATTGCTTTTCTTTAGCTTGCTGATACAGAATGCTGTGCCTTCATCATGCTCTCCAGTAACCCTGTTTTCTGATATAACTACTATTGCATGGAATCCTTCCTCACTCCTACCTCCCTTTATGGAGAACTCTAGATAAATCCTCCACCTTCTCTATTCCGGGCTGGCTGCTCTTTAGGTGCCAACCTGGGAACTTTCTTCCACTGCTTCTCTGGATTGAATCTACTGTTTCCTGGATCTCATGCATTCCTCCTTCTTGGTTTACTTAATTTGCTGTAGTATATATTCAAGTAACTCTCTAAGAAAATAGGAGATAAGCTTTCAGAGTTTTAAAATGTCTTTATTCTACCCTCATATCCAATTGATTGCTTGGCAGGATATAGAAATCTGAGTTCAAATCCATTTCCACAGAGTTGCCAACGAGAATCTAATACCACCCCGATTCTTTTTCCTATTAAGGTGACCTGGTTTTTCTCTCTGGAAGAGTTCAGTGCTTTTCTAAAATTTCAAGAGGACTTGTTTATATATATCTTTTAAAAATTCATTGTGTGTGGCACTCCTTTCAACCAAAAGACTTCTTATATTCTGTATTATTTCTCTGATTCTGTGGGCAGTGACTGGAGGATACATAAGAGATTTGGGTGGGAGGGTCACATTCTGTATTTGATCAGATGATGGTTACACAGGCATGCTGTGTTTCCCCAGGAAAGGGACAGGAACCCCAAGGAATCCCACTGGGCTCCTGGTCTTTGGACCCATCCCATCACTCCAGTCCTTCCAATTCTTTGCACCCTGTATTATTTCTTTGATGATTTCCTTCTCTCTATTTTCACCCTTCTTCTTCCCCAGACTCCAGTTAGTTAGATATTGAAATTCCTGAACTGGTCCTTTATGTCTCTTCTGTCTCTGTCTCCCATGTGTGCACGTGTGTGCCACAGATATCCTTAAACTTCAGTTTCCAGGCCTTATGTTGAAATTTTAAGTTTTGGTACTTACGTTTTAAAATTCAGACAGCTCTTTCTTGTGTTGGCATTCTGTTTTAATAAGATTCTATTCTTGTTCTATATATGCTTTCTGAATATAGTAATTTTTTTAAAAAAGACTTTTTAAAGGGCAGTTTTAGACTTACAGAAAAATTGAGAGTATAGTAAAGAGTTCCCATATACCCTGCACCCAGTTTCCCCAATTATTAATATTTTATTACATTAGCATTTGTTATAATTAATAAACTAATATTGATACATTATTATTACTATTATTAAAGGCCACCCTTTATTCACATTTTCTTAGTTTTCACTGATGTCTTTTTTCTGCTCTAGAATCCTGTATTACATTTAGTTGTTGTGCCTCTTCAGAATCCTTTTGGCTATGACAGGTTTTCAGACTTCCCTGGTTTCTGATGACCTTGACAGTTTGAGGGGTACTTGTCAGACACTATCCAGGACATTCCTCTATTGGGATTTGTCTTAACATGCTTTATTGTTTGTTTTGTTAACATGTCAGGCTGCACTTTGCATGTGGGAACCAGGTAAGGAGTCAGCTGGTCAGCTGTTTTGCACACCAACCTTCAGGGGTCTCCCATTTCTAATACTTCTTGTCAGATCTGCCTGACTTGGGGTTTACAGCCTCTCTGGGACCCTAATGAGCAGAGTGGAACAGAGCAGCTCACTTCTCCACAGCAGCCCATCATAGCCCCTCGTTCTGGACTGCAGCCTCCTCAGCCTGCTTTTGCTTTCTGTCTTCGAGAGGTACCACATCTTTTTTTTTTTTTTTCTCCAAGTTTTGAAATCTTTATTTTAAACTTATAACTTGATTGACAGTTTGGGTTCAAAATTCTATACTGAAAGTAATTTTCCCTCAAAATGTTGATATTATTGATTCACTGCTTTCAGATCCCCATTGTTACTGCTGAGAAATCTAGTGCCATTTTGATCCTTTGTTGTTTTCTTATTTGAATAGTCAAATAAAAATTTAAATATAATGTATGTATGTACATATATCATATATATACAAAGTTTTCATTTTGAAATATTTTTAAAATTATGGAAAAGTCACAGAAATAGTAGAAACAATTCTTGTATATCCCTCACCCAGACTCCAGAGTTCTTAAATTAAGGAAATACTACATCTCTTGTACACTGATTTTTCTGTCCTTCACTCCTCTCTGCTGTTCCATTCACTTTCATGGGTTTATTACTTATAAATTTCTATGTTTTAACTTCAGAGGAGTTTGGAAAATAATGGGAAGAAAATGTCTGAGTCTGTCATCTTTTTCCAAAAGACTCCACATATTCACTTCTTATACAGAAATAAAATTTCTCCTTACATTTAAGGGAAGGAAGTATAAATGTCCACTAACTCATAATTATAATTTTGTTGTTTGCAATTCTCTTGGTATAGACTTAATTTATATTCCTGTCAAAGCTTTTATTAAAGCTTCTGATAAAACTCAGTCAGGGTAGGGTCCCCACAGGAAAAAGAAGTCACCCATACCAACTTTTCATGAAGTAACTACGTGTAGAGTTGTGGGCAAGTTAAGGGAACAGACAAAGGAATGGGAGGCACAGGGGATGAGTGACAGAAAGATACTGTTACAGTCCCCAGGGCCAAAAACAATGGGAGAAAAAGAGTTACAGGACCCCCATAGACACTACAACTGTGGAGAAGGGGCTATCCAGCAGAAGCTGTTCACAGAGAAACACAGTTACTGTGCTGAAGCAAGGAGTCTGGAAGAAATGCTAACTTCTTTCTCCTTCGCCCTCCCACCTCCTGGCAGTGCTATCCATTGGCCAGACCCAACCAGAAGACAGCAAAAGTGACCCAAAATACGCAGTTTGCAGGAGACAGAGCAGGGCCAGGAATGGATGCAGGGATGAGGCGAGGGGTGGCTACAGAACTTTCACAAAACATAAATAGGGATAATGTTCGACATTATGAATATTTTTGATTAAATGTACAAAACTATTAAGAATCCTCATTCCCATGAGTACTTTTTAAAGGGGAACAAAACCATGGAGATGGGGCTGAGGATAATCAAGGTCATCATGCAAATTAAGACAAGCTCAGAGACCCTGTACATAAGACAAATTACAACCCAACTTCATTTTCTGAATATGTAAAGCTATTACAACAATTAGATATCTATGTCATATGGTGTTAGAAGTCAGGACAGTGGTTCCCCGGGGCAGCAGTGATCAGGAGGGAGCAGGGGAAGCTTTAGGGGTGCTGGTAATGTTCTGCTTCTTGATCTGGGTGCTACTTACACAGATGTGCTCACATTGTGAAAATCAACTGATTGATGCACTATGACTTGTGTGTTTTTTTGTGTGTGTATGTTATAGTTCAACAAAAATCTACAAAAAAAAAAAACCCCCGGTAGACATGAATACAACTTAAAAAACCCCAAGTATGTCAATGTATTTTTTTGCCTTTCTTTAGGCATCCTTACCAACAGTCAACAAGGATTTACTAGAACAACTAAAACAATGATATGCATTCAACAGAAACGAAAGGCAGACCTTAGCTTCAAAAAATTTGTGAGCTTCTTAGGAAAACTGAGTATTTAGACATGAAATTAAGAATACTGACAAGAAATATATGTAACAAAGAATGCTGCAGTAAAAACAGCTCCAATATTGGCGTGCAACTGATTCTCATCAGAAGGCCTGGATAAAAATACTCCCCAGGTCGGCTCTTTCTGTTGGAGCTCTCTTTCTCTTAACCTTAACAAAGGTCAACTCAGCTAACTAGGCCAAATGCCTGGTTTCACAAGGTGCTTCCGTGATTGCTGTGGGTGGCCAAGGGGGAGGCTGAGTGGCCCTTCTCTTCTGCTTCAGCAGAAGGAGCGCTCTGTTACCTGTTTTGTACTACGGGTTCTACATTAATTTCCACTTAACAAAAGGATTTCACTGCTAAAACAAGTCTGGAAACCACTCTTTTAGAAATCTGACCTCTAGATTTGTATATCTCAATTGACACATCTTACAGTTGAAAAACCTCTGAAACTCTAAAAATGAAACCCATTTTAAAAAGGAAATGAAAATTACCTGAAGTAAAGGAATAAAATCATCCTGTTCTAGAGAGCTGCAGCTGGGCTTTGCTAGAAGACAGATAAACTTAGAGGCATCATCGTGATGGTTACTCAGCAACCTATAAAAGAAACAACAGCTTAGGAAGACTGGCTACTGTGAACAATGACTACAACATCAGTACTTGGTAATTCTGGTCTGATCAGAAGGCCATCAAGGTCAAGAATCAAGTGCTCTCCTTACAATGATTAAAAAAATTATTTTTTTCCATGCTCTTGATTTTTTTCAAGAAATTATTAAAAGGGCCATTTTAGTAAAAGCTCAACAACAAGATGGTATATTATTTTTGTAGAATGCTTCTGAGACCACAGGTAAAAATACACTTGAAGGAGAATGTCCGCTCAGGTTTAGCTCAGGACATCTGGATCCAGAGTTCCAGAATTGCCTACCAGGAGGAACCACTGTGCACCACCTAAGACATAAACGTGTTTGCCCAGGTTGGCAGACATACTCAGGACCAAACTGATAGGGGGCTTTTGAAATTAGACTTTGAAGGACCGGGCTTAAGGGAAAAAAAAGTCCTATTAAGACTCCAAGCTCTAAGAATTCCTCATGTCCAACTAATTGCTGGAAATTTCTATTTGGATACTATACTCTGACAGCAAAGTCAAAATTTCAAAAACCAAATTTAGAATCCTCCTCTCAAAGTCAGTACTTTTCATGGATGTCTATTTTTGTTAATAGTGGTACCACCATGAGTTACCTGGGCTTGAAAATTTGAAGTCATTTTAGACCTATTTCTCTTCCTTATTGTCCACATTCAATTAGTCTTCAAATTTTCTGTTTTCCTTCCTTAATCATTTATTGCATGTTAATTGTATGCCAGATACTGAGTCTGGCCTGCGGATACTTGGGATACAAAGAAAATGAGACATGGCATTATGCCCTGTAAGGAGCTTACAGTCTAGTGAGAGAGCTACACCAATAAGATTATACCCCTGTGTGACAGCCACCACAGATGTAATACGCACAGGGTGTCATGGAAGGACACGAGAGGGCCAGTGAGATTCCCCGAATAGGTGAAATAGGAAACCGGGCTGCTGTGGATTAAGAGGGTCGCAAGTACAAATGCCGGTGTGAGAGTGCCTAGATTATCTCTGCAAGTGCAGGGGTGGTAAGGGACGGGGACATGAGCATGCAGGATCGGATCCTGGAGGCCCTTTACATTAGGTCAAGAAGCCTAGACTTCAGCCTACTCCACAGAAGAATTTCAACTCGAACAGTGACATGATCAGATGTGTTTTTCAGAAATATTAAGCAAAAATCCAACCAAGGGCTTGAGCATGGATACTGGCAGTGGGCAATGAAGAGAAGGGGGCAGATATGGTTGAAACGCAAGGACATGGTAGTTGGTATGTGTGGAGGGGTAACAGGGGGAAATCCATGATGACTCCCAGGTCTCTAGCTTGGACCACTAAGTGCTTGGAATCCAAGATGGAAATACTGCAGTCCTGAGGAATATTTCCTCAAAACATTCTAGATAAGCATTCCTTCCTTCCTAGTTCCATTTTACCACCAAGTCCAGGGTCTTATTACTCCACCCTGAGACTTCCAGAAGGGAAAAGGGTCATAATAGGCTTCAGTGTTCATCCAACCTTGTATCATGGACAATTCATCATTCTGAAACATTCTCTGATCATGTAACTCCCTTTTCCAAAACTGTAAGGTAGCTTTCTACCACTTACATGAGTAAGTCTAAATGTCTGTGCTGGGCATTTAGGGCCCTCCCTGTTAGGCTAGAGCCTGCCCACCTACCTATCTCACCACTTGGCTAAACGAAATTTCCCCTCCAGGCAGCTGGCCTGACCTACTCTCCTCTGAAGGTGCCATGTGCACTCCTGCCTGGGTGCCCTTTCTCACGCTGTTCTGCTTTCCCAGAACCCCGCCCCTCCCAACTCTGCCACCTGAATGCTGGCTATACTTTAAGGTCCAGCTAATAACTCACCTCTTTCAAAAAGCCTTCTCTGACAACTAAATTTCTTCTTGATCTTTGTGCTATTTAATTTATATGTGTTATGTATTCCACTGTACCATGAGCATTTTTTTTTTTTTATTTCTCTGGCACCTAAAGGGTAAAGTTTAAGCTTTTTTTTTCCTTAGCACCCTGCATAGTCATTTTCACATAGAAGATTTTCAAAAAATGGTTGTGATCTGTCTAACAGATGTACACTTAACTGTCTTCATTTGTGATTATTAAAGCCACAGAATGATCTTTATATTTACTCTCTGTATCACTTTTCAGCATGCTAAGACTCCCAAAGTTAAATAAATCTATGTTTCACAAAAAGATTAGTGCAGTAGGTGCTGATGGGAACCACCTCTTAGGTTTAGAAAATGGGTGGGATGATCACAACAAAAAGACAGCGAAGTCTTTGGAAAGCAGTGCTTTTATGAAGAAAGGACAGCACCACTAAATAAAACCTGCACAGATATGACAGATACTCTGAGAAGGAAAAGTCAAAGCAGGTATGACCTTTTACTATCAGAAGCATGAAACAGAAAGAAAAGGTGAATTACTATTCTTGCCAATGCTAGTGGCTAGTGAACTCTATATGGCAGGAGAAAAAGAAATAATAAAGGTTGTGAAAGCTGGAGAAAGAAGGTAAACGTAGTTATTTTATTGTTTGTTTTATGAGGGGGAGGTGATTAGCTTTCTTCATTCATTTCCCCTTGGGGGAGCTACTGGGGATTGAACCCCTGGCCTTTTGGGTGCTGAGCATGCGCTCTGCCACTTGAGCTATATCCTTCCCCTAAACGTGGTTATTCTAAACTGGTGTCTTCCAGAGCTCTTAAGACAAAACACTGTTTTGTTAACGGACAAATGACACGTTGGTGTGAAAAGGTAAGAGAAAGTAAAGCATAAAAAAGCTGGAGTGACATTTCTGGCTCTGTCTGAGAGGAGCTCTGCCACAAGGCTGGCAAACCAGGAGCTCAAATGGAAAAGCTGTGGAGCAATGTCTTTCCCCTAAAAATGTCTTGACTGTAAGAGAAGCAGATGTCAGAGTACAGATATGAAACAGGCAGCAGAGTGGGGAAGGGAGCGGGTGCAGAGGTAGGGGAAGGTGGAGGGGTTCATCCTCAAACCACCTGGAGGCCTCAGAAGCCTCCACCCCATGAGCACTGTGACAGGAGGCAAATTATTTCTGTTATGCTGGGATTTTCGTATTTGACTTTTCCCTCAAGATTATATAAAGCCTATTATTGGAGCAAGTCAGCATGTATATGTATACGCCAATATATTTTAATTCTGCATCATCTGCCAGTTATTTTTTGTACTTGAAAGTTTTAATATATTATACTTGGATCCAAGTCACTTTATGCAAAGGGTACAATTTGTAAAAAATTACAAAAATAAACAAATGTCTTCTTCCAGGTCAGTGTGGTAATTCAAATCATCATGCTTAGTTGCTTAGTCTCCCAACATAGCCATAGTTGGGTCTCCTTTAAAGCACCCTGGTTTTTAAAATGCTTTTTAAGTGCTTAGAAGGAATTCCCACTAGAGGGCGCTCCAGTCATTATAGTATCTAGCCAGAAGATTAAAGCTTTAATACAGAGATATTTCACATATCCATTCATGGGATTTTTTTTTTTAATGAAAAAGATAGGGACAGTTGCTCATGCTATGTAACTTCATAAGCAGTTTCCTGCAGTAACTGAAAGTGAAGACTTGTGTTCCATGTCTTTTTTTTCCCCTTCTGCCTTTTGCAGGAATCTCTTTTCCTTAGAGAGCAAACGAAAATGATTCATCTCAATAAAGGAATACATCTGTGTGGGTGCTGCTGCTGCTCTGCCCACAACATAAATGGCCATCCTATCTCGGTGACACAAATATCTTAAGACAAAAAAACCCCCAAAAACCAAAAACCTGGCTGTTACCCTCCTTAACATTATATAGTTAATTGTAGCTAAACAAGTTGATTACTAGTTTTCCTTTGCTACAGTCAGCCTCAGACTCACTAACATAGGGTCCTAGCATATTCAAAATAACTTAGAATGTAAGCAGTTTCAGCTCTTCTCTCTGGCTCTAATCATTTATAGACTGCACTACTTCCTTTTTTCAATCTCCTAGCTTATTCAAAGCTTTCTCTTAAACAACCATAACTCATATCTTGCTGCTTTCTCAGATGGTCAGATGATTTCTGCCAACAGTGCTGAACTCAGTGGCTGTGTAAAACAGCTCTTTCTGGTTCACACTCCAGCTGAGGCCTTTTCAGGGCCTGGCACCTACCACAGGGGAGAGGCTAGCTGAATGAAAGTTGGAACATCTACACATTTCAAGTTCTTCAATTCCTCTACTGTTACATGCTGATTTCAAATAACAACAGTAATAATAACAGATAGGCAGACCACCCAGCTGAAGTCCTGGCTTTACCAGTGGGGAAAGGGTAGGGAATCCAAGCTGACCCCTCTATTGCTCAGGCCCTCGGTTCTATTTTCTTCCCTCAAGTTCTAGGCTGCCAGAACACCAAAGATAAATACCTCAATGGCAAATGCCAATTCCTTTACCGGTTTACTCCTGCTAATTAGTGCTTTTTTGCTAATTCCAGACTCCAAGGAATTCTTTTACTTTTATGACTACTTACCCACACACAGGAAAAAAAAAAGGCATTTTTTAGATTTTTATCCAGCCATTTCCTATTTGCCATAGGGGAGGTGAAATAGTGACCACGGCCCTGACTTTGGAGTGTCATCCTGCTGTTCTATGAGAAATGATTCTCCTAGCACCATTTTAGCCCTTGCTATGCAGACAATTTACAACTACTCCCTGTACAAACTGACTAAAATTTAACTGGAAAACGTGAAACATTTGTAACTTTTAGCTTTGATGTTGTTCTTTAAAAGAAGTCCATTAACTGGTAGTCTTATATGCCCTGATCACTTTAGTTCTATTCTAAGAACTTGATGAATTCAATTTGCTACCAAATTTTTAGAAATAAGAATATACTTATTAATCACCTATTATGTTCTCAAGCATTATACTAAGGGCTAACTAACGGCTTTTAGGTGGCATAAAAGGATTGAAGGAATCTGTAAGCTGAATTTTGCTATCATATGTTGATTTTAAATTATGATGATGGTAGGTGAGTAGCATTTCCCAAAAGTTCACCAGGAAGGGTATCTAGCCCAGAAATGGTGAGAAGAATATATGTAAGGGAGACTGATTAGTTACAAGAAGTAGAAGGGGCAAGCTATAACACTCTCTTAAATTGTGGAAATACAACAAGAAATAATTTCTAAAGAAGAAAGAAGGCAGAAAAAAATAAAAGAAAGAAGAAACTTGAGTTTGAATTCAAGAAAACTTGTCAGGATGTTAAAATCCAAGAGTCTCGTGAAACATTCTACTCATTTGCTCCTTAACTGGAGCTTTCAAAAAGTAATGATTAAACTCTATTAGAATTCAGTTATTTTAAATAAATCAACTAGATATAATTCTAAACTGGACCATATGAGAGTGGAAGCTGTATTTTTTACATGACACATGCTATCAGAGTCAAATCCTAAGACTCAAATTTAATAAGTGAAACTAAGAAACCATCAAATATTTATTAAAGAAGTATTTATAAAGATCTGCTTTACTGATTAGAGCCGTATAAGATAAAGGCTTATGGAAAGAATTTGTGTGTAGGCATAAAAAGTTGTGAATCACTGAATTTTACTTGTTGAAATAAAGGGTAAGGGGAAAATTAATAAATGAGTAAAATAAGTGACCTTTGTAAAGCACTTCATGAGGACCAGGCAATTCTTTGCCAAGCCTGAGTAACTGCTCACACTTACTTTCTCCACATGGCGACGAATGACTGTGCTGACACAAACCCAGTCCTCTCTCCCCCTGCAGCCCTGAACATAGGGGCTTTCCAATAGAGAGGACAGCCGCAGACCTGCAAACAAAACACAAATACAGCGTGAGCCAAGGGGCAGTGAAGAGATGACATGGACAAAGAAAGGGCCTTTGAGGCTTTTACCCTTCACGCCACACTGGACAGAGGACCCTTGGACCAGCAAAACTGGGGCAGAGGCAAACACATCAGCTAGGGTAGATTCAGAGGGACAGAGGGGAAACAAAATGAGAAGGTGACATGTTTAATGAAGAAAATGCAAATCCATTTACCTTTTCTTCAAGTTCATTTACGGTGATGTTCCTTTCCACTATCCTGATAGTTAAAGCAACCGGTCTCCCTTCCTTCCTACCACTCTTACATCATATATTTCCTACCATTAGGAAGAGAAAGAAATGACTGAATGTCATGGTTGTATATGCCCTTCCTTCCTATGGCAGAAAAAAAGGCCACCTTCATTGCTTGGTCGCTGGGTGTCAATGCACTCTCCCACCTATTCCCCTCTCTCTCCTTTGTTTATTATGTCAAGCCCCAGGTTCAAGAAGAACCAGAAAAGCCTGGTCTGTTCAAGAAAATAGTTATCAGATCTATTTAAATCTATTTAACTTTACAATTCAGGTGAAAGTGAAAGGTAAAAATTAAAATGCTATCCTTTATTTATATATTAGAAGACACCACAAATGACTACATATTATACAAGCCTTAGGAAGAACTAAAAGACAATATCTTAAAAGGTAATGCTCTTTTTCCTCCTTAATAAAAAGGTTTTAATTTCAATTAAAATGTTATTCTCATACTCTTATAAGAGTTCTTACCAAATTTATGTGCTTTTTACCCACAGGAGAAATCTTTACCTCTAAGTAATAATAATATCTATATATTAGCAGACAAATAGTCTTCAAATGTTGCCAGTTTTGTATACACACATAAAACACAGTCACAAATCTGAAGCTCTTGAAAGAGTCACATCTTGTTATTGGATAAAGATATTCTTATTATTCATATTAGATACAGGATCTACTGAATCTTCATCATCCTATGACAGGAGGTTTCTCCTCTGGCAGCTGACTTGATGTGAATCCACATTAGGTTCAGGTGAAGTTGCTCCTGGTGTGAGGCCTCAGTGCACGGGGCTGGGGGGGGAGGTCCCCACAGAAGCCTGAAGAATGCCCTGTCTGAGATTACTTATACTGAGAATGCCCAGGGCTGCTGGGTTCATGTCAGAGATGAGGATATGGATGGGGAGATTCAAGCCAAGGGAGATAAGTACAGGGCAGAAATAAGAGGTTGCTTCTGCCAGGGCCACTAAAGCATGTTCTGCAAGCAGGGTGGAATTTAAGATTTCTTAAGTCCAGAGGTCAAATACCTCCACTGAGGTCAAGAATGAGGGAAAGGTGTTGCTTAGCAACCAAATGGATTTTGTTTATTGTGTAAATTATGATTGCCAAGGTACAAAGCTCACAATTAATATACTTTGGGTGGTAACTGTCAAATCCACTTTCCCCAATCCCAATGTTCTCTTTCATCCGGAGTCTGTACTTTACCAAGAAAATGCTCTTAGATGTGGCAGGGTATTGGCAGCTGCTGGGAAAGCTGAAAGTCTGTATAATGGAGGTAGGGGTGCAGAGCCACCAGCAGACAGAAAATACAGGGAGGGATTGGAACTGGCCTGCCAAAGTGCTTGAGGCTCCTACCATTAGAGTCACTATGGATTTTTCAGAATTGGAAGAGATTAGGAATCTTCCAGCTCAACCTGGGGGAGTGGTCACCAGCTCAGCTGAAACACCCCAGGGGCTGTGTACTTACCACCTTCCGTGGGGCTACTTCCACTGTTAAACAATTTTCATACCCTTGGATTACGGTCTTTTATCCAGAAGACTCCCGTTAAAGTGCATACACGTCAGCTCGTAAAGAGTAGTGAATCACCGAGATTAACACTTACAAATTTACTATGATCCAAAGGCAGAATTCTAAGAGGTAAGGCACAGACCAGATATGTCTAAAGGAGATGGGAAAGGGCTGCCCTGTTTTTCTGGTATGGGGCACCCTGAGTAGCCAAGCATCGGGCAGCATGAGGGGTATCAGGCCCTTGGAGAAAATGCCAAAGGGAAACTGGAAGGACAGTGGATGGCAAGGGCTGCAGACATTACACTCTGACCATTTTTTAGAAATGCAGGACTGGCCTGCATCTGCTTAAAAACAAAGAATTAAGATAAAGGGAGTCAGGAGATCAATAAAAAACTAAAAAAGTAAATGCTATAAATCTGAGGGCAACAGAATATAGGCCTTTATAACAAAGGAGAGAACAAGCCCGTGCCATGATTTTTTACAAAGGAAAAGAACGGACACAAGTGAGGAGGCACAGGACACGCTGAAAGTGGGTTCAGGAAACTTATGTCTAGAGGAGGAGGCAAGAGTCAGAGTGTGGCAATCCAAGCCACTGGAGCAAAGGAAACCCGATTAATACCTATAATTTGATCTGAGAATGGGCCACAACATAAAGAACTGACAGCAAGGTTATCTAATGATACTCAGAAAGAGATGACTGCCCAATATTTGTAATGTTCTTTAACATTTAAAGATGTCTCACGCTTGCTGTTTCATTGGGTCCTGACACGATCCCATACAGAGAAGGCAGGCATTTTTACCCTATTCTGCAGATGAAGAAATAAAGGTACAGAGAAGCTACCCTCCAGGCCACAGGCATGATGGGTCAAGATGGTGCTACATCAGCCAATGAGAAGAGGTGGGGGCTTTGCACCGGTCAGAAGACAGTTCTATGCTTTCCCCTCAACTTTCTGATAGACGCTAAAACTCAATGGTGACAAGTGCTTTCCTGGCTGTTCCTCAGTTTCTGTTCCTACGCTGCTTTTGTCCCTCTCAGATTCATTCTCTATTCATTTCTTCTCCAGACACATACTTCATACACACAGAGTTTTCTTTGCACTTAAAAACAGATCCCCAATTGAGCCACACTTAATTATCACTCAGGGTAGACTGTAAACTCAAGCTGGCCATCCAAATAGCTTTATAAACCGCAAGAATCCATAAAAATGTTCATTTATTGCCCTGACCACCTCCTTGCCCTTTGTCTTTCCTTTTCCTACAGCCAGCTTGCAGTGAGAACATGAGCACATGAGCCCGAGTGCTGCAGGCGCAGGTCTGCTGCCCAGGGGTGAGGACTGGTCTGCAGAGCACAGAAGGGCAGAAAGTGGGCTGGTTCAGAGAGTGCTAACAGACTGCCGTGGCCAAGGAAGAGCTAGATTACACAGGATTAGTGAGCTGGAAGATATGATTAAACGAATTTTTTTAAAATAAATGATTTTGAGAACAAAGAAGCAAAATCCAATAAAATGACCTAATATAGTGTTTGAAAACAAAACAATATACACCCAGGAGTGGGACTGCTGGATCAAATGGTAAGTTTATTTTTAGTTTCTTAAGGAACCTTCATACTGTCATCCATAGTGGCTGCACCAATTTACATTCCTACCAACAGTGTAGGAGGGTTCCTTTTTTCTCCACACCTGCACCCCAATGTTCATAACAGCACTATTTACAATAGCCAAGACATGGAAACAACCTAAATGTCCATTGACAGATGACTGGATAAGGAAGCTGTGTACACACACACACATACACAATGGAATATTACTCAGCTATAAAAAAGAATGAAATAATGCCATATGCAGCAACATGGATGGACCTAAAGATTATCATATCGAGTAAGTCAGACAGAAAAAGACAAATATCATATGATACCACTTTTATGTGGAATCTAAAAAAAAAGACAAATTCTATTTACAAACCAAAAACCAAATCTTTCATAGACAGAGAAAGCAAACTATGGTTACCAAAGGGGAAAGGGCAGGGAGGGATAAATTAGGGTTTGGAGATTAACAGATAAACATTACTATATATAAAATAAATAAACAACAAGGACCTACTACATAGCACATGGAAGTATATTCAATTTCTTGTTAATAACATATAATGGAAAAGGATCTGAAAAGAAAAAATATATATGTATATGTATAACTGAATCACTTGACTGTATACTTGAAACCAACATTGTGAATCAACTACACTTCAATAAAATTTTTTTAAAAAATCAATGAATTTATAAGTAAAAAAAAAAAAAAAAAAGAAAAAGAAAACAAAACTACAAGCCTATACACTCATGATATCTTCTAAGGTCATTATCCACAAATCTGCCATTTTTATATTCAATGTTAATTTTGACTTTTTAAAGGTATGAGCAGCTCACTGCTACCTGAGCTGATAATAGACGTCTAGGAACAATGAACACAAATGCTTAGCACCTCTGAATGGAATTTAGGGCTATAGTCAAGTCCAAGTCAGACAAGTTAATCAGACATGTATGTGTTTACTGGCTATTGTGACACATGATGATTTGGTATAAACAGTAAGTTGTTATGTAAATGACTGTTCTTATAGCCAAACAAAATAGTTTTCTATCTTTTTAAACTTCTCTATGTTGCCAGCTTCACCACTGGCAGCTTTTCCTGATGCCACATACAGAATGATCCTCACTGTCTGTAAATAGGACAGTCCTTCCTCTGACTCCCCAGCATGCAGACTCCTCCCCTGACTTGACTCACTCTTCCCTACCCTTTCCTTGACCACCTGTGGAGTCCTTGGCTCTGCTCTCCTCTCACTGATTCTGTGGCGTGCTGGCGGGCCACTGCACCACAGAGCAGGGCAGAGCTACCATGAGACAGGGTGGGAGAGCCAGAGCAGGCGCAGGGAGGCAGGGTGGCAGAAAGGCTCCTCAGTCAGGGGCTGGGAGTATTCAGAGGAGGAAGGCTGCCCAGAAACCTTCAAGACAGAGCAGACAGCAGGTCTCCGACAGCAAGGCACTAATCACTTGGATTGGTTCTCCAGATGTGGGGAGCCCAGCAGAGCACCAGGGAACTACTATGTCCCTAAGTCTGCATAGTGTCTCTTTGTCTGCCTGCCTGAAGCAGTCCATGAAACCTCCTGTTTCTGCTGCACAGACTGTTACCATGTTAGCATTTATGCAATTAATATGTTATCTCAAAAAGCAGACTTCATTCATCCTTGCTAAATTCTCTTTTGGATTTAGATTCATCGTTTCAGCCCATTTTCAAATAATTTACCATCTTGACTCTTAAAATAGCCATCTCTCAAAGCTTTGGATAAGAAATTGCCAATGCCCTGAAAGAACTTGTAATTTATTTGGGTGGATATAGCTTGGAAGTTAGCTGATGATGTGTTAGCATATGTTCAGGGGAGACAACATGGCAGAAACAGCACAATGTAAGAGTCAAGAGGACTTCTGAGACAGACAGATGCTGGGACTTCAGGTCAGTACTTGTGGGATTTCAGTTTCCTCACATGTACAATAGAGTGGAAACAAGTAAACGCTTGTTTCTGGAATGAAGGAGTTTGTTTTTCATGAGAAACATCTAAGGGGTCAACAAGCAAGTTCTAAGTTGGGGGTATGAAGAAAAAAAGCATAAAAAAGTATTATTTTTCATTTCCCTTAAAATCACTCTTATTTACAAATTATTTAACAGCAGTAACAAACGGTCTGAGGTTAGAGGTAGGAGAGAGGAGGCAGGGATTCAGGGACTTCTCTCAGGACACGACGGAAGCTGGGCCTCAGAGGAGGGATGATGTTGGGGCTGGCAGAGTGGAAGCCCATTTTGGAGGGGACAACTATGAGAGCCCAAATGTAGAGCATGCCGGTGGGAGGGCAGCTGGGTCAGGCTCACTCAGGGAACAGTAGTTTGGGTTTCATCTTCAAAATCAGTAATTTTCAACCTAAACATTATTCCTGAAAGCAGAGGAACCATTCCGAGTGGAAGTGTACACGGGGTCTTGGGAACTCCCACTTGGTGTTTACTTGCCCACATACAGCCCTTAGCCCACTAAACCCCTCTGTTTCTTGAAGCACAGCTTGAGACCACTGTTAATTCCTGAGGTATGATATGACTCTTCAATATATGTGCATGACAAAAATAAAACCCAAACGAAACACCCCTATAGATGGTAGGAATCTCTGAATATGGCTGAGCTGGGGAATGACATGCTCAAATATAAACGGATGGCTATGCTCAGTATTAACTGTTCTAGGAGGTGGCTGCGGGTACAGGATCCAGTTGCTGAAGATGTTATAGTAGTTCTAGCATACGGGGCTAAGATCTTAAATAAGAAGCATCTGGATATACTGGAAAGTATCAAAGACTTGCTTCCTAGTGGCAAATCCATTTATTTCTGGGAAGAATTACTGTGTTGAGTTGGCATAAAGGTTCCTTGTCTGGCTTCAGGGCAAATAGTTATGATCAATGAACGAGAACAAAAAAAAGTGATCTGTATTCAACACAAGGGAAATTTTTCTAACAACTAAGGCTATTTAATGATAGAACAGGCTGCTTGGCAAGGCAGTGAGTTTCCTGCTACTGAAAGCATTCAAGCAGATAATGAATATATATGCCAGTGATGTCATGGATGGAATTCCCGTATTAAATGGGAGGTTGGACTGGGAGACCACTAAGGTTTTTTTTAAATTTTTTTTTAAACGTAAGAGTTCCATGAAGTAGGACCATAGCTAAAGATACATCAGCATCAAATAAATTTTTTCAATATGGAAATAAATCTATGCATGCTGAAAAACAGATAGCAAGGAGGCAGTAAAGAGAGGGAGGCTGACATTGCTAGAGAAAGGGAGACTATGCAATATTTAGCAGTTACATTACCTTTGCAATTTTCCCCATTTCATAAATATCTGCTTTCTGATCTTCAATATCCACGAAAGCACTTTCAATTCTGCTTAAAGTCTGTTCATGATTACTGCAGGCGTCGGGGAGTCCTTCAGGAAAGTAGAACCGTGGAATGTTTACAGATAATGTTGCCTTCACAACATTATTCACATGAGGAACAGGGGAGAGAGGTCGGGGACTACTTGGAAAGTTGGCTGGAGGTGGAAGAGGCGTTCCAGGTTTCTTTTCTGGTTTATTTTGAATCTGGAAGGAAAATATGATTATGAAACACAAAAATTCTAAACAGTATATATTCTTGAAAGTCTTCACTAGTAACAGGAAGTTGGGTGTAAATACAAGAAGCCACAATTAGAGGCAGTGGACATCAAGGGCTCACTGTACCCTACGGCGGGTAAGCCTGCTCTAAGGGAATGCTAATCTACATGAAATGAATCAGTACATTAATTATCTGTCAATTACTTGAGTTTACATAGATTTGTGCTTAAAAAATCCTACAGTACATTTTCCTACCAGCAATGTAGCAGACATTTAAGAGCAACGTCAATTGACACAATAAGGATCTCAAGGAGAATTCTTGGTCTGTTGGAACTGGATTACTAAATTCTTGAAAATTGTTCTTTGTCTTTCTGTGTATTTCCACTTCTCCTTCAATAAGTAGACAGAATGAGCCCTTCTTAAATCTGCAGATCTAAAATGCATTGTTGGAGAAGTGTCCTTCCACCTTCCCTAGACTGACTTTATCTAGGGCATCACTGCCAGCCCCTGATGCAGAGAAATTCTTTAAGAAAATAAAAGCATTTTAGCTTTGGAACGTCTTCTGCCAGGCTGATTTACTTGTCACTAGGGGCATGCATGCTGTTTTTTCCCGAGATACACATTTTCTCATTTTTGGTACTTTCTAATAGGCAAGGATCATGGTCATTAATTTCATCACAGCAAAACTCTCATTACAGTTTATCAATTCACTAATAGTTTATATATATAGCATTCCTTTTTCTAAAAAGGATTTGATATGCTGTACCACAAAGAGACATAAGAAAGGACAGTATAAAAAGGTCAAGGGGCAGGGGACAATGGGGAGATTAAATTATCTATGATTTAGGGAAAGGGGAGAGGAGGTACACTAACATTCAAGTTGAAGTTTATTTTACCAGTGAAAGCTAAAAATTTAGTTCTGAGATTCCTAGCAGAGAAAGTGAAAAAGATTCCATGAAGATTTTTCATAGTTTTAATTTCTATTCTTAATTTTGACCAAGTTATCTATAAAGGCTCATAAGCATGGCACTACTAGATGTTACATAAGGTATGAAAGATGAACATGACTGTTCACTAGCTAAACTTATTTTAAATTCACTGTGAACACAAAATATTACTCGTGTTCTTCTTTCTTAAATTATCCCAATGCCATTCCTAAAGTTTGAACAATGATATATCAGTAAGAAGTAGTTTTAAATATCATATTTTCTTTTGACGCATAGACTTAAAACATGATCTTTAAATTCAGGGTAAAAATCTTAGCTACCTTTGAAAAGCATGAGAATTATAGGAAGACAAGCTTCATTCACATAAATATACGATAAATATGATTTAATCTCTTACTTTTGTTAAACATGGACCATTTTTCATGTTAATATCTGACACTAATACACAGACTGGAGTCTGCTCATATATTAATACTACTGGGGATATGAAGTCCAGCTGGTCACACCAAGCCTCTTCTGCAGTATCGGGATGTCACCCATATAAAGCAACAGTCAAGGAAGAAATGGCAGAGGGAGTGATGCCAATGAAATGTGAAAAACCTAACAGGAAACAGTGATGGCTTACTAGCTCTGTGACCTCAGGAAAATTACTCAATCTTTCAGAATTTCAGTAATAAAACATTATAACCCCTACTTCTTGGAAGGTTGTTGTGAAGATTAAAGGATATTACAGGATTAACAGGTAAAAGGTTCAAAACTATGCTGGGCAGAGTTATGTCTTAATTTAAAAAAATGAGTCACAAAGCCAAAGGATGGGGTTCTCAAAAGGTTAAACATAAGCTGGCACAGTCTTCCAGGTTCAAAAATAAATAAAGTAACCATTTACATTTGTAAAGCTATTTAGTTTACCAACTACTTTTCATGCAAAAAATTGGTAATGTATCCTAAGTAGACATTTCTTTTTTGCCTTAATGCTAAATCTGCAAATATTATTACACAGTTCTAAACCAGTAACAGTAGAAGTTGTTCTTAAATTTCTAAAATAAGGCATATAATTCTTCAGGGGCTTTGTTTAGGTCATTTGCATTGTCATTTCCTTTCTATTCTATCCTGAAAAAGATTTGTGAGACTACAAGTAAATAAGCATCAAAATTATTTTTTTGCTTCCCCAAATTGTTTCCCATAGTGTGACATCCAGGGCAGTTATGGATAACTTCAGGGCTGCTATAACCATAGGATTAAGACCACTGGTGCCAGTGGGGATGAAACTCAATAGTCAGCCTAGCGAACACATGCTACTGAAGAGCAAGGCCTTCAATGTTGACTCTGTGCTTCTGCTTTGATAGAAATAAGAGACATTCAGAACAAATCCTGGCTATCTGTCAAGGTTTTAATTTGAGTGGGAAAATATTTGATTCTATAATAATCTACTCTGCTTTCCTCAGTGTACTTCTTAACATGGAGCAGTTCACTAATAGACAAATGTTAATTAATTCATTGTTTGATTCCATATTTAATAAAAGTGACATTACTATCTAAAGGAAAAAAAGAACGCATTCAATTTGGAACTTTTAGGTGTATCAATTTACTTTTCACTGAGTTCAATAGGAGACATAATTTAAACCTCAAAGTAGCTTAATAAAACTGACCCTTTACAATTAGAGAATAGAGCACAGTAATATAAAGTTCATCACATTTACCAGCAAGTTTAGCATCTGCTCACTCTGAATAAAATTATTTCATTCAAATCTAGGAACAGCTTTAAAATAGAATTACTGGGCAAAGTATCTCAATTTTCCATTACAGTTTTTCACTATAAATACAGTATCATTTAGCTATTCATTCTGAATAGTACAGTTATGCTATTATGTCACTGTAGCATTTCCAGTATTTGACTATTTTGGACCCATTTTTTAAAAAAAGCCATTTTATATGGTTCACTCAAAAAATATGAAATTACCATAGATCAGAATAACTACAAAACTATGGTTTCTTGCTGGATTCTGGATGGCCATCATTGACATGGCCCTTGATTTGTACTGTATTCAATGTTAGGCAACTTGTTTGATGAGACACTGACCCTACGAGTGTAAGCAAGTTAGCATGGTCTCTGCAAGAAGCTACTGCAGGCAGAAATGACTCAATCTTACAGTGTGCTGAGGGAAGACATTCTTTCACAACCCAGAAGTAATTACTATCCTTCATTACCTACATACAGTATATCACACACACACGACTGCATATATGTAAAAATAGTTCTTTCAAAAAAAAAAAAAGACTAACAGGTTCAATATTCTTTTTTTTTTAAAAAGATTCACTACAGATGTATGTAGCTTAATACAAATTTAGTCTATTGATTCAGGTGCAAACAAGGCTTTTAACAACAGAAATTCTAGTTTCTCAGACATTTCTACTAAAAATTCTGAATTGTAAAATATTTGTTAAGTTGTATTTATTGTCTCTAAAACTGGATTCCCTCTCTACAAGAGAAAAATGTGAGTACTGTACTTCAGATCCAGAAGGTCTATTTTTAAACCTGTTGGAATCTCTCTACAAATAGCTTTCTGCAAATAGCTGAATAGAGGACACAGATTAATTCCTTGATCTAATATCAAGTGAGCTGTAAAATTATTTGTAAGTTAGTTCACTGGGTGGTTTTATTAGTAATAAAAATATTTTAAAAGAAACACCCAAGTTTCAAACCTGTGTCTGCTGAAATGACTTCAGCCGCTTCTTAAACCGTGACGGGAGAACAAAATCACAGCCCCTTGCCAGGAAAGCTAACTCTCCCCTTAAATCCGGGTCCCTTCGTAGAGATGTTTCCTTGATCATCATCTTTGAAAAATGGATATTTACTTAGCCACTGTCCAGCACACTTCTGAAGACAGAGTTAATAAGTTGTCAATCTCTTCAGGCAGAAAGGTATTTTTTTCTTCTTATCTCCCAAAGAAATTAAGTTCAAGCATTGTGCTCTCCCAGCCTCCAGAGACCACAATCCATGCTTGTACTGACATGCAGCTGCTCCCCAAATACTGCCTGTGGCTCCCAATATCTGCTCATAATTTTCAAGAAAGAAACACGGGCTGCAATGGGCCTGTTGCTCCTTGTAGGTAGCTTTATGTCAAACTGACCTACCCATGTTGAGAATTACAGAGCCTTCTGGGAAAGGAAGCACCCACTACTCTGAGCACCAAAGTTAGAAACATTACAGCTGGACCTAAAAATAGCGACTTCTCAGATAATGCTAGCTTCTTAAACTCAGAGTATGTGAGGTGTCAATCCACATAAAACAGTTTCTCCTCAAGCTAGAAGAGAAAGAACATGTTGAGCATTTTTAATTTTGCTATTTAATATTTTATGAAAAAAGAAGGCTCTGTACTTCAAGTCTGAAGTACATCTAGTTTTTATACTTCTTAGTTGAAGGGAAGCAAATGTCCAAAACCCTCAAGACAAAATGTGGAGAAAAAGACTTTCATTCTCAAATGGTAATATAAAAAGAGATTCGTCAGTCTCAGATTTTAAAATCAAATCTCTTTTTCCCTTGTTTGTTGAAAACTATCTTAGTCATCAAACATACTTCTTTGAAGTGATTTTGAATCTGGATACATCTGAAAATTTACTGTCAAAGGGTTGGTTTAAGAAGTGGAATGACTGAATGCCAGAAGAAAGCAGCTTTAGATACACAGAAGTGAGTGAAATTTGGCTATAATAAAGGTACAAAAGATGATCAAACAGCAATGACAGAATGCATCTTCAATTTGTGAGACTTGTTTTTCTTAAGAGGCTTTAAAGAAATCTCAGATTTTAAAAATATTCTATTATTCTATTGCATGTTAAACACCTGCCTCAAATAGTTATTTACAAGTGAATCTTTAAGTATTCTCTCATGTTTAATATTCAGACTTCAATATTTATTTTCCATCAGCTACATTGTTCAATATTTTCTACTTCTAGAAAATATAAACCAAATATTACCAAATAAACCCCCAAATCAAAAATAGCTTACGACTCTCTTCTGCTGAACCTTCGTCTAATTCAGTGGGAATTAAATTCTTTGGTTTTCTATTGTTTCCTAGAACTTAAGTTTTTCCCCTTTATTTCAAGACATTGTTACAACACTTTATAATATGTATATTGGGCTTATATACCTAAATCTGCAGGTTTCAATTTTTTTTTAATCTGTAGAATTCTCCACTCATCAAAATCTTACTGAAAGCATTCAGCATATATGTGATTGAAAGAGGATTACACTGAAACCATTGGTCTAATGCTTCAACCTGGGTCCTTCCCTACACTCTTGCCTATAACATTCCCATTCCTCCTTAATTACTATCTCCAAATTAAAACATCAAAAAGTTTGTTATGAATGCAACTAGGTCTTTAGACTTATGATTTAATGCTTTTTCAACTAAATCACACCTTAGCTGTATTCCTCCCCTTCCCAGCATCAACCCATGGCTTCAGGGGGGTGACTTTTCATCCCCTTCCTGAGAATGCTTCTTCTCAAATTATGCACACTTTAACCATCCTTCAAAGTCCAACACAAATTTCACTACTTCATGAAGGCTTCTCTAGTTAAGCCCCCTCCATTTCTCCTATGAAAGAGAAACACCAATGCCCAGGACACACTGATTCATGGCTAATAGTTTAGTTTCTGTTATGCTCTCATATTTCTTATCTTAGTGGTTGAATTTTAAGTTTACGAAGCGTTGGTTGTATTTGTCCCCACTTGTTTATGCATTTTTTTACACTAATTATTCAATTCAATTACATATTACTTAAACTAACGAAATATGAGTGTGGAAAAAAAGGAGTGGATGTTTCTAAAATTGGAAAAAAAAAGAACCTGACACTGAATGTTTTATAAAAAATCAGTAAAGGCAAACTACTACTACTAATTTTTTTTTTTGCTATAAAATTAGTTATGGGTGAGATGAAGGAGAAAAAACATTAAAATGCGGAAGGTGTCTATTTAAATTGCTTCACTACTGACTTAAGTTCTGTCTCCACTTTAAAGAAACTGAAACTGGAAATCGGTTAACAAATGTACTGAGTGGACTAAAGAAAGATGTCATGAAACTTCAATTTCCAATTATGACACTTATTCTCAAAGAAAAGGCTTTGGCCCTATGTCAAAAGATCTGAATAAGTTAACGTTTTGAGTTAAATAAAATGTTGAAGATACACAGAGTACGCAGAGAGTTAATGATTCCCTATTGGGTAACTATCCATTCTAATCATGTTCAGGTAAAAGGGCTTGTACTGCAATGTTTTATAATCTGACAATATTTTCCAGTAGAGTCTAAACTATTTAGGGTAAGGTCAATTTTAAAGTCATTCAGTCACTCAACAAATTTTTTTCTGAATACTATTATGTGCAGCTACTCTGCTGGGTGCTGAGGGTATGAAGATGATAAAGCAGTGATCCCTTCTCTGTCTCACTGCACCTAGCACAATGTCGGTTTGAAGCAAAGGACAACAAATACTTTCATTTCATTTATTTCCCATAAATCTCTGGAGTTTCAAAAGCCTGCCCTGCTACCCTCTTAAGCAAAAAGAAAATACTTCTCCATGTCTTTTGATGATGAAGAAATAAGCTCTAAGTTTTTATTTATCCAACCGCTTTCCAAAAAATTCAGAAGGAGAAAAGGCCAGGCCCCCTAAAGGGGGTTAGGAAAGAACTGGTCTGTGGCAATGAGTTATTGATGGAGAAAGACTATCATGAGGTTGGTTTATTTGCTTTTTACTTATTTACTTGCCTTTTAATGAAAGTAAACCTGCTTAGTTCTAGAAAGAATCTGAGAATGTAAGTTAGTTTCAAGAAGTATATGATAACTGAAACACAGAAACAAAGAACATAGGTTTTAGAGTGACCGCTTTTGTACTGGGAAAAGATCAAACACAAGGACTTTCACGACTGATGCAAACATGGCCCTTGATCTACTCTCTTCCCTCCCTACTATGATCATAGAGGAAGTGGTCCAACCCATGGGGCTGGGTGCTGGAAGGGAAGAGCTATTTCTGGGTGAGAGGTTTCCCCTGGAGGTACTAACCAGAGAGGAAGAATAGAAAACTATAAACATATCGTTAATACATTCAGTTTGAAAACATGGAAAGTTAGGAGCTGTGGGCAGTTACGATGGGAAGAGATGACTGTGAGAGTCTTTCCAACGTTCTTCTGGAATAAACCATGAGATCTTTTCTCCTGCCCTCTGCAGCATATGTGGAGACCTAACAAGATAGCTAGGCAACAACAGGTGTTTCCTGCACAGCAGCCTGAATCTTTTCTTGGCCTGCAGATCATTCACACACATACACTGTATGAAGACACTTGTTGTCCTATCTAGACCATGGGCTCAACCTGGGTCTTCAGGGCAACTGTGTTACGAGAGCTTGATTAGAGGATGAGAAAGACTGGTGTTCTCCTGTTGTAGGAATGATTGGGATATATCAGTTGCTACCTTAAGATCCAGCTGCCTCAACTGGGGTTTCTTTCCCATCTTGCCATGCTATGTATGTTCCCCCAGAGCAAACATGCTTGAGCAAGGAAGATAATCTTTCTCAGAGAACCAGCAGCAGGAGTGTGTGTGAATTCCTGGGTCACAGGGTTTTATAAGTTCCCTGGCAGGGATACACAGATGAGAGGCTGGTCTCTCAGCAGCGATTCTAAAAACTAAAGATTTTTTTTTTTTTTTTAAGGAGAGCCTCCAATATATCAAGCAAGAAAAGATATTCCTTTATCATGTCCTGAAATGACCTACAAAACTGAGGCACGAGTCCAGAGAGAGGTCGTACCCTGATGGAAGGTGAGATTAGAAAGGAGACAGAAGAGATAAAGTTGTGTGTGACACCTAACACACTCTGTTTTTGCAGAATTCACTCTTTGAGGCTTAGTTTGAAACTCAGGATGGAGTTTCTAGAACTTTCTGAATCTTCTCAGAATTCCCTGCTCTCCCCACTTTGAAAATGAAGACAATGGTGATATACCATATTAATTCTCTCTCTCTGGAAAGAAACAACCTGTATGGGATGTTTTAAGAAAAAATGGGTTGCTTGCACATGATAGAGAAAATTTTGAACATTTGCTGAAGAAGTAAGTCACTTATTTTGACTTGTATAAAACTGCTAAGCAGTTAATACTGTATATACAATGTACTGTGCCAAAATAAATCTAGCCTGTATTTTATAAACCAACATATAAAATCATTCCCCAGCCTCCACTGAACAAGGCTACGGAGACTTGAGATAATAGTACCAATAAAGGCCTTAGAGTTATGAAAACTTGGGATGAACAAGGCAGCAAAACCGCAAACATCTGAGTAACAGAAACAGCACATCAAGCCTGGGAATCAGCTCAGCTCTGAGGACCTGTGTTCAGGGGAGTATGTTAGTATTAGGTCCAGACAGAGCAGACAGTCACTCTGAAGTGACTATCAAAAGATTTTGCTCCTATGATGCTATGGGGGTGGGGTGGGAGGGGAGTTACATATTAAAGAGGAAGTTCTGCTATATCAAGAGGGTACTTCTGATTTAAAAAAGAAAGCTGGCTATTTTGAAAAACTTTAAAATGCTAAATCAAAAGCCTTTTCTGTCCACACAAAAACTTGCAAATGAATGTTCATATAGCAGTGCTATCCATAATAGCCAGAGTGGAAACAACCCAAATGTCCAACAGTTGATGAATGGATAAACAAAATGTGGTATATTCATACAAAGGAATATTACTTAAGCATAAAATGGAATGAAGTATTGATACGTGCTACATGGTAAACCTTTAAAGTATTATGTTAAGTGAAAGAGGCTAGACACAAAAGACTCACATATTGTATGATTCTGTTTACATGAAATGTCCTATTAGAATAGGGAAATCCATGGAGACAGAAAGTAGATTAGTGGTTGCCAGGGCCTGGAGAGAGGGATGGAATGGGGAGTGACTGCTAATGAATACAGCTTTTTGGGCGGGTGATGAAAATATTCTGGAATTAGTGCTAATGGTTGCACAATCTTGTTGAATATACTAAAACCTACTGAATTATGCACTTTAAAAGGGTGAATTTTATATGATGAGATATTATATCTCAATTTTAAAAAAGCCTTTCACATCCTGGCTCTAACTGGCAGAGCAGTTAAAAAAGGTAATAATAACTTAGAATCACAGACTTTGTTGAAAATATCATTGTAAGTAAACTTTAATAGAGGAAATTGATTAAAAGCTAATTATTCTTAACCCTACTTTTTAAAAAAATTTGTTTGCTTGCTTTAGGGGGGAGTAATTAGGTTTGTTTTATTTTATTTTTTTAAGTGGCAGTACTGGGGATTGAACTTAGGACCTCGTGCATGCTAAGCACGTACTCTACCACTGAGCTAACCCTCCCCACAACCCTACATTTTTATATCCTTCTCCTTTATTCACTAACTTGATATTTTCTCTTTGTTTAATTAATAGCTAGTTTTGTGTTATTAATGCTACTTTACTCTTAAATGATGAAACACTGGAGTGGGGGAAGGAGACTGGGTGGTAGTGATCTATGGTTTCTCTGCTCCCAGTCAAATTGTCTAGCCTTAACTTCACTGGTTGCAGCAAAACAGGAGGAGACCTAATAAGTGAAAGAACCCATATATCTGATATTTTTCCCTCTCACTGTTGCTAATACTTGGGGGCAGATGTTCTTCTAGGATCTGGGGCAGAGAGATAATTAAGAACCTAAAATTATTTGCTATAATAATTCTTGGATCTCTAGAATTTCTGGTTCCTAAAGTTCTTCTTAATCTGTCTTTTGTCCTCCTTCTCTCCTTCAGGAATTATTTCAAGTAGAGACTGCTCATTACAGAGCATAAGAATTTACTTTGGCCTATAAATATGTTAAGACATGTTAGAAGGAATATGGAGTTTCCAATCCATTGACACTGCCGTGTTGAATGTCAACGAATACACGGTGGCAGCACTATAAAATATCTTGCCCCAGTGTCTTTGTTGGGGGTATATGTGTATATGATTTCTCAGTAATTTTGGGTGAGGACTGAATTCACAGATGTCAGAAGGGAAGGCTGGAATTGATGGTTAAGGACCCTGGGGATAAGCCATTATGTTACTAATTCAACAGCTGATGGAACTACTGGATGCCAAAATGTCTTTGGGATGCCTGGTTTTATAGGGGAGAATCGCAGCATGTTTACCTGCTGATGGAATGATCGAAGGGGAAAAACTGATGACTGCAGAGGAGAAAAGGGTCAATCACTGGAGGAGTGTCCCTAAGTTGAAGGGAGATGATGGGATCTAGAGCACAAGTACAGGGGTTGGCCTGAGACAGGTGCCCAGACCATTCATGCACAGTAACAGAAGGGAAGGGAGAGTAAACAGGTGCTGATATGGCTAGGTGGGTGGCTACAGGTCTCCACTCATTGCTTCAGTTTTCTCAGTAAAATAGGAAACAAGGTCATTCGTTGTGGGCAAGGATGGAAGAGGAGGTGTTAGAGGACACAGAGGAAGCTATGAAAGTCATGTACAGAGTGGGAAACTGAGGGACCAGGGAAAGGTAGCAGGACTGCCAGAGTGCTAAAGGCCCACTGGAGGTTGGTGGTCATGAATTTAATGCAAGACCACTCAGTTTGGTTGTGTGATCTTCTCCAGCCAAGGTCAGCAGCATAAATAAAAGCTCAGAGTAGACAGAGAACACAATTTAACATGAGTTGGGGGTTTTCCAGGTGAGTACCATGAAATGAGGGCAGGACAAGGCAGCTGAGAGTATATTCAGGGAGTGATTTTAATGATGAACCACGGCAGTGATTGTCAAACAAGATCATGCATCAGAATCACCAGAAGAGCTTGTTAAACCACAGATTGCTGGGCCCCACCCTCAGAGTTTGAATTTAGTAGACCGGAGCTGGGGCCTGAGAATGTGAATTTCCATGTAGCTCCCAGGTGATGCTAATGTTGTTAGCTGGGAACCATACTTTTAAAACCAGTGACATAAACACAGGGCCAGAGAATACGTAGCTATAGAGGGGAAGAGGACAAGCTCACTGGAGAAGAAATCAAAGGACTGAGAAGCTTGCGTATTGGATGCCTCAGCTACTGAAAACTTGTCTACTGAAGAACTGTAGCAAGTAGTACTGGAAAATGTCACATAGCCAGGAACTAAAATCTTCAAGAAATAAGGGAAGAGACCTAGGGGTGGTAGACGACTACAATCAGGAGGGTTAGTGGGTGGTGAGTCTAATGACATTAGTTCAAAGTTGGGGGAGGATAGTTTCAGAGATGTGGCAAAAAAGAATAGTCTGGAAGTTGCAATGAAATGCATGAACACTTACTGCCCTCTCCAGATCTAGTAGGAGAGGGATGGAGTGGTAAAGAAAAGTGCCACCATTTCACATGGCTCTAGTATCCTTAGGGAGAGATGGGCTTCAGTTAGAACAAGAAGGTAAAAGGAATGTTTAGAAAAGAGTTTCACGACCTAGGACATTTTGCCAGTGAATGATGAAGAGGGCGAGAAAGGATTTCAAGGTTGGACTTAGAAAAGGGAAGAGAAGAGTGAGGAGGAGAGTGATGATCTGGACCCCTAGACTTCTTGTGGTGACTGATGTAAATGGGGATGAAGGGCATGTTAGATTAGTTCTGATGGTCTTAGGGCAGAGAACAGTGAAGGTGTGTATCAGCAAACCTGTGAGGGGGACCTGAGGGCTTACCAGGAGCAAGCCAAGTTCTGGGAGCTCCTTTTCACTCCTGTCAAGGGAGGCTGGAGGGGGCTAGACTTATCAGAGCACCAAGATATCTAGATCTCATATTTTACTTCAAGAGGAACATGCATAATTTGAAGCATATCTTCCCCATTTTTTGTGTGCACACAAACATATTAATAACAAAAAGGGATCACTTTGGTACGTGTTTTACAATTAACATTTTAAATAATCTATTTTTGACCATTTTTCTACATTAGTACATGCATATCTACCGTGTTCTTTTGAATACAGGTGGGGACATATCTGAGGTAAGTGATGCTGATTAGTTAAAAAGGATAGAGATGCAAGAGGACTTGACCTCAGAAGACATTAATAGTGGAAGGGAAATATGGGCTGAACTCATTCTGTAAATTTATATTTGCCACAGGCCAGGTCCTTTTACTTTTATTAATCTACATGGTGGTTAAATGAAGTAAAAGGAAGAATGGTTTCCTACTGTATTCTTGGGTGTTTTGATTTCCATTTAAATATTCCCAGCACTGGACTCAAAAAACCATCAGCACCTACTGGGGGAGAAGCTGGGGGAAAAGAAACATTTTCCCTCCATGAAATGACTGGTTAATCTTAATGAAGGCCTCGATTCAAACTTAGAAAGTAAAAAGAGAAAAGTACTTATTAAGTGCTCCAGAAGAAACTTTTAATAAGGTTCCTAAAGTGTGCTTTGTTATAAGTTTATTTTCATAATTATTCTGCATTTAAATATACATATGAAATTATTCAACATAATATCCAAGCTTTGAAAAAGCCAAAATGTTTTATCAATAACTTAGGAAGGTCCTTTATTCCTCTGGAGTGATATCTCAGACACATACTCCTAATCAGGGTCAGGAAGAAACAAAGTGAGTTCTAGTAGCAGTGCAAATCCTACCTGCCTTGAAAGATTTCTCTAATCCCTCTTGGACATTCAAAAACCAAACAGACGAAAAAAAAAAAATAAATAATTGTACTGAAATTAAATGGCCAGAAAAGTTCTTTTCCAAACTAAATCCATGAGGATGAAGATTGGACTTCTAAGAATGAGGAAAAGGACAAGGAGATGTATAGGTTTCCCTTAAAGAAAAAGGCTAAATTTTCAGGATTTAAACAAACAGCTAGTATGTGAAGGTACTGCAACAGGGCTTGAGGGTGCAATGGTGAATAAGAGCGAACTCTCTCCTCAAAATGCCCACAGTCTATAATCAAGAGATTTCCATCCCTTGATAAGGTAAAAAGACCTATACTCTTAATGGGGTTCTCCCCTCGTGCCAGGAAAGGTGATTGGACTTTATCTAGGACACCATAGGTTTTTAGGTGTTAAAAGCTAGAGGAGCGAAGAGGCCAGAGCTCCCCGTGCGGTATCTGAGTCTTGTTGAGGCACCTACTCAAGTCCCAGAGGGAACCTCATGTCAGGTCCTTTTGCATCCATCCTAGAGAAGCCAAGGGCAGGGAAAGAGATGGCCTTCATGGGAAAGAGATGGCCTTCATGCGAAAGGGCAGAGTTTCCACTTGACAAAGGGGCACAGCAGACAAGCAAAAATTTGTTCATTTGATTATTCATTCATTTAACAAATACTTACTTAATGTTACCATTTGCTAAATAAAGGCCAATAGAAGGTAACGGCCCAGGCAAAGAATCCTGACAGGGATTCACAAATCTCTCTACATATTCTTATTTTCGTACTTCATTTTTATTAGGTGTACGTTTGGAAGCTGAAAATTACAATTTTGGAGACTGAAGTGGTAAAGGAGAAGATAAAGTACAAATTAGATTGTCAGATAGACTGTCTGCTTGAAGTCTGACTTAAAAACTGCAGAAAACTGATGGGAAAGGGGTCCCATCCTTGCAACCCTTTACCTTATTAGTGTGAATTCTACTCACTTGGAAGTCACAATAATATAAGTAGAGCAGTCTGATATTTCTGTTTATACTCTCTTGGAAGGAGAGTTCTGTTAAGCCAATTTCATTTGCCCTTGATCGAGATTAGACTACCACAGAGCTTAGGTTTGAAAGAAGTAATGGATTTATGATCTATCTATCTAGTCTCTCTTACTGGATTTGCCTGGGACCAAAAGCTTATGTTTGTAAGACAGATGGAGAAGATTAAGGTATATTTTGATGTCTTGGAACAGAGTGGAAATAGTCCAAGCCAGTGTGAGAAATAAACCTCTCACCTTAGTATCATTAACACTGTAATAACACCAACATCTAGGACCTTAAGTAAATTAATTGGATAAGAGTACGGTATCCATATACAAATACTATTTCCTCCAGAGAAACTTTTTTGAACTTCATAAGCTGGGATGTCTCTCTCCCTCCTCTGAGCTCCTGTAGCACTCCATTTATTTGTCTCATGCAATCTGTTCTTTCTACTTTGCATCACAGTAAATAGTTCATTTCCCCTACAAGACTGTGGGCTCCACAAAGGCTTATCATGTCTGATTCATCTTTATCCCCAACTGTGTGCTGTACATAGTACATGCTTAAACTACTTAGGAACTATCTATTTTTAAGCATTTTAGCAGCCTTCTTTTTGCATACCAATAATATATTAACTACACCAAAATAAATTTCTAGGCTCAAGATGGAGCCACTACTGCGTGGGGTGCACGCAGTAAACCACGTCAGCAAACCAAACTTGAATACCTTACATGTCCCTGTAAATGCTCCACGTGACCAGAAACACAGTATAGTCAGTCAGCTAATCCCTAAATGCCAATGGCTTTCTCACCCCGAACAAGGTACACTATGTGGCCCCAGCCAATTAGACATTTTCTATTTGTCTCTTCCTTGTTCTTTCTTCTTTACCCTATAAAGGCTTTTTGCCTTCCACTCCATTTTGCCATTCTCCTAAAGGAGACTGTCCACTTTATGAAGGGTTAAATAAAGTTTGTTATCGCCTGATGCCTTCTTTTTTCATTTGCCAACACCTATAAGTGATCTTTTACCACATTATTGAAATAGGTCCAGCTAAATTTCATTCTTGGCAATACTTAGACAATAGTTTAATCCTTTAATCTTGAAATTAATGCTACTTCTTAAAAACATTAAACATGAAGATTTCAATTTGTACTTTTTGATAATTCAGACAGATTTCCCCCTCAATTAGCTGTAATTAGTTGAAATTTGTAATGTTTCACTAGACTTACATATCATAGTATAGCTTTAAAAAAAACCTTCCTCCTTATTTACCTTAAAATTTTCCTCTTTCACTGAAGCACTCTCCCCCCTGCCCTCCAGTCTTTCAATTGGGACAGGCAGTAATGGATTTTTTTCCCTAGCTTTGTTTTTACTAAAACTGAGTAAAAATAAATGATTTTCAGGGGAAGCTAGGGTTTGTTATTTTAACCTGTGAATAACAGCTAACAGACTATTGCCCCATAAGGCTAAAAACAGATAAAAAATGACTGTAATACCATCTGCCGGTGGTAATAAAACACAGAATTAAGATATTACTTATTATGTGAATTACCAAAGCAGTATAGTTTTTCTAAGTGTTTCTTAAAAAATTATTATCTCCCATGTCAAAACATATCCTCAGTAATTCACTCATTTTGTAATTATGAAACCTTTTGAAATCTCAGCCACACCCTGTTTCTCTCTTCTGCAAGCTGTTCTCTCTCTTTTTTTTTTATTGAAGTATAGTTGATTTATCATATTATATTAGTTTCAGGTGTACAACATAATGATTTGATATTTTTATAGGTTTTACTTTATTTAAAGTTATTATAAAGTTATTAGCTGTATGTCCTATGCTGTACACTATACCCTTGTAGCTTATTTATTTTCTAGCCAGTACTTTGTATCTCAATCTCCTGCCCCTATCTCATCCCTCCTCCCACCCTTCTTCCCACTGGTAATCACTAGTTTGTTCTCTGTGAGCATGTTTCTCTTTTGTTATACTCATTTGTTTGCTTTAATTTTTTAGATTCCACATATAAATGAAAACATACTGTTCTCTCACTCTTGTTCAACTCATTTCACGCCCATCTGCACATCTCAGCTATTCTGGAATCTACAGGGTTGTTTCCTGTCACTTAGAGTCTTTGTGAAAACAGCATGTACAGAGGCAAATACTCACTTGTTGACCAATGATATAGACAACTTGACAGTGGGAGAGAGAGTTCATGAGCAAAGAAAGGAAAAAAGAACAGAGTAAGACATGGATGAAAAGGAAGCTCTTTTAAGTGGAAAAGTCAAGAGATAGGTAGTGACTGGAGAGGGAAGGGGAGAAAGTTATGTAGTTCAGAACCCACGATCAGAACTCACGACGAAGGACTGTGAAAACTCTGGGCTTATTTATTTTTCTATTTCTACTGGCACACTGTTCGACTGCCATCAACCACTGGTAGTTTTTGCCACTGATATTTAATTACATTTCCAAGATTTCCAATGCCTTTAACAAAATATCACATGGAGTCTTATCTAAAGTCTGTTTTGTTGATCTACCATGAAATAATATCTAGACTAGGAATTAGCAAACTTTTTCTGTAAATGGCAGATAGTAAATATATTAGGCTTTCAGGTCTCTGTTGTAACTATTCAGCTTGGTAGGCAGAGCACAAAAGCAGTCACATAGACCATATGTAAATGAATGTGTGGCTGTGTTCCAATAAAACTATCTACAAACAGAGGCGGCAGGTCAGATTTGGCCCATGGACCACAGGTTGCTGACCCCTGATCTGGACCAATATCCTCTTCAGCAATCTCTCAACATCCTCTTAGTATTTTCTATTTGACTCCTTCTCCCAATGCAGGTTTGAATTATATTTCTGGACAACAAATATCTGGACAACAAATACAGTTCACTCTTGAGAAATTATTTTGAAATACATATTAAAATATTAATGACACATAATATTGTCAAGTCAATCTTTCTTCTCAGGGATAATCATCAATGTCACATAAAAGCACTTCCTACTTGCCCCTTATGTAAATCTTTTAATTGAAATGTTTTCAACAATGGGAAAAAATTTGACTGCCCAAATTATTTTTTAAAAAAGCAACTTAATTTAAAATTTATTATTCTTTAAAAAATATTATTCTTAAAAAATATACTGTGGGACTCCTCTGCTTTAAAGTCTTCTTTAGCTCCCCAGTCCCCTAGAACAAACTCTTTAGCACAGCATATAAGGTCATTCAAAAGATGGCCCCAACCTCTCTTTCTGATTTTATTTTCTACTACTTTCTGTTCATTTCTACTATTTTCTGTTCTTTCTATATAAGAATAAAAACATGACCGACAATACTGTATAAAAGCTTACAGGAGATAAACACTGACACTTCAGGAAGCAGTTACCTCTGGAAAGGGGAAAAGATACTGGGAAGGGGAACCCTAGGGATTGCAACAATATCTGAGGTGATTTTTTAAAATGGTGATATTAATGAAAATATTAAATAAAGCAAAGATCTGAAGCAAAGCTATGGCAAAACGTTAAGATTTAACACTAAGTTGTGGGTAATGAGTGCTTTTTGTATTATTCACAATACTTTTCTGTTTGTTTAAAACAGGGGTTGTAAATTACAGTCTGGGTTAAATCTAGCACACTGCCCATTTTTTAAGGCGTGGAGCTAAGAATAGTTTTACATTATTACAGAGCTGTTTAAAAAAACAGACTATGTGACATAGACCTTGTAACCTGCAAAGCCTAAAATATTCACTCTTTGGCCCTTTACAGAAAACGTTTGCCAACTCCTGATTTAAAATATTTCATAAGAAGTAAAGAAAGATTTTAAAAAAAGGTAGGAAGGTAACTGAGTCATGGAAGAATGGTTTTGTTTTCTTGCATTAAGTATCTTCCTAAATTAAACATTTTATATTACCTGTCTCTTTAATTTTTCATGAATTACTTCTTCAACTTTTATCAGGAAATCTCATCATCTTACCGGGGGTGGGGGAAACCATGTATGGTGACAGATGGTAACTAGACTTATTGTGGTGATTATTTCAGAGTGTACACAATTATCAAATCATTATGTTGTACACCTGAAACTAATGTTATATGTCAATTATCCCTCTATTAAAAAAATATGTACCTCTGGGGGAAAAAAGAAGAAATGTCATAAAATTTTATTCTACGATTTTGGAACTTATTTAAAAGACTTATGGGAGAGTTTTTTAACACGATTTTTGTTTCGGTCCTTACTTGTCAAAAAACTGGGAAGCTCACTTAGAGCCCAGTGTGTCGTTTTTATGTAGCTGTACTTAGACTGGGGACCTGCTTAAGAGCTGTCGGCCGGGGACACAGGAGAGAGGCTGCGCAGGACCTGCTCCTGGCTTTCGGTTGACACTTTCTGCTTTCTGCAGCCCACCTCTTCTAGAAGAATTCTGTCTCCTTTTTTCACAGAACATAATGGGACAAGAGGGTTAAATAAAATTCAAAACACTGTATTACAGTAAGCGTTTCTGGCTGTACTGGTTGTGAGACATTGGAATATGTTATCAGAGAAGGTATTTTTTTATGGGTAAAATAGTGAGATAATACATCTAAATACTTTAGCATGCCTCAGATCACAAGGACTATTAGATGTAATTACCATTTTGAGGTTGCAAATAGCTATTTTCTTTTCTTTATAAAATATTAAGCACATCACTATTGCCTGGGTACATGAAAGAATTTTTCTTATTTTTATAATAAACTTCCACTGTTTCTCACCCTAGCACTGACCTACCTTAACTAAAGATATTCCCATTTGTGAATCAGTGGGTGAGGAGATTTCACAGAAAGGCTCAGTGAGCAACTGAGGATGTTGAGCCCCAAATTACATAATAACCTTAAGTATATATTGCTTTAAATTTTAGTGTCTAAAAATGTGCACAGGAGAACAGCCACAAAACAAATATGGAGTAAAAATTATTTATCTGATCACAATATGCATTTTTTTCCTACTCCAATGAAAATATTAATGAGAACGCTAAAATAATAAGTAGCTTGTTTTTTAAGCTGGCCACGTTTATGCCATCTCTAATATCCATTAGAAAAATCTACTATATTAAAGACATGCAAAAAGGCATAAAATATGACAAAATACTTGGGACCCATCACCAGATTATGAACTAGAACTACAATATTACTGAGGCCTCTATGTACACTTTCTTAGCTCCATCTCTCTTCCTTCCTCTAGGGATTAATCATTGTTCTGAACACTATATTTGATGTATCCATGTATTTCTTCATACTTTTTGTACGAATGTAAATATCTCTAAATAATTCATAACATTATTTAACAACCTGCTTTGTTGATTTGGCTTTATGTCTGAATTCATACATGTTGACATGTATGGTATATTCATATGTAGAGACAGTGCTCACCAAATATTCTATGTGCTCCCCTACGATTCTCAGACCTTAGGCTGGAATCACTGGACTGAGCAGATGGGAAGTATGTCATGTGTGGGGCAAGGCAGTTAAAAGCACCACCTTTTCTTCCCCTTCCTCAGTGAACTCATAAGCCACATATTCTAGGTGGGGCAACGGGGCAGCTGTAGGAACATGGAGCATCCCTGAGTGAGGTGGAGCAGAGCCTCTTACTAAGCCACACTGGACATACACAATGAACAGGAACAATCCTGTTGTGCTAAAGCATACACACATACCTACAAATGGGCGGTTAACTTCCTTTGTGGGATTATTCAAAAGCAATGCTATCAGTAGCAGGGTAGATTCAAAGGCTTTTGAAAATACTTCTGTCCTATGACTCTAGGTTGCTATTTATTCTCAATTGCATGGTGAAGGAAATCTCATATACTCTAGTCTTTACCTTCTTTGAAATATCTACTGCACTAACAAAACCTTCATAGATGTGCTTACACGTCTGGGTACTGTTTCTGGTATGTTAGTTTTGTTTCCCCAACTAGACTTTAAGCTCTTTAAGAGTCATGTCTACTCGAGGGGTGGGTATAGCTCAGTGGTAGAGAGCATGCTTAGGAGTCCTAGGTTCAATCCCTGGTACCTCCATCAAAAAAAAAGAAAAGAAAAGAAAAGAAAAAAGAAAAGTTATGTACCCCACCCAGCATCCTTGCAGTCTATACAAGCATACAGTAATGGGTGGCCTACTGGTTGACTGAGGAGGGTGAGAACTAATATTAAATGTCTACTTTGTGTAAGGAACTTTACTTGTGTTTCACATAAGTTATCTTGATTATTATTTCCATTATATAGATGAGCATATTAAGGCTAAGTAACTTTCCTTGGGTCACTGAACCTAGGAAGAAAATAAAGGCTATGGGGAAGACAGTTGAAGCCAGTCTCCCTGACACTAAAGACTTTGCCCTTTAGTTTTTTTCACTGAACTTAGTGAGACCATGCCTAGTGTAGGGCAGGAGCTTTAGCAGAACATCAAATGGATAACAAAAATTAAAAAAAAAAAATTCGCAAACATTAGAACATTTCTTTGGAGAATGCAGATTGTTGGGTCTTACCTTGATCACCTCTGGGGTCTGCTGAATCAAAACCACTGAAGTAGTATCTTTGGCTTTATCACCAACAGGACTTCTACAGCCTGGTAAATTGGCCTGGGAGGGAGTTGTCAAGGTTTCCTGTAGAATCTGCATCATTTCTTTTTCTTGTGATAGGCTCCCTCTGCCTGATTTGCATTCAACCAGTTCTTGAGCAAAGTCTTCAATGCTTTCTAGAATTCGCAGTAAGAGGGCGCGATCTTCTTCCTCTATTTTGTGTCCATTGGTTTCAATAATCCTTGTTAGACAGGAAGGTGAGACTTTTTCCGTGGGTGAGGAGACTTTAGATTTAGGCTCAAGATCTACAGGGAACTGACCAGTTAACTGACTAGGACTATTTAGAGAGTTAGAGCTTTTACCTTTGGCAAGAGGCTCTCCTAGAGAGGTCTCCATTTTCTGTGAGAAAGATTCCAAATCCATTAACAATTTATCTATCTCTTCCTGACTGTTAGGATTCATAAAATCTCTGTGGTTTCCCTCTTCAACTTTAGGAACTTTTGATTTAGGATCTTCCTCAAGTAGATTAACAACTGGTTTCTCAAATATCTTACCAATTTCATTTTGCATTGAGGCAGGACCTTTTTTAAGATGAGTACCATGGTCTGAAACTTCTTCTCTGTCTTTGTGTACCTTTAACAACTCCTGACTGGGTCCATTCTCTGTCCTCTGCCCTTCATCTAATGTTTTCTTTCCATCTGACTCTTCTTCAATGTAAAGGGTTTCCATTAGACCACCAGAAGAAACATTTTCTAAAGGGTTCATGGTTAATGACTGTGCTTGAGGTTGCGCATCTTTTAGAGTTCTGGGATCACTTATCTCTAAATTATATAAGGAAGTCGTAGAGTTGTCTGGAATGGATTTTGCCCTGTCTGTTTTCCTAGAACTGTGCTTGTCATCTTGCAGTTCTATAGTCTGAAACTGTCCAGGGTCAGGGGCTGAGAGCTGGACAACATCTTCATATTTAGGGGGCTGTTCAGTGCCAAATACTGGGGAGAAGGGAGTCAGTTGTAAACTAGGCATATTACTGACCAGTTCTGTTAAATCTATAGCCTCATTATTCCCAGAATGCATGAACTCAAATGGTAGCTTTTTCAGATAGGATGCTAACCTGGTCATTACATTCATATAGAGAGTTTCAGAGCTAGAAACTGCATCCTTACCATTTCCTTCACTGATGCTACTCCCTGATTTTTTCTTTATGCATTGTTTTATGATGTCTGTGCATTTTTTCAAATCCTCAGAGCATTTCAGCAAGATGTCTAAACACATCTTTATGTCTGTTCCAGAAGAAAAATTATCTATTTTATGTTTTTCCAAAATCTGAGTAACCAGGTCTTCTTCAGAGAAGTTGTGAAGAAGCATTGAAGTCAGGTTTGTATCAAGTGAGTTTCTATGGGATAAAGATTTTTCCTCAACTGAGGAACTCCGGAGTAAACCAAAGGATGGGGAGTTCCCATCATTGTTATAATGGCCACAGAGCAAGTCAATATCAACTGACCTCCTATTAAATGAGTCAGACTTAACCTTCCTTCCCTTTTTGTAAGCTGCATGATTAGAGTTTTTGAGTTTTTCAAGGGAAAATTCTTTTATTTTCCCACTGGCAAAGCTGATTGCTTCTCCTGCAATGTCCTTTAAGTTACAGGTGTTCTGAAATGTAGATCCCTTCTTGACCCTGGGTATGCCTGTGAGGGCCTGATGGGGATAGTCACCTTCAACTGAGGAAAATCCATTTTCATGGGGTAGAAATATAGAGTTCAGATCTGCATCTTTGAACTGAGACACAGGGATGTGCAAGAGGTCTGCACAAACACTATGATGTACCACAATGCAGTCAACCCCATGTGTGAAGGTGTGGCAGGATCCAGTGCAGTAATGTATAGCTTGCTCAAAACGCCGGTCTATCACCACGCTGCTGTAGTGGTTCACAGTACTAACCACAAGTCTGTAAGTTGCTGCCATCATACCAAATCCACTTAGTGGTGGGATGTGGAATTTTCTAGAACTTGTTTCAAGTAAATTCTAAATGACACTCAGCTGAAAATATATTTGATGCCAATGTTCAGTGGTTTCTTGCAAATATAATGACTTTTCCCACAAAGGGAAACCATCTAAATTTGAGGTTTGGTAACTGTCAGGATACAGTAGCTTTTGCACATGCGTGCTTGTATTAGCAAGTCTAATAATTTAATAATTGTGCTTTTGAGTTTTATTTAGTAATATCATGATACTTTAGGTTTATTTTTAGGAATAAATTTTAAGAAGAATAAAGAACATTCTCGGTTCTTCAGCAGTTGTATGACACAGACATGTACAGTCATAAATTTACTGTCATGAATCTCAGTTGGTAACATTGAAGTATTGTGAAAACTGAGTCCTCCAAAGGTTTAAATGATCCATTCTTCTGTGAATGACAGAGAAACCTGTAATGAAAAAAGAAAATAATTAAAAGTGAATTTTGATCTCTTAATACTGAGAGAACCTTTCCTCTTCCTTTGCATCCCATATACAGTTAATCATCGAGCCTTATTCTTTGCTACATTACTGGTGGCTTATCTTTGAATCATGCCTTTGCTTACACGCCCTACACTAGTATTACCTCAACTCTGCCTTATTATGACTACCTCCCAGTTGGCATTTCTTTTTTTTTAAATTTATTTTTTATCTTTTGTGGGGGGAGCTTTTATCTTTTGTGGGAGGTAATTAGGTTTACTTACTTACTTATTTTTAGAGGTGGTACTGGGGATTGAACCCAGAACCCTGTGGATGCTAAGCAAGCACTCTACCACTTGAGCTATACCCTCTTGCCAAGTTGGTATTTCTTATCCCACCCTCCTTACTACCTTATGTGACACTAATTAGCTTGGATTTAGACAGCTTTCTTGCCCCTCACAGTTCAAGAACTCACACTACTGATCTCCATCATGCATTATGGCAGGCCTAGCTCCTTGGACTCATTTTCAAGACTTTTAACATCTGTTCCCATCCACCTGTAATCTTATTTTCTGCTACTGCCCTGAACCAACATTTTGCTTCTATCAATCCAGTCTTCTTAAAGACGGCCAACACATAGTGCTTGTCTAGATTGTACAACCTCCTCTACACTTGGAAATCATTCCATCATCTTCTCTTTCCTTACTATCTAAGAGAGAGAAAAAGACAACCATTATTACTGTTCTTGATCTCATCCTTTCTAACCCTGCCACATGCAGATCACTCTCTCTTGTCATTAAGTGGACAGAGTTTAATTATTCTCTTACTCTAAAAAAAAAAAGGGCTTTAAAATCATGTAAGTTGCTTTCAAAAAGGTTCAATCAATGTACTCACTCAGTCAATAAATACTGAGTGCCTACTATGTGCCTACTACTTGCTGAGTGTTAGGGATACAGCAGTCCTATGGAACTGTCCTTATGGAACTGACAATCCAGTTGGAAAAAGAAAAACACATATATGAACATATAACTTAGATGGTGATATGTGCTATAGAGAAAAATGAAGCAGAGAAAGTGTCCAGAAAGGATGAGAGGGTGCTGTGTTACAAAGAGCAGTCAGGGAAGACCTCATCGACCTCTGATCAAAGACGTGAAAGGAGAGGGAGCAGGCTGAAGAGGTATTTTGAGCTAAGTCATCTCAGGCACAGTAACCATAAGCACAAAGGCCCTGGGTGGGAGCATGCTTGATTTACTACAAGAATGACAAGGCTAAAGTGACTGAAGCAGGAAAAAGCAAGGGGGCAGCGTGGAAGACGAGGTCAGAAAGGAAATGTAGGAGTCTAAATCATGCAGGGTCTGTAGACTATTATGAAGAATTTGGCTTTAGTCTGAGTTGGGAAACAATTGATGTCTACTGAGCAGAGCAATGATGTGATCAGACTTACATTTCAAATTGGCAATTGTGCTTCTGTGTTCAGAGGAGACCGTAGAGGAGCAAGGTAAGAAGCTGGGAGACAAGTTAGGGGCTACGGCACAAAATCAGGCAAGAAGGCTGGGGGGCTTGAACCCGGAGAAGAACAGTGAAGATATCTGGATGATGTATATATTTCAAACACAGAGCCAGTGTGAGTTGCTGAACAACAGAATGTGCAATAAATTCTACTGCATCGAGAATGGTGGGCTAAGGCAAGGATAGGAAAGGGATGACGACAGCAATGAAGGAGAGTATCAGTTTAACTCCACCAACAATCGCATTGGTGTTTTAACAATAAAAACCTTTACCCATTTAATAATGAGAAACAGAACTTCACTGTTTTCATTATTACTTCTTCAACCCTAAAAAATTCTATTTATTTTGCTAATTTCTTATATTTCTTCTCTGGTAAATTGTCTATTGCATCATTTACTCATTTAGGTATTAGAGACTTAGTGAATAAAAATACAATTAATACAATTAATTCATGAAGAACATTTTCTTTTTTTTCCCCACAAAATATTTATTTAGAGCCTGCCATGAGGCAGGTAATAATGTTGAAGAACCTGTCCTTTTGATGAATTCTTACAATGGTTAGAGTATTCTTGTCTCCTTTTGAGCCAATGATTAGTACTCTCATTATGACAGTCCTACACTATCATAATTACTGTTGTCTTACTAAGTTTTACTACCTGTTTCTTTCTCATATCCCTAATTATGATTCTTTTTTATGCTCCAAATGTTCTTTGATGGTCTTCCAAATGAATTTTTGTATTGCCCAGTTTTAAGAAAAATACTACTGGAATCTGATTATAATTGTAATATACTTATGAATTACTTTGAAGGAACAATGATATCATTACAAAATTCAGATTTTCTACCCACAAAGATATAAATCTTAATTTCAATATTCCTTTATTTCTCTCTGTGGTATTCTTCAGGTATGTCACTCTGTTCTTTTTGTCCTTCAATGTCTCAACTTTGCTGCTATGTGAATGGATCTTGAGCTATTGTTTCATCTTCTACTTCTCCACATTCAAATTACAGATGGTGGCTCATACAAAACTATAAAGCCAGATAGCATGCAGGATGGATGAAGCTGAACTGGGAAGAAATGCCATAGTAAAGGAAGTGCCTGGTAATTTTTAAGTGAAAATACAAAGATGCCAAAGAGGAATAAGTGTTATGGGACAAAAGGCTAGAACATGGCAACGGAAGGAATTACCTTTTCAAAAGATGCACATCTGGAAGACAGGGAAGAAATAGCACCAAACATGAAAAACTATGCATCTTTTCAGAAATATAAGCTTTTGAAAGAGATTTGGGGTAAGGATAAAAGGGAAGGAAAACAAAGAATACTGTTAAGTATTTTAGAATAACCATATGAGAACTACTTAGGACTATATCCTAATACAGGTGACAAAACTGGTTCAGAATCAAAACACGTAAGTGTTGGAAAATTTAAATATCCAGACACCTATTAAAACATATGTCAGATAAATTCCTAAGCTTATACAAAGACTATTTTATTTTTCTAAAATTTGAGAAATTAAAGAGAAATATTTCTCTAGGCTTGAAAATAATCAAAACAATCAGTTGATAAGGTAACATGGCAGAAAATACAAGAAAGTATTCATGTGATATTAGAATTTGAAAGAGTCAAGGAGGAGCGAACACTGGCCAAGGTCAGACGTATACTTTTATACCAGTGCTGTCCAACAAAATGTTCTGCATTGACAGAAAGAGTCCATATCTGCACTATCTGATATAGCTGCCATTAGCCACATGGCAGCATTTTAAACGTGGTTAGTGTAACTGAAGTACTGAATTTAAAACATTTTAGTTTTGCAGTTTTTTTTAACTGAAGTCAGTCAGTTTGCAATTTTCTGTCAATTCCTGGTGTATAGAAAAGTGTTTCAGTCATACATGTACATACATATATTCCTTTTTATATTCTTTTTTATTATAGGCTATTACAAAGAATTGAATATAGTTTCCTGTGCTATACAGGACTTTGTTGTTTATCTATTTTATATATAGTAGTTTGTATCTGCACATTTTGAACTCCTAATTTATCCCTTCCCAGCCCATTCCCCACTGGTAACCGTAAGTTTGTTTTCTATGTCTGTGAGTCTATTCCTGTTTTGTAAATAAGTCCATTTTTTTTTTTGGTTCCACAGATAAGTGACATCATTTGATATTTGTCTTTCTCTGTCTGACTTACTTCATTTAATATGATAATCTCTAGATCCAACCATGTTGCTACAAATGGCATTATTTCATTCTTTTATATGGCTGAGTAGTATTCCATTCTATACCACATCTTCTTTAACCAATCATCTGTTGATGGACATTTAGGTTGCTTCCATGTCTTGGCTATTGTAAATAATGCTGTTATGAACATTGGGGTGCATATATCTTTTTGAATTAGAGTTCACTCTGGATAGATGTCCAGGAGTGGGATTGCTGGATCACATGGTAAGTCTATTTTTCATTTTTTAAGGAACCTCCATACTGTTTTCCTTAATGGCTGCACTAATTTACATTCCCACCAACAGTGCAGGAGGGTTCCTTTTAGTTTTGAAAATATTTTAGACTCACATAGAAGTTTAAAAATAGTGCAGAGAATTCCCATGTACCAGTTTCCCAGTTTCCTCCAATGGTAACTTCCTACATCACCCCAGTACAATGATCAAAACAAGGAAAATGACACTGGTACTGTTAATTGAACTACTGACCTTATTTGGATTTTACCAGCTGTACATGCATTCACTCCTTCCTTTCTTTCCTTCCTCCCTTCCTTTTATAGTAACTATCACCACAATCAGGATACAGAACTATCCTGCTAGTCCTCAAAACTCCCTCATACTACTCTTTTGTCATCATCCAGTCAACAGACCACTGATCTGTTCTCCATCACTATGATTTTGTCATTTCAAGAATATTTTATGTATGGAATCATACAGTATGTGAACTTTTGAGATGGGCTTCTCTTGCTGAACACAATGATTTTGAGGGTCATACACTACCATGTGTATCAACAGCTCATTCCTTTTTATTGCTGAGTAGTAGTCCATTGTGCAGATATATAGTTTGTTTGCCCATTCACTCATTAAAGGGTATTTATGTTGTTTCTAGTTTTTGGTTATTACAAATAAACTGCAGTGAATATTAGTGTGTAGGGTTTTGTGTGAATGTAGTTGTCATTTCTCTAGGGTAAATAACTACAAGTCTGACTTTTGGGTTGTATGTTAGGTATATTTTTTTTTATAAGAAACGGCCAGCTGTTTACCAGAGTGGCTATATCATTTTACATTCCCACCAGTAATACATGAGCAATACGGTTGATTCCACATCCTATTCAACATTTGCAATTATCAATATTTTCTATTTTAGCCATTTGAACAGTGTGCAGTGTTAATTCATTGGGGCTTTAACTTACATTTCCCTTATGGCTAATGATGTTGAACATCTTTTCCTGTGCTTATTGACCAGCCCCATATCTTCCCTGGAGAAGTGCTGTTTAAATCTTCTGACTATTCTAATTAATTTTAACTTAAAAAGTCACGTTTGGCTAGAGGCCACCACGTTAAATAGTGTAGTTCATAACAGGAATGCTGCTTTCAGAAATTCTGAGACTTTAAAAGAAAATATGAAGGAAAAAAGGTATGGCAAAAATGGAGATTCATTGGTTTTAAAAATGAAATCTGATGACCTGGTCACAAGTAATCCAACTGAGAAAGAAAAGTAGTGGAAGAGTTAAAGAATTAATTACAAATTTGGGTCTTTGAGTTAAGTTTTGAAGGGACATGAATTGCAGAGAGAGGGAACATACAGCAAAGCCAAATCCCAAAGGTTGGCACCTGTTTCCGTAAGTTTACAGTCTACAATGATCTGAGCTTTTCTTTAATGGGCCAAAGAAATGAAGACTACTTCCCTGATATTTGGTTCAGATATGTGGGTGTCAAATTCTGCCTTTTCATCTAGAACATAATTCAACTGAAAACCAATTGTCTGGCTGGAATCTTAGACATGGAATCTAATCCAACTATTCTCAATCAGAGATACAATCTAACTCAGAACCAAGATGCTATCTTGTGCCTCTTGGTAAAAGCCAGGCTGCGTGGGTTTGATTTCCAACCTTGCCACTTACAGCTGTGTGGCCTTACATAAGTTGGTTAACTTTTGTCAGCCCGTTGCATCTGCAAAATGGAGATAATGATACTCATCTCATGAGGATTAAGTTAATACGTTGAATGCTTAGAACAATGCCCAAGACACAGGAAATGCTCAATAACTGTTAGCTGTTATTGGTACAACTCACTCATCAAACATTTTCTACTCTGAGCCTGACCCTGGTGGGATGATGCTGAATAATTTATGGTGATGGCCCTCAGCACACTTACTGTTTAACGAGGGCAACAAAAGAAGCAAGCACAATGGGTATCAGGAGCACTAGGGTAGGGCTTCTGTTTCCCCCATTTTGCTCTCACAATTAATACATATTCTTATCAGAAAAGTTAGAAAATATTTGTAAGTAAAAAAAATTTTTTCATTACCCATATCACCATTCAGAAATAACTACTGTTAATATTTTTATGAACATCCTGATATTTTCTTATGAAAATGTTTTACCCAAAAGAAAAAGTTATTTTCTTAGAATATATTCCAAGTAGTAGAATGCTGAGTCAAAAGGAGTGTGTGTGTATGCATATACTTTTTAAAGGTTCTTAGATATATAGATATATACATTCATTTTCTACCCTCCAGAAAAATGACAAATTTATACTTCTAATATCAGTGTAAGAATGGGCCCATTTCCCCATGTTTTCCTTGCTAATTTGGTAGATGAACAAATGAAATACATTGTTTTAATCTGCCCTGAACATCTTTTTATTTACCTAGTAGACAGTTTGTGTTATTCATTTGTAAAATCTTTCTTTGTGCCCTTTGTCAATTTAGAGCATCTAAATCAGACTGGAGTCAGGAAAGACTTCCGAAAGTAAGAGATGTATGTTTTGAAGGATTGATGAGAATTAGTTAGACAAAAAGGAAGGGAGCAATATTCTAGGCAGGGGAAAACGTACCTGAAGGCTCAGAGGCCTATCATGGCACAGTGAGTTCAGAACAACAAGTAGTTCTGGCTGATTTCACGAGGGGAGTGTACAGACAAGCAAGAGGGAAGGAAACCAGAGAGCAGCAGGAAGTGGACCACAGGCTGTCTTGTGTGCTAACCTAAGCAGTCTGAACTTTATTCTGTAAACTGTGGGAAAATAAACAAGGACTTTTAGGGTGTGGAGTGACATGATGAATTTATGTATGAAAAGATCACTGTAGCAGCTGAATAGAGGCATAGAAATCAATTAGAAGGCTACTGTAATAATCTGTGTGAGAAGCGGTGAGACCCTAAATCAAGGAGGTGGCAGCAGTTAACAAAGAGGAGGGCACTGATTAGAGAGAAAGAATTCACAGAGGAGGAAGAGGGGAAAGTGAGAGGGAGGAATCTTGGGTTTCTGGCTTGGGTATTGGGGGACTAATGCTGTCACTCCCAATGCAGACTTTTTGTTTCTGTTTTATGGGAAGTGGCCATAGAAAAGATAAAGAGTTTTATTCTGAATGTGTGTTTGAAGAAGTCCCTGTGGAACAACCAAGTGGAGATGACGGGATGAAATATGAATATAAAAACCTGGACGTCAGCAGGCAGATCTGGGTTAGGGATGCAGTCCTGAGAGGTCACTCAGGGTGAGTGCATAAAGTGAGAAGAGCTCTGGGCTGAGGATCACTGACATTCCTGGCTAAAGAGAAAAGCAGAAGTTTTAGAGGCAGCCTAAGAAGCAGTTTCAAAGATGCTGAAGGAGAAACTTTGAAAACAGGGTTACTGGCATTGGATGCTGCAGAGAGGTTAAAAAAAAACAAAAATTACCCACTGGACTTGCTAACATGAAGGTCACTGGTAACCTTAGCAATGGTGATCTCAAAAAAAGTCCTAAAGACTATGGGATAGTCCCAAAGACCATGTGTGCACAAGTGTCATGTATAATTAAAAATATCTGTCAACATTAGTCTAAGAGAACTCTTCCAATAAGTCAAAAAGTACTAAATGATAAGAATAAGAGGGCATTGTATCATAGTTTGAATTCTTTCTTTCTCAATGGCACATGAATTAATGTGTTTTATGATCTTCAATGTGATGAAATATCAGTCTAAACATGTTACAGCAGGGGTAGAAGGCAGAATATAGAAGATTCCTTGGGAAATTAGAGAAATTATTTTGAGTGTTTACATTTGTTCCTCCTCAGGTCTTGTTTCACGCTGCCTGCCCACATCCCCCAAGCATTCTGTCTCTCCTGGTTCTTTCATCCCTGCAAAGGGCCAGAGTCTGGTTTCCCAATTTCTATCTAAGTGGTTCATATGCAACTTCAGAGCTCATTCAACACCATCACTTCTGCTTTAAGCAGTGTATGATTACTCTAACAAGTACTCTCCACTGGCTCCTGGTATTCCTCCAGAGTAAACTGTTATATGGCCAGTCCTAATGAAGTGGACCTGTTGTGAAACAAAAGTACAGAGGCAGCTGACAAGAAAAGTTAGGAGGGAGAACTGGATTTTGAAAGACAAAAGCCTTACCAGGTGAAGAAGGGATTAAACTGGACCTTCTAAGAAAAAATAAATTCTACAAAGGCACAGAGATATGAAAAAACCTTGCATGTTTGAAGAATTATAAGGAGTTTGGTATTGCTGACGTTGAAAATGTACAGTATGGGTTTTACAGTTTCAGGGTCTCCTCCAAAAAGTAAGAACAAAAGTAAGAATGTAAACTCCATCTTCAAAGAAGTGAGAAGACACCTGTGACCCCAAATCAATGTATATATATATAAAGACAGGAAACAGAATGGTAAGTGACTTTGCACAGTAGAGGAGGAAGGGATATTAATGGCAAACAAACCAATTCCCCCTGCACAGCCCCCAAAAGGCTCAGGTTTGGAGATATCAGATACCACAGAAAATGAGCTTGGGTAGAGGACTGAACACAGGGATTATTTGAAAGTCTGCAAAGAATAGTTAGAGTCCTCCCCACCCCTACTCCACAAACTCAGAAAATCGTCCCTCCTTCATGCTGCTGATGACAGAAATCTTATCTGCTGGTGAAAAAAAAAAAAAAAAAAACTGAACCAAAAAAGCACCAACTCCAGGACCATAACACAAAGTGGGTGATAAAGGACTTAAAGCTGAGTAAAATTCTACTTTCCAAATAATCAGCCCACCAGCTCCCTTTCCCCTGCCCAAGTCCAGGTTGCCAGAAACTAGGCTTATTACCTTCAGCTCCCAGCCCCCACTCTGGATTATAGAATCCTTTTTTGAAGATTAGAAATCCCACCTAACCACATGATCTCCTTACAGTGAAGCCCACTAACGGACAATGCTACCTACAATCAGAGAGCTTCCTTTCAGCTTTTCAGAGCCTCACTTTTATTTTAAATCAGTTTTATTGGTGTATAGTTTACACACAATAAATATGTTCATATTAAATGTACAGTTCAATGAACTGAAACAAGAACCACTGCCCTAAAAAGGAAAGAACATTTACATTGCTCCAAAACTATTCCTGTGCCCTTTCCCAATCAATTCTCCTAGCCTGCAATATTTTACAACCACTGACCAGAGTCCCACCACCGTACACTAGCTTTGCCAGTTCTAGATCTGCACATGAATGTGACCATATGACATGTATACTTCTTAGTCTGGCTTCTCTCACTTCACACAATGGTTCTGAGATTCGTCCACATTACTGAATGCATCAGTTGTATACACCTATTTACTGCTTAGCAGATATTCTACTATATAATAAATATACCCAAATTTGTCTTATCTGTTCAGTTAATGGACATTTGGGTTGTTTCTAGTTTGGACTGCTATGAATTAAAACTGTTATGAACCTTCAAGTAAAAGCCTTTTTGTGGATATATGTTTATATCTTTTGGGTAATTAACAATAGAATTACTGAATTGTGAGAAGTGTACATTAACTTTATAAAAGCCTGTAAAACTGTTTTCCAAAGTGGTTCTACCATTTTACAGTCTTATCAGCAACACCTGAGAGCTCTAGTGGTTCTACAGTCTTTTGGAGACTTGTCCGTTTTCTTAATTTTAGCCATTTTAGTGAGTGTGAAGTGGTACCCACTGTGGCTTTAATCTGCATTTCCCTGACAACTAATGATGTTGAGCATTTTTTGTATGCTCATTAGCAATTCATATATATCTTCTTTTGTGAAGTTTCTATTCAAATCTTTTGGCTGTCTCTTATTACTGAGTTCTAAAAGTTCATTTATATATTGTAGATATAGACATTATCTCTTGGTCTATGGGTTCCCTTTCCATTTTCTTAGCAGTAGCTTTCAAAGAGTAGGAGGTTTTAATTCTAATTTTTATTAACCCAATTAATCCAATTTTCTTTTACAGTTAATAATACATTTGCCAGTCTTAAGATCTTTGCCTATCTTAAGAACATAAACATTTTCTCTTAAAGTTTTTTTGGTTTTATGTTTTATGATATCAAGGTTTATGTTCCATTTTGAATTCATTTTTACATATATTATGAGGCTAAGTTTGAATATCATCCAGCACCACTTATTCAAAAGACTGTCTTGTTCCCACTGAACTATGTTGGAGCCTTTGCTGAAAAACAAATGATAATATATATGGATTTATTTCTGGAGTCTCTATTCTTTTGTCTTTAATATTCACCAATACCATTCTGTCTTAATTATTGTAGAATTAGATTAAATCTTAAAATAATAATGTAAATCTTCCATTTTTTTTCTTTTTCAGAATTGTTATGGCTATTCTATGTTCTCTGCACTTTATAACAATACTGGAATCATCTTGCCAACTTTCACAAAGATAACCTGCTAGAATTTTGATTGGAAAATAAAATTTCATTGAATCTAAATTTCCATTTGGTGACAATGGAGATCTTAAGAATATCAAGTCTCCAATCATTATAATCCATGAACATAGTATATCTCACTGTTTAGATGCTTTTTAGTTTCTCTCAGCAATGTCTGTAGGCCTTTCATTAAATTTGCTTGCAAGTATTTCATGTTTTTTGATGCTAACACAAATGGTACTATTATTTTAATTTCATTTTCCATTGTGTCTGTTTGCTGGTATAGAGAAATACAATTGATTTATGTATATTGATCTTGTCAACTTGCCCCTTGATTGTATTATTTATAGCATTTTGGGGGTAAATTTCTTGGGATTTTCTATATAGATAATCATGTTGTCTGAGACTAGAGAATTTTACTTTTTCCTTTCTAACATTTACTGCCTTCCTGACAACTGCACTGGTTAGAATATCCAGAACAGTACTGAATAGAAGTTGTGAGTTCAGAAATCTTTGCCCTGTACTGGATTTTAGGGAAAAGTATTCAGTCTTTCACCATTAAATATGGTGATAGCTGCTGTGGTAGATACCCTTTATCAGACTAAGAAAGTTCTCTTCTATTTCTAGTTTGTTGTGAGTTCTAAAAAATTTCATATGGTGGTAGAATTCTGTTAAATATTTTGTCTGCACCTGTTGACATAATCACAAAATTTTTACCCTTAATTTTGATAATGTGATGGAATAGGGGTGAGAGAACTGAAATTCATATTAGGAAGACAAAGCATAATGTTTTAAATTAATGAACGATTAATCTGTAATATATATGCATTTATAAATATGGAGTTGAATAATGGAAAAAATGCTAAGAAAAAATTGGCAGTGATTGTCTCTGAGAAGCAAGCCTCGTTGGAAGGGGAAATTGACCTTTTTAAAAGGTCTTTTAAGTTGTACCACTTTAAACATAAGAATATATAATATTTGATAACAGATTTTAAAAACTAAAAATGAGTTCTAGGGAGATGTGAGGATGAGGCTGGGGCTCATTACTGTGTGTTAAGGTTGAGAAGCAATGGTGTAGGAGAGACCAATTAGCTTCAGGCCTGAGTTGTTTCGTTTTGGCAGGGCATCCAAGAGGAGACATTTCCCATTCAGGTGAATATACTTGACAATGAAGAGATGGGAGTTGACAATAAAGATTTGGGAGTAAGCACCAGATAAAGGGTTTAAAGCCACAAGACTGGAGATCGGCCAAGACGGCGGACTAGAAAGACCCCCAGCTCACCTCCCTCATGAACGCACAAAAACCACATCTGTAGAACAACCATCTATGAAAAAGACTGAAACCTACTAGAAAATATCTTCTACAACTAAAGACATAAAGAAGGAAGCACAGTGAGACAGGTAGGAGGCGGGTAGACTTATGATATAATCAACTCCTATACCCTTGGATGGACAACCCACAAATGGGAGAATTATAGTGCAGAGGTCCTTCCACAGGAGTGAGAGTTCTGAGCCCCACATAGGGCTCCCCAGGGGTCCTGCACCAGGAAGAGGAGCCCCCAGAGCATTTGGTTTTGAAGGCCAGCAGGGTTTCACATCAGGAGTCCGAACAGACTATGGGAAATAGAGACTTTACTCTTAAAAGGCACACACAAAATCTCACACACACTGGGAGCTGGGGCCAAAATAGTAATTTGATAGGAGCCTAGGCCAGACTTACCTGCTGGTCTTGGAGAGTCTCTTGGAGAGGTGGGAGGTGACTGCAGCTCACCCTGGGGACACAGACACTAGCAGCAGCCATATCTGGGAGCTCTGTTCTACAGGATGAACACTATCAGCTGCTGGTAAGTGTCACTGTGTGAGATCTTTCCTCAAGCTCATTAGCACCAAGTCTTGGCCCTATCCAACAGCCTGGGGATGCCAGTGCTGGGACACCTCAGGCCAAAGAACTATTTAGGTGGGGACACAGCCCCACCCATTAGCAGAAAGGCTACTTAAAGACTTCCTGATACCACAGCTGCCTCTAAACACGGCCCTGCCCATCAGAGGGCAAAGACCCAGCTCCTCCCACCAGTGAGCAGGTACTGATCCTGCCCTCCAGGAAGCTTGCACTAGCCTCTAGACCAGCCTCACCCCACAGGGGGCAGATACCAGAGGTAAGAAAACCACAGTCTCATAACCTGTGTATGCAGCCTGTCTACAGCAGGCCAGACTCTACCCTGGAACCACCTGGGCCTCAGCTCTGCCCACTAGCAGGCCAACACAAGTTTTGGGATCACCTGGACCCCATTCTAAACTGTCAGCAATGTCCCTCCCCCATCCACCACAATCTTATACTGGCTCTGGGATCCCTGGATCCTGCAGCTAGACTCTTTCCACCAGTGAGCCAGCACTAGTGGGGGTTCTGCAGTCAATAGCCTTGTGACCAGACCCTGCTAACCAGCAGCATCTGCACAAGGCTGGCCTGGCAACCAACTGGGAAAGAGACCAACCAAGCTTATTAGACAGCCCACATAGTCAGCACACCACAACAGAAGGGTTGTATGCCCATGTAGCCCTCATAGGGGGAATCCTTAGAGCATACAGCTTGGGTGACAAGAAAGCAATGAATGCAGGGATGCATAGGACGTCTCCTACAGAAGGCTACTTCTCCAAGGTCTATAAATATAACTAACCACCTACATACATAAAAATACCAATAGCAACTTAGAAAAAACGAGGCAGTAGACGAACATGTAGATGAAGGAATAAGATGAAACCCCAGAAGAAGAACTGAGTGAAGTGAAGGTATGCAACCTACTCAAGAAAAGGTTTAGATGATGAAATAACTTGGGAGAAGAATGAACGCACAGAGTGAGAAGTTAGAAGTTTTCAAAAAAGAGTTGGAAAATATAAAGCACAACCAAACAAAGATGAAGAATACAATAACTGAAGAAAAAAATACACTACAAGGACTCAAGAGTAGACTAAATAATACAGAGAAATGGATCAGTGAGCTGGAAGACAGAGTACTGGAAAACACTGCCCCTGACAGAAAATAGAATGGAAAGAAATGAAGACAGTTTAAGAGACCTCTGGGACAACACATCACATGCACTAATATTCACAATATAGGGGTCCCAGAAGGAGAAAAGAGAGAAAAAAGGCCTAAAACATATTTGAAAATATAATAGCTAAAAGCTTTCCCTAACCTAGGAAAGGAAATAGCTACCCAAGTCCAAGAAATGCAGAGTCCCGTACAGGAAAAACCCAAAGAGGAACACACCAAGACACACTGTAATCAAAATGACAGAAATTAAAGGTGAAGAGAAAATATTAAAAGCAACAAATAACATATAAGGGAAATCCCATAAGGCTATCAGTTGATTTTTCAGCAGAAACTCTGTAGACCAGAAGGGAGTGGCACAATATACTTACAGTGATGAAAGAGGAAAGCCTACGACCAAGAACTCTATCCAGCAAGGCTCTCCTTCAGATTTCATGGCAAGATCAAAAGCTTTACAGACAAGCAAAAGCTAAATGCATTTAGCACCATCACAAATGTTAAAGGAACTTCTCTAGGGGAAAAAAGAAAAGGCCACAACTAGAAACAAGAAAACTATGAAATGAAAAAGCTCACCAGAAAGGCAAACATATAGTAAAGGTAGGAAATCATCCATACACAAAGCTAGTAGCAAGGTTAAAAGACAAAAGTAGTAAAATCATCTATAGTCACAATAAGCAGTTAAAGGATACACAAAACAATTTGATGTAAAATATGACATCAAAACCAGTAATTGTGAGGGGAGGAGAGTACAAATGCAGGTTTTAAAAATGCATTTGAAATTAAGAGATCAGAAACTTAAAACAATCATGGATATATATAGGCTGTTATACAAAAATCTCATGGTAACCACAAACCAAAAATCTATAATAGGAGGAGGGTATAGCTCCAGTGGTAGAGCACATGCTTAACATGCAGGAGGCCCTGAGTTCAATCCCTAGTACCTCCTCTAAAAATAAATAAACCTAATTACTTCCCCCACTGCCAAAATAAAATAATTAAACAATACAATAATTTAAAAAATCTGTAATAGATAAACACACAAAAAAGAAAAAGAAATCCAAACATAACACAAAAGATATGAACACAAGAAGAAAAGAAAAAAAGAACTACAAGAACAAACCCAAAACAATCAACAAAATAGCAACCGGAACATATGTATCGTTAATTACCTTGAATGCAAACAGACTAAACGCTCCAACCAAAAGACACAGAGTGGCTGAATGGATGCAGAAACAGGATTGATATTATGTTGCCTACAAGAGACTCATCTCAGATCTAGAGAAACACACAGACTGAAAGTAAGGGGATGGAAAAAGGCATTCCATGCAAATGGAAATAAAAAAAAAAGCCAGAATAGCAATACTTAATGTCAGAAAAAAACAGACTTTAAAATACTGTTGGAGACAAAGAAGGACATTACATAATGATCAAGGGATCAATCCAAGAAGTTATAACAACTGTAGACATATATGCACCCAACAAATGAGCACCTAAATATATAAGGCAAATATTAATGGACATAAAAGGAGAAATTGACAATAAAACAATAATAGCAGGGAATTTAACACCTTGTTTACATCAAAGGGTGGATCATTCAGACAGAAAATCAATAAGGAAACACTGGCTTTAAATGACACACTAGACTAGATGGACTTAATTGGTATTTATAGAGCATTCCACATGAAAGCAGCAGAATACACATTCTTCTCAAGTGCACATGGAACATTCTAAAGATTAATCACATGCTAGGCCACAAAATAAGCTTCAGTAAATTTAAGAAAATTGAAATATTATTAAGCATCTTTTCTGACCACAACGCTATCAGATTAGAAATCAACTACAAGAAAAAAAACTGCAAAAACTACAAACATGTGAAGGCTAAACAATATTCTTGCTACTAAATAACCAATGGATTACTGAAGAAATTGAAGAAGAAATTTAAAAAGACTTAAGAGACAAATGAAAAGGAAAACACAATGATTCAAAACCTAAGGGAGAAAGCAAAAGCAGTTCTAAGAGGGAAGTTTCAGGAAACAAGAAACATCTCAAGTGAACAACCTAACTTCACAACTGAAGCAACTCGAAAAGAACAAATGAAACTCAAAGTTAGTAGAAGGAAAGAAATCATAAAGATCAGTGCAGAAATAAATGAAATAGAGACTAAAAAAAATAGAAAAGATCAATGAAACTAAAAGCTGGTCCTCTGAAAAGATAAACTAAATTGATAAACCTTCAGCCAGACTCATCAAGAAAAAAAGGGAGAGGGCCCAAATCAATAAAATCAGAAATGAAAAAGGGGAAGTTACAACTGACATCACAGAAAAACAAAGGATCATAAGAGACTACTATGAACAACTATATGCCAATAAAATGGACAACCTAAAAGAAAAGCACAGATTCTTAGACAGGTACAATCTCTGAAGACTGAACCAGGAATAGAGAATATAAATAGACCAATTACCAGTACTGCAATTGAATCAGTAATTTAAAAACTCCCAACAACCAAAAGTCCAGGACCAGATGGCTTTACAGGCAAATTCTACCAAACATTTAGTTAACACCTATCTTTCTGAAACTATTCCAAAAAATTGCAGAAGAAGGAACACTTCCAAACTCATTCTATGAGGTCACCATCACCCTGATACCAAAACCAGGCAAAGATATCACACAAAAAAAGAATATTACAGATCAATATCATTGATGAACATGGATGTACAAATCCTCACCAAATACTAGCAAACTGACTCCAACAATATATTAGAAAGATCATACACCATGATCAAGTGGGGTTTATCCCAGGGATGCCAGGATTTTTCACTATCTGCAAATCAATCAATTTAATATACCACAGTAACAATGTAAAGAATAAAAACCATATGATCATCTCAATAGATGCAGAAAAAGCTTTTGTTAACATTCAACATCTATTTATGATAAAAACTCTCCAGAAAGTGAGCATAGAGGGAGCATACTTCAACATAATGAACACCATATATGACAAACCCACAGTTAATACCAAACTCAACAGTGAAAAACGAAAGCATTTCCTCTAAGATCAGGAACAAGACAAGAATGTTGGTTCGGAAGTCCTAGCCACAGCAATCAGAGAAGAAAATAAATAAAAGGATTCCAAATTGGAAAAGAAGTAAAACTGTATTTTTCCAGTAATTTTTTTTGGATCCATCTCCTAAAGCAATGGAAATAAAAACAAAAATAACAAATGGGACCTAATTAAACTTAAAAGCTTTTGCACAGCAAAGGAAACCATTAACAAAACAAAAAGACAACCTAAGGAATGGGAGAAAATATTTGAAAATGATGTAACCGATAAGGGATTAATTTCCAAAATTTATAAGCAGCTCACACAGCTCAATATTAAAAAAACCAAACAACCCAATCAAAAACTGGGCAGAAGATCTAAATAGACATTTCTTCAAAGAAGATATACAAATGGCTAACAGGCACATGAAAAGATGTTGAACATCACTAATTATTTGAGAAATGCAAATCAAAACTACAATGAGGTTATCACCCCACATGTTCAGAATGGCCATCATCAAAAAGGCTACAAATAATAAATGCTGGAGAGGGTGTGGAGAAAAAGTAACCTTTCTACACTGTTGGTGGTAATGTAAATTGGTGCAGCCACTATGGAGAACAGTATGGAGGTTCCTTAAAAAACTAAAAACAGAGGATCCGGCAATCCTACTCTTGGGCATATCTGGAGAAAACTCTTAATTCTAAAAGATACATGTACTTCAATGTTCATAGCAGCACTATTTACAATAGTTAAGAAATGGAAACAACCTAAATGTCCACTGACAGATGACTGGATAAAGATGTTGTGGTACATATATATATATATATACAATGGAGTACTAATAAGCCATAAAAAGGAATGAAATAATGCCATTTGTAGCAACATGGATGAACCTGGAGATTGTCATACTAAGTGAAGTAAGTCAGACAGAGAAAGACAAATAACATATGATATCACTTACATGTGGAATCTAAGAAAAATGACACAAATGAACTTATTTACAAAACAGAAAGAGACTCACAGACATAGAAAACAAACTTATGGTTACCAGGGGGGAAGGGAGGAGGGAGGGGTAAATTGGGAGTGTGGGATTGGCAGATGCAAACTACTGTGTCCCAAATAGATAAAAAACAAGATCCTACTGTATAGCAAAGGGAACTATATTCAATGGCTTGTAGTAACTTGTAATGAAAAAGAATATGAAAAAGAAAATATATATATATGTAACTGAATCACTATGCTGTACACCAAAAACTAATATAACATTTTAAATTAACTATGCTTCAATAAAAAGTTTAAAAAAGTAAAGGAGTTATACTTATAAACATATTTATTTAAAAAATTAACACACATAACAAATGTTGGTGATAATGTGGAGAAGAGGGAACCTTCCTACACTGTTGGTGGGAATGTAAATTGGTGCAGCCACTGTGGGAAACATTATGGAGGTCTCTCAAAAACCTAGAAGTAGAACTACCATATGACCCAGCAATTCCACTCCTGGGTATATATCCAAAAAAAAAACCAACCCACCAAAAAACCCCACATTAATTCAAAAAGATGTTCACAGCAGCATTATTTAAATTTGCCAAGGTATGGAAGCTACCTAAATGTCCATCAACAGATGGATGAATAAAGAGGATGTGATAATATATATATGTAATATTATATATATATATATATATATATATACATATACACACACACACACACACAATGGAATACTACTCATCCATAAAAAAGAATGAAATTTTGCCATTTGCAGCAATATGGATGGACTTGGACGGCATTAGGTTGAGTGAACTAAGTCAGATAGAGAAAGACAAATACTGCATGATATCACTTATATGTGGAATGTAAAAAACAACAAACTGGTGAGTAAAACAAAAAAAGAAGCAGACACAGATATAGAGAACAAACTAGTGGTTATCACTGCGGAGAGGGAAGGGGGAGGGGAAAAAATAGAGGGGTAGGGGATTTTAAAAAAGGGTTATTTTTGGATTAGTTGAAATCATGTGTGTGAAACTTCTGAAAATTGTAAATCACTATAAAATTTAAAGAATCTTCCATTCAATAAAAAAAAAAGCCACAATAGTGAACAAGATTGAATGTGCATAAGGTGAGAAAAGAGTCAAGGACAAAACTCTGAGGAAGGCTGGCATGTATGGGGTGAGAAGAAAGATGCAAGGAAGGAGAAAAAGCATGAATTTTCAAAGGGAAGAAAGAGAACCAGCCAAATATGACACGGAAGTCAAGGGAAGAAAGTGCTACATTCTTCTAAAATGCTGAATTCCAATGATTCCATGTACCAACAGACACTAAAGCTATACTTTTCATTTAAAAAAATTTTTTTAAATGTAAGTACTAGGTATTGGACCCAGGACCTCATGCATGCCAAGCACCCGCTCTACCACTATATCCTCCCCTCTAAGGCTATACTTTTATAATTTCACAGAGAATTTTGGGAAGCTAGTAAAAGCTTAAACAACATAAATGTAATAATGGAAAATAGAGAATGGTGTTACACATATTTTCTATGTTGCTATTTATGTGTTCTATTTCAGGAAACATCTGGAGCAGAGGGTATGAGGTAAAGAACTTCCACGGCTTATCTCAAATGATGAAAGGATTCAAGAAGAAAATGATTCAGATAAACTGCAGACGCAAGAAAAAAGTGGTTGAATAACTTTGTCACTCAGATGAGACATCTGAAGACTAAGAAGAGGAAAAACTGTAGAAAAGTGCCTGAAACTTTATATTTAACAGAGTATAGGAGGTGTGTTGATTCAGAAGGAATGAGTCGTTCAGAAATAATAAAACTATTAGTTTGCCTGGAAAACACAGGCACTCTGTGGTGGATGACTCAGTATGGAAACTGATCCCATGAGAACAATTTAGAGAAATACAAAAACATATACCATAGAACTATTTGCAGGATAAAAAAAAGGAAACCTGGAATATTTTGTGTGTTCACTTCAAAAATAGTTGAGAAGATAAATTAAGAAATCACCTAGAAGGGAAGATTTTTCTGATGCTCATAGAAACCATATATATGAACATGAAAGAACAATTAATGCTTTAGGTTTAGGGCTAATGTCTTAATGAGACCAGAAGTAAAGTAAGAATATCTCAGCAGCAGGCCTAATTTGAGCATAAGGGAAGAAGGAAGCTCTTAAAAACTTATTTTTACCTTTACTCCAGTGGAGAAACAGGAAATATGGCTGAGGGGAAAAGCACCAGGTGGGCAGTCAGGGGCTCCTTGTCCCAGCTTCGGCACTGACCAGCTCAGTAAGTTGGTCAAGTCATTTCCCTCACTGGTATTCGCCTTCTCTTCTGGAAAAACAGGACAGAAGATGGCTTTAGGGTCTAAGGAACATAAGAAAAGTGAAAAGTTCTTTCTCGGTTTGAATTAGGAAAAAGCTATACTTTACTAGAGAACTGCTTTGTATTATTTGATGTGGAAAGCACAATGAACTGGCTATTAATTTTTAATGCATATAATTTGCAAAGTTACTGATTTCTCTGAGTACTGACTCCAAAAGGAAAATTAGGAAGTTAAACTTTGACCATTTTATAATTTAAAAAAATTCCCTACTATATATTCCAAAACATCAATAGTCGTCTCTATCTGCTGGTAGTATCTTAAGTTACTTTAATTCACGTATTTTTCTTTTCTAAGCCTTTTTCTTATTTTGGAGGAAATCACATAAAAATGAAACCACATTCTATAAATAAAAATCATTTGGATGGTTTAGAAGAACATATATACCACACAGTTTAAGGAGCATTTGAATGCTACTATAAGCCAGATACCCTTTAAGACTAGGGAACTACAAATTCTATAAATTTGCTTCAAACAGCTTACAGTGTGAGTGGGCAGAGAATATATCTTTTATATCAAGGAGGGCATCCCAGAGAGGAGGACTGCCAAGCCCAGCCTGGAGTAGAATAGTAGTTGGCTGCAGAAATAAAGGGAAGATGCCTTGTGGATAAACAGAGCAAGGCAGTAAGTGGCCTGGGAGGTATCAGGAGCTACCAGGAGTTTGGTATTATTCCAGTGTCAAGTTTGAAGAGAGGCTTCTAGGTGCTACAGCTAAAGGGGTGGGGCAGAGGCAACCCAGCATTCAAGAGCCCGAGAGGTTTCAGTGGGGGGCGGTAGGGACGTGGTCAGATTTACACGGTGGGTGTATCACTGTGTAGCACTGCGGAGGACACAGTTGGGGAAGCAAGAATAAAGCCAGGCAGACCAGCTAGAAAGGCTCTGCAGAAAGAGTCCAGAAAAGAATCAGTGAAGCTACAAATGAAGGCAGCTCAGAGGCATAAGTGACTACCCATGATCACAAATCTACGAGTATGATCTGAATGTAAATTTATCTTTAAATCCTGTGCTTTTCTGTATCTCTGTGCAAGCACAAATTTGGTCCAAGGTGACAACAGGTCCTAAATTCACTTTTATTAGGTAAATTGTGAATCTTAAAAAAAAAAAGACTATTCATTAATATACATTAAATACCCAAAATGTTTAGGGCACTATAAAAACAAAGCTCCTGACTATAGGAACTTAGAAGATAAAAGAAATGGGACAAAAAATAATAGATCAATTCATTCAGTAGGTACTTACTGGGGCACTTCTGGGCCTTGACAGAGATCACATTCTAGTGACAGTTCCTTTTAGAACATAATTTCTACATCCTCCCTTCCCTCCCTGACAAGTTCACTTGGGCACAAGTGAGTAGAGAAGCCCTTCAGAGCCAAGTGGACAATTCTAGGAGATGACCAGGAACCTGGGGTGAAATAAACAGAAGCATGGGTCAGGGGAAAACTTGCTTGAGTGGAACGATAAGAGAACAGGGGAAAATCCCAAAGGATGACATGAATGGCAGGAGGCTGTGGAGGAACCTGGAATTGCCTTCAGAGTGGCTTGGATATAACAGATCAAAGTTACTGCTTATTTTTTAAAACGACAGTTTTAATCTTTATAAAAGTAATGACTGTAGAAATAAAATATGACTACTGAAAAAAAAGAGAGAGAGGAAAATACAAAGAGGAAAATAAAGATCACACCCAGAGATAGTATCAATATGAACATTTTTGTCCTTTTTGACTTTCAACATACACATAAACATACACATACACAGACCTGGGGATTTTTGTGAATATTTATTATTATTTTTTAACAAAAGTGAGAATTAAAGTTTGATACCTGCCTTTTCCACTTAATATAGGGAAACATCTTTTCATGAAAATAAAAGTCTATACCAAAACGTATAAAAATCTGATATACATTTTGTGGATATACCAAATTACTTATTCAATTTTCTACTAAGGTACATTAAGGGTGTACGATAAGTAAGGTGCAGAAAGGAAGCAAGAAGCAAGCAAATAATAAAACTGACTTCAGCTGTGGCAACATTTTGAGTATTCTAAAGGTGGAAAGAGGTAAGACACATGGAAGCTCATGAGATTTTAGTGTTCCAGACATAAGATGAATAATGTCTGAATCTGGAATTCTTTGTGGATGAAGAATTTCCAAACGGGAAACAAAAAAAGAAGACTGCAGCCCAACACACACTAAAAATGAAGTAATTTCAAATCTTCACATCTGCAGAACAGACAGAATGTCAAAGAAAGCACTCAGACAACTAAAAATATTGGGTGGACTGCCAGGGGAAAACCAGCGCTACTCTAGTGATCACCCACAACCACAGCGTTTCAAGGAAGCGACAGAGCTCCCCAAACTCTGCTCCAACAAAAAGTGCACTGAGTCTGTCTTGTGGAATGCTAGGTGGCCTAAGACTTCTTGTATTCTCTCTGGGCCTCCGTTTCCTCAAGCGTTTGGCTGCGCTCTGTGAATTACACACTGAGCTTGTCAGAGTTCCCTTGGAAGCTGCCAAAACGAGCCGTTTCCCATAGCAACCAGAATAGCTCTGCTGTTATCTGTTTTATATATTGGATGGATCTATAAAAAATGTTTCACTTGAAAAAACAGATTTCTATAGCTAAAAGTATTTTTAAAATCACAGGATTAAAAAAAATCACATTCACCCTTCAGATTATTTAATCATTCACGAAGGTAAAAATATAAATGTATAGTGGAGGGATGTGAAAGTCACCACCTTAACACCTTAGTTAAACTTAGCATCACTAGTGGTGGGATAATCAGATAATGTGTACCTCCCAGTACAGTGCAATATGGAGACTAAAGTATCATTTATGGTTTTCTTGCCCAAAATATTTAGCTTTAATTAAATTTTTAGATTTCATGTCCACTTATAGGAAATACAGGCAATAGAGAAATAAGTTACACACCACCATGAGTAAACAGAGAAATTCATAATGGGGCTCATTCTGTAAGAAACTGGCCTGGTCTCTTCAATAAATCAGTATCATAAGGGGAAAAGCATGCATGTGGAGGTGGGTAGGTGAGGGAGAGGCAGAAGGAACACCAACTATAAAGGCTCTGAGAACAGACTACAGGGGCAGGCACAGAGGCAGGGAGACGAAAAAGGGGGCTAAATTTGCCTGGGCTAATTCAGGAAAAGATGATGCTGGCTTGGACCAGGTGGTAGCAGAGGAAGGGTGAGAAGTCAGACTCTGGATGTATTTTGAAACAAGAGCCTGTGGGTCAGATGTATGAGTTTTGTGGGGAAAAAGGAGGTTGAGGATGAATCTAAGGTTGATTTTTTTTTAACCGTTGTTGTTTGTTTGCCTCAACAACTGGAGGAAGAGAACTGACTTAACTGAGACTGGGAAAACTGCAGGGAGAGCAGATGTGTTGGTGGGAACAGGAGTGATAGTGTCTAGAAAGATCAGTAGTTCTGTTTTGGGCATTACTTTTGAGGTGCCCATTAGACACTCACGTAAAGACATGCAGAATGCTGTTAGAGACCTGAGTCTGGATTTCTGGGGAGAGATTTAGGCTGATACCAACTTAAGAGACTAGATGAAATCACCAAGGCGGGGAATGCAGAAAGAAAAGACGAAGAAACATACAGAAATATTTATTCTATAATAAATCTTAGTTTCTAAGATTCTATAGAAATCTACATTTCCATATAGGAATAGAACATAGAAGGAAACATCCAAAGGCTGAGCCTAGGGGCACTCAAACATGCAGAGGAGCGCTGTCCAATAGAACTCTGTAAGATGATGAAATATTTATATATCTGTGCCATTCAATCACTCCCCACATGTGGCTACTGAGCACTTGAAATATGGGTAATGTAACTGAATAATTGAAAATTTAATTTAAATAGCTACATGAGCTAGCGGCTATAGTACTGGACAGCCCAGATCTAGAGTTTGGAGAAGTGAAGAGGAAATCAGCAGAAAAGACTGAAAAGAAGTAGTAAGAGAAGGGGGAACCATGACAAGTTCTCCAAGGGTCTCCTGTGTTTCTGTACACACTGCAAGCAAGGCACTGCTGCCTGTCTTGATAGTCAGTGTTATTTTTATATGATATGATAGTTCTGGACTAGTTTTTCAAGAATGTGTAACAAACAGCCTTGGAAGACTTGATACTGTCTTGCTCTGGAGCAAAGGGTCACTGACCAGTACAATAAACATGTTTCCCCCTGGAACAAAGAGAAGGTATGCTTATTGCCCATCATAAAAGATTTGGGCTCTCTAAGGTCATGTTCCTTTCTAGTAAAACAAGCCACCACGTGTGCAGGTGTAGTCTGGCCCCACCCACATTGCCTCAGAGGTAACTGGGCCTCAGGGAATCAGTATAAAAATACTCCTACTCAGGCTACTCTATTGCTGTAAGTAATAAGCTGTCTTTTGTCTCTGATCCAGAAGTCTTCTGTTTTCTACCACCACTCTCAAAACTGGCAAGCTAACTTGTTAGCTTACAAATAGGGCAAAATATTAGGTCCTGCATAGTTCTTGACAAGCATTTTAGTATAAAGTGAAAAAGGTGTTTAGAAGAGGAAAGAGTGGTTAACTTGGCTCCTGAATGTTGTCAGATAAGTATTCAGAAATGACAGATGTTTTGATGGAATTATGGGAACAGAAATCTGACTGGCTTGAGTACAAGAAAGAATGGGAAGAGAAAAACTAGCAACAGAACTCAGTCAACTCTTCCAAGAAGTTTTCCTGTGAAGTTTAAGTGAAATAGGGCAACAGAGGGGAAAGTCGAGTCAAGGAGGATTATTTTTAAGACAGGGGAAATATTTTCATGTATAAGACAATGATTCAGAAGAGGGTAAAACTGCTATAAGAGAAAGAATTATGAAGCACTTTGGTTAGTTCTTTCACAATAACAGGAGAGAAAGCGGAGTATATGGATATTACTGCAAGTAGTGGGTAAGTATGGTGGCGAAAGCTTGTGAAAGCACTTTTTCTCCTATTCCTTTTCTGAATTAGGAAGCAAGATCATCAGTTGAAAGTGAGGAGTGAGGAGGAGATGGTGAACATGTAAGGAGACTGAAGACATGTAATAATCTCCTAGGAGGAGATGAAACAGAGAAAATGACTGGGGAAACTTAGTACAACTGCCAGGCAACATTCCGGGTCCACTTGGGGTTATGAGCATTAATTTAACATAAGCTCAGAAGCATGATTTTTACAGGCGTGGTACAGGGCAAAGAATGGGATTTAATCAGTGCTGTGGTTTAGCCAAGCAAGGGTGCTGAAGTGAGAGAGAGGCAAAGGAACTGAGGATATATGCAAGGGAGAGATGATGATGATGGACCCCAAGCCTCTATCCTAGCTCCTGAAATCCTAACTCTTCCAGCTGAGCCTTGTGGGACTCATGGGTAGATAACAACAAAATCCCCAGATCCCAAACCTCTTCTCTGCAGCTTTCTTCAACTTCCTTTACCTTCTTATTTAAACCGAAACTGGACTGTCCCCTGAGGATGCTTCCCTGTAGCCCTTAGATGATGCCTCTTTTTCTCTTCCACATCTTTCAAACATGAGGCCTGGTAGGCGCCCTTCCTGTTCCTCATTGTTACTTCCACTCCATTCTCCCTCTCCCCTCTCCCCAAATCCCCTGCTCTGAAGTCATATACCATTAGACTCTACCACCCACTACCCTTCTTTAACTGCAGTATTTAAGGCTCCCCAAGGTCACTCCCTTTCATTGCTTGATTTTAGCCTTTAGTTCGCAGTCACTCCAACACTATTTCTATGATAATTCTTATTGATTTCAACATCCAACCAGATAATCCATCTGATATCCTGGCCTCTAAGTTTCTTGGTCCTTTTCTCCACAATGATAAATATGCTGATCTTGTTTTCTACCCTGTCTCAACCACTTTCTCCCATGATTATACTCTCTGTCTTCAGAACATCTAAAAGTGTATTTTAATAACCATATATCTGAAGGAGTATCATTTACGAAAAATTAACTGGTGAGTTCCGAGTAAGAACACCCTCTGTAGGCGTCCACTGGCCGAGTTGAGGGAATGGTCATACATCAGGCACGACCACCCTCTGCAGGAATTCCTGCTAACATCATCAGCAGATAATGAGAGCAAGAAGAACTAGGCATGCTTCCTCTTTGAGGATCCTTATCTTGGGCTTGTATTCCTTAGATGCAGGGGAAATGTGTGTGTGTAGGGTTAGGGGAGAGGTAGTCATGCTGCTATGTTGACTGACCCTTCTTGTATTGGGCTTGCAAAGGGAAGACTAATATTATTACATCATCAGTTTTAAAAGTACTTATATGCTAGATATTGTGCTAAGCACATAAATGCACTATCTTATTTAATTTTTATCAAAGTCCATCTGTCCTACACCACGTCCATATTAAAGCTAAAGGAGCGGGGATAGTCAGTACCTGAGTCCCTGCCATAACCCCAGATTTCTTGACTCCTAGGGAAGGAATTGTCTCAAATTTTACTGGCATAAGAAAAAGACAGGAAGGATGGAAGGACAGAAGAAAGGAAGGAAGAGAAGACATAAATCTATAGAACCCTGAAGTCACTCCAGTAACCTGGATAGAAAAAACAAAAAGGTTTCTTTTTAACCCCAATTCTGTGCTTTAGAAAGCTTGAAAACCTAATAAATTTATTAATGAATGATGAAATTGTGACACACGAAATAGCCATATAAAAGAAAATCATAACAGATAAGTTAATGGAGTAAAATTTAAAAGTTAGACTCAAGAACCAATGAATAATGTTAAGGCTACCTAACTGAATTTCAGACTGTAAGTGTATTACCAAACTTTATAAGCATAATTAAGACAATGAGCTTGTTCAACCTTAAAACTGACTGGGACATAATTAAAAGCATATTCACAAATGGCATCATATCCAGAAATAGAACTATATTGTACAAGACATGCCATAAAACCAAGTACAAAGCTTAATTTTTTTTTTTTGGAACAAGTGACCTATGAGATTAAATCAACAGGAGGGAAATGGAAAATGCAGAAGATTCTAAATGTGGAAGAGCTGTGAAAATCAGGACAAGAAAAAATTAATGGAAGTGTGAAATACAAGATTTGATTTGGAGGAAACATAAATACAAAGACTCAGTGCAAAGATTCTCTGAACAGAAGAAACGAGTAATTTCCATTCACAGAATATTTATTAAGCATTTATAGCCTGCTACAGTTTCTCAGGAAGGGGGATGATGGGATTCAGGTGGCAGTGTGATGGATCACAGAGGCAGAAGCAGAGATGAGTCAGAAAGCCACTGCAATTTACTCATCCTTATAACCCCAAAGTAGAGCCAGTGCACAGCATAACATAGAAATTCAATGTATTTACTTAATATATGAAATGTTAGATGCTGCGGAGCACTCTGAAATTCAATTGGGGAAGGGGAACAGGGCAAATATCCAATAGAAATATCTATGGGCAAGAAGGAAATGCAGATTATTTTGAGCTGAAAACCTTCACAGTTTTTACCTGTGTCCCTCAACAGAACCCAGTGTTTCCCCATTTCTTTGTTCCCATCCTAGATACAGCTTTAAAATCTTATTTATTGATTCAATGGATCTGCTCTATTTAATCAGCTTTAATGTATCCTAGATGAAGTCGTATCACAGATAAGACCACTGGCTCACTTTTGCACTGATCCAGCAAATCTCTGAGCTTGCCCACTGGAAGAGCGTACGAAACACTTGTCTGCCTGTAAGACAACTTCAGGCAAAAGACTGTGGTCCTGTAGGCTCAAGAGTAGTACCAAACAAAGTAAAACAACCACTGGGGCACAAGTCTGAATCACCACCTCCAGTGGGGCTCTGTAGCCACAATCTCAGCAGAAAAAATTTCATTCAATATCATAATAGGGGTGCTGGGGAGGTGGCGGGGGCTAGGAAAGAGGATGCTGAGATCATACAGGAAAACAGAGCTGAGAACAAGGTTTGACTGCAGGAAGCCAAGAGGGGAGACATGATGGGCATCCAACCCAAAAGTTCAGAAGAAGGTATAGAGGTTGAGCACAGAGTCAGAAATTTGAGAGCATGAGAGCTGAGAATGAACAGTTATCTGCTGTAATAGACCAAGTAGGTTGTTCATGATTTGCTTTGTATTTGTTGTTATATCAGACTGAGCTGACAGGTCCATGTCTAACAGTCAGGGTCAGGGCAGCCACCAAGCATCATCAACCTGTCATTTGGCCTCAAGTACCCTGAATGAGATGATGAGAACCCTAAGATAGTCCCAAAGTTCTTCATTCAGTTGACATTCTACATGTGGGACTAAGGGATTTCTGTATTCTACAGATGAGGTCCAGCAAGGGTTTGTTATTAATTACAGACAGACAACCCAAATAGTCTAGTACATATACAATCAGAGTACCTTACTGGGGCAATAGGTCTTTTTACAGATACCTTGGTAGGTGTTTGGAAATCCATAAAAGTGAAATGGCCATCTGACATATTTGTAGGCCATATTCAGGCAATAAGCTCACTCAGTAAGGCCTGTCAACCCTATCTCCAAAATCTCTCTCAGTTTCGACCACTTCTCATTAGAATTCTGCTAGAATCCTGGCCCAAATTATCAAGCCTGCACTACTGTTAAGGACTTCTAACTGGTCTCTCTGCTTCTACCCTTGCCACCCACCCCCATAAGCCAGTCATTCTCCAAACTGCACAACTACAGTAATACAAATCAGAGCAAATCACTCTATTTTAAATTTAGAAGATTTAAAGTCTCCTATTTAAAAATCACTTCAATGGTTACCTACTTCATTTTGAACAATATTCAAAGTCCTCACCCATGGCCTAGTATAGCTCCAGAATCTACGCATCGCTTTCCTGACCTCATCTTGTACTGTTCTCCCTTGGCCTTTGGTTTGGTTCCTCCAACAGCCTTGACCAAGGCCCCATTTCATTACTTTCTACCCCATTACCTAGTTTACTATCTGCACAGCACTTATCAGTATCTGTAATTGTTTTACTGTTTACACATTTACTGTATTTAACCCATGCAATAGAATGTACACTCCACAAGGGCAAGGATCTTGTTTGCCTTGTTTACCCTGTATCCCAACACCAGAACAGTGCCTTGTATAGAGGAAGAACTTAATGAGAAAGAGGAGAAAAAAGAGAAGGAAGCAACTTGCTAATATACTACCGTTTCTATTTCTTTGGATGAGACTTAGGCTAGGAAAAAAGCCACCTTTTAAAACTAGTTTAAGGAGGGGCTGATTGATACCACCTAGAATGAAGTGGCCCTCTTGGATATTTCTGGTAACTGCTTAGCTTAATCTTGCATTTTACCTGATGAAAAGGTTTAAGCATATTCCTTGAACGTAAATCCAGCACCCCTGGCCCCTGTCATGAATGCCCAAGTACTGAGAGGCAAAGTACAGAAGACCACCCACTAGAGTTTCAAGACCCCACACTCCCTCCCAACACACACTGAGAAAGTGCCAACAGGAGGATCGATTACGCTTGTACTATAGCTAGGAAAGTTCTTTTACAAAAGTCTATTCATCAATAGATCTCTGGCTCACCAGCAAGGGGGCCCTTTATCAGCCTGATCAAATTTAGTTAACCTATGTTCAAATCCCTAGAGAATGCATTCTTGCATAGGCACTTGCTTACCCAACCATCTGAGAACATTTTGTCAACCAGGTCTTGGTCCCTCAACTGATGACTGGAGACCATTAAGAGCTTCTGCTGGTAGCATTGTAGCGCAGTACACCTACCCCTGGTGGTGTTCCTCCTAATGAATGACCCTGTTACTACTCACCTGTGCTATGCATGAAGGGCTCAAAACAAACTGAATCCCACTACATCGGTGGACCAGAACGTTTGAATGTCAGTGGTTACCAAACTAGGTGAGCTGAAGGGAACTTCATGGAGCTCTCCAGTCTGGTTTGTCATCTGTCTAAATAGATTTTTATGATGATTGTGACTGGGAAACAGACTTTGGCCTAAGGTATCTAAATCTTGATAGGTATTATGGTGCAGGTCTTATGGAAATTTTTGTTTCTATTCTGAAAAGTTTTAGACATTTACTTCATTTCACCTCCTAGGACCCTCATTCCTACTGGGTGGGAATCAGCCATAAAGATAACTGGGGCAACAAAGTTGCCTAGGGTTACAGAGTGGTTCATGTGGTGAACTGACCTAATCTTCCTTTTCTATTATACTCTGTCTTTTTGTTGGTGAGGGGGGTGGGTACATATTTTATAATCCTCTCTTCTTTTCCCCAGAGCTCAGGGCACCAATTAATTCCTTTTCAAACAAGCCTTTCCTCCTATGTACTGAACAAGAGATGTCCCTACTTCTGAGAGACCTGTCTTGTCCACAGGCTAGGTAGAACTTTATATGTAACATGCTTTCCAATCCCTAGTCAAGTTTAGTTGGGACACTGACTCAAGGTAGGCCAATCATGTTTTCTCTCCGGGGGACTTGGAATTGAAGTACTGAAACATTGGCAATTAGTTGCGAGCTCTGGATCTTAAAGTCCTACAGATTTGATGGCTGAGCCCACTGCTGTAAGGCATCCATGATAAGTAACATGGCAGAAGAAGCTGGTGTTAAAACAGAGCATATATAATACAGATGGAAAGAGAGAGGAAAGCATGTTCAGTTTCCATGATGGCTGGCTGTACTTAATAAAACTGCAGTGAACTGATGTGCTCTCTGTGTTACTATAAACAACCTTTTTTTTTTTTTTTTTTAAAAAAAAAGGAGGCATTGGGGTTTGAACCTAGGACCTCATGGATGCTAAGCATGTGTTCTATCTACCCCTGAGCTAAACCCATCCCTAACACTTATTACTCATATACCTTTAAGTGGATATTTACTCCTTGAAACCAATCATTTTCTATGACAGGTAAACGTACACCTTCATCAATCTTCTCTCTCCATTTTTCTTTCAGCTCTAGCTTTCATTATACTCTACTGCCTTCCCTCTCTTGGTCTCTCTTCATTTAATCTGTAGCCAAAAAATCATCATCATGTGTAATGGATACTTACCCTGGTTTTTAGCAGCCCAGAATCTTTCACATATTCTAATCTGATTATAATGGGGCAGTTGATCAATACATGTGTCCATCTACCCACTTTTAAGAGCAAAGCAACAACATGGATTGAAAGGGGGAAATTATTGCCCTCCTAAAAGTGAGCATCAATGCTGTGTTCTTCAGTTAAAGGGCCCCATCATATGACACATCCTGTACCTGCCCTCTGATGATGGTACATATCTTTTCCAGGCTGGCCATTCTGGATCCAGGCCCAATCAGACATCAGTCAGTACAATTTCAGTGATCAGGTCTTCAATGAAGATCAGTGTTTCTCAACCTTTTTTGACCAATAAACACTTCAAAAAATAACATTGCAAACCTCCTTAGGAATTTTTTAAATTATTAAAAAATCTTTTGTATGACATAAGATAAAGCAATTTTAAGTAAAAATATTTCATCTTAGATCAGGATATTACTAAAGCTTTATTATAAAGTTCATGTGGCAACATCTTTAATTATATTGATAAAACTATATTGATAATATTTAATGACAAATTTTGACTTTTGCTCACAGTACATGAACTGTTTTATCACGTAAAGAAAATCACAAGTTGTCAAATAAAATTGTCAAAAATTAAAAGATGGATTGATTTACAACCAAATGTATTAAATTAAAAGACGGACTTGGTACCAAATGTATATTGAAATGTAGCCTGAAGTTTAATCTGCGTTATAGCATCCAAAATAAACAAACTTTAAAAACCTGATAGTTGGAATTCTTCCGTTTTGATTTTATAAAAAATTAACTGCTTATTTTGATAATTCAGAGGTTTAGTTTTTAAACATCAAGGCAGGACAAATGGTTTCATGCTGCTCTCTCAGAGAAGTTCTCAGCAAACACAAATACACTGCAGATCTTTATCACCAATAAATAAAAAGCCAGTTGCATAGAAGAATCTTTTCTTTTTTTCTTTTTTGTATTTCAAATGTTTAAATCTTCCCTTTTTAGAAATTTAAACACCTAACAGAGTATGATCAATTATAGTAAATAAACATCCAGCTGTCTGTAACACCAGCGGCATAGTAAGTTGAAAATGAATTCTTTTTCAGAGCAAAAATCTCTTCCTTATTTAATACCAATGGAGTCTTTCAAATGACAATCCATTTTAGAAATGAAAGCATCTTAATTTGATTAGACACCTCCTAAGCTTCATGATATTCAATACAGTATCTTTATCTTGCTATTTGTATTTGGTGAACCAATCTGAAATTATTTTCTAGAGTGGCTTTAAGAAGAGGAAATAGCAAATGCCACTTACATGCATGTATGAATACTTCTGTGACTTTAAACATAAGGCATGCCTGGCTAATTTTTTTTAATTTAAAATAATTTTAAAACTCTTTTTATTTTGAAATAATGAAAGATTTTCAGAAGAACCGCAAAGAGAGTACAGAGAATTCCCTTATACCCATCATCCAACTTCCTTTAATCATGTAGTTTTTAAAGTATTAGAAACATCTTGATGTTTCATAAAAATTTTGACAGATGAATGCAACTTAACATATTTCATAAGAGGCATCTTGAAATACTTTTGCAGAATTATCATTTTCATGCTTCACATTAATTTATGATATTCTGACATGTGTTTTACACATGTTCCATCTTTAACCAACAGTCCATTATGGGTACAAACTAAATTATACTTACGACTAAGAACAACTCTTAAAAACAGTATAATGGTCCTTAAACTCTTCCAAAAAAACAGAAGAGGAGGGAGTATTTCCTAACTCATTTTATTTCTTAATTTATTTTTATTTTTATTTTTTGCAGGGGGGAGGTAATTAGATTGATTTATTTATTTGATTTTTCAGGGCTTGAACCCAGGACCTCAGGCATGCTAGGCATGTGCTCTACCACCTGAGCTATACCCTCCCCCCTTCCAAACTCATTTTATGAGGCCAGTATTACCTTTAATTAAACCAGACAAGGACACTACAGGAAAAGAAAATCACAGGCCAATATCCTCGATGAACAAAGATGAGATAAAAATTCTCAGCAAAACAGTAGCAAACTGAAATCAACAATATAGTAAAAGAATCACACACTTTGGTCAAGTGGAATCTGTTCCAGGGATGCAAGGATGGTTCCACATCCACCAATCAATGTGATATATACATCACATTAACAAAATGAAGGATAAAAAGTGATCATCTCAATAAATGCAGAAAACACATCTGCAATCCATTCATGAGAAAAATTCTCAAATAGGGAAAGAGAGAATGTATCTCAACATAAAAAAGGCCATATATGACAAGCCCATAGCTAACATGAGACTCAACAGTGAAAAGTTTAAAGCTTTTCTTCTAAGACTGAGAACAAGGATGCCCACTCTTACCATTTTTATTCAACATAGTATTTGAAGTCCTAGCCACAGCAATTAGGCAAGAAAAAGAAATAAAGCATCAAACTCAGAAAGAAAGAAATAGAACTATCTCTATTTACAGATGATATAGTATTATATACAGAAAACCCTAAAGACTCCATCAAAAAACTGTTAGAACTATTAAACAAATTCAGTAAAGTTGCAGGACACAAAATCAATACAAAAATCAGTTTCACTTCTACACATTAATAATAAACTATCAGAAAGAGAAATTTAGAAAATAATCCCATTTACAACTGAATTAAAAAGGATAAAAGACCTAGTAATAAATTTTACCAAAGAGGTTAAAGATGAGTACACTGAAGTACTAAAAGACACTGATGAAGGAAACTGAAGACACAAAAAATGGAAAGATATTCCATGTTTGTGAGTTGGGAAAATTAATAGTAATTTAATAAAAAACTAAAAAAATATTAATTATCCAAAGCAATCTACAGTTTCATTGCAAATCCTATCAAAATTCCAATGGCATTTCTCACAGAAATAAAACAAACAATCCTAAAATTTGTATGGAACCCAAACAAAAGACCCCAAATAGCCAAAGCAATCTTGAGAAAGAAGAACAAAACTGGAGGCATCATACTACCTGATTTTAAAATATATTATAAAGCTATAATAATCAAAATAGTGTGGTATTGGAGTAAAAATGGACACAGATCAATGGAACAGAATTCAAAAATAAACCCACACATATGCGGCTAGTTAATTTATGACAAAACAGACAAGAATATGCAATGGGGAAAACAGTCTATTCAATACACGATGCTGGAAAAATTGGACAGCCATATGGAAAACAGTGAAACTGAACCGCTATTTACACTATACACAAAAATTAACTCAAAATGGATTCAAGACTTGAATATAAGACCTAAAATCATAAAATTCCTAGAAGAAAACATAGGCAATAAGCTCTGTGATATTGGTCTTGGCAAATTATTATTATTATTCAAATAAATAGCCAGCTGAACAAGATTCTTCCCTTACACTATTCACAAAAATAAATTCCAGGTGAATTAAAGACTTAAAATTTTATGTTAAAGTATAAGAAAATGTAAGATTCCATGTTTATATCTTCAGGGCACGAAAGACATCCATTAAAAAGTTAGTAAAGGAAAAAAAAAGTCAGTAAAGTCAAAAGCCATAAAGGCAAAGGCAGGTAAATCTGACATCAAAATTATAAACTGCTACTAACAAAGAAAGAGGACTGTAACAGATTGGAGAAAAATGCACCATTTTCATAAATAAAGAATGAGTATCTAGAACTCAAAGAACTTCTATAAATAAATAAGAAGTATCTGCTATGCTGCATTTAACAGAAAAAAAAAAAAACAAAAATAAGAGTGCTTAAAGAAAACAGATGTTAAATTTCTCTCTTACACAAAAGAAGTTGAAAGCTGGTGCAGCAGCTCCATGAAATGCTCCAACCCAGACTTTCTGGCTCATTAAGCTACCACCATGGTCCTCATGGTCTAGGATGGCTGTTAGAGCTCCAGTCATTACACCTCTGTTCTAATATATAGGATGGGTGAAGGGATGAGGGATTGCTTTCTCCCTTGAAGGAGACTTCAGAAACTCACACCAAACCCTTCTGCTTATGTATCATTGCTAAAACTTACATGGTTATACTTAGTTCCAAGGAAGCCAAGGAATATAGTCTTCTAGATGGGCAGCAATGGACCTGGCTAAAAGCTGGGGTTCCTATCACTAAAGATGAAAGAAGAATGGATCATGGGAGGTAACTAGCATCTTTGCTATGCAATCCAAATAGAGAAAGAAAGAAAGACAGACAGACAGATAAATGGTGAAAAACTTGAGAAAAGATACTTAACCACAGGGAGATAAAAATTAAAACAAGGAGAGAGGAGTTTAAAAAATTTTTGAGAGATGTAGAAATTTGCAAACTTGTGAAGGCATGAGGATTTTTAGCCTTTGTTAATTCTTCTTTAACCAAGAGAATATATTCTATATTCCTAGTGCAACTAAAAGTAATAAAAGTATTTTATTTATTAAAAAACTTAAACACATTACTGCTTTTAATTGTAGTACATATTATATAGTTACATAATATTAATATAGACACCTTGAGGACCAATTTGGCATTATCTATTAAAATTTTGATTCTCTGATTATATGACCCAGTAATTCTATACAATATAAACATTCACATATTTGCATAAGTACAAGGACGTTCATTGCAGTAATGTTTAAAAGAGAGAAAATTGGAAACGACCCAAGTGTTCATCATTAGGGAAATAGCCCTACTTAATTTTCTTCAGAGCACTATTACCACAACCTGAAATTGCATCATTTATTTATCTAATTTTTTGTCATCTAGGAAATTAGCTTATCCAGGAAAAGAGCAGAGGCAAGGAGAATATATTCATACAATACTTGTTTGGTCAAAAATTCATTAGAAATAATGCATTGTCTTTTAAAATAATAAACCAAAATCATTCCAGCCTTTAATAACATGATCCCGCCAGAGGGCCCTCATGAAGGCCTGGAGGTTTGCAGACAGGCTCAGAAACAATGACCTAGATGAAGCCTTTGAACTTGCTATTCAGAGAGTCTGTCATTGGACGTGATCTGTTACCCTTCTCTTTAGGGTCTGAGGCATTTCAGAGTAAAATCAACAAACTCTCTCCATTATGTGGAACTCTTAACCGCCTTTAATACCTGAATTCCAGTACTGCTGCTAGCACTGAGTGAATCTCCACTCACTAGGCAGGGCCTGCCATGGGAGAGAGGTCCCAAACAGACTGCCAGGAGAATGCCAAGATTGCTAAGACATACTATGCTGAGAAGACAAAATGCTGACACCTGAGCCACAGTGCTTGAGAGGGGCTTGACACTGGTAGAAGTGCTGTGCTCATCAATACTCACAAGGAGGATTCCAGGGCTCCATCCCCAAGGCTGTGAAATAGGGAATGTGCCCGTGATCACAAAACGGAAGGGCTAAGTGTGCCTTTGCTACGACTTGTAAGTCTTTAGTGACATACCCATTCACAGCCACTAATCTTTGCTTTTTATTTCAAACCTCACAAACAAGCAGTTTTCAAGCTGCTTTTTTTTCCCTTTTTCTTTTCTCTTTTTTAAACTGGAGGGACTTGGTTCAAACTGAAGCTTAAAGATGAATAAACAAATTGGGGGAGAGAAATAGCCTCAGTGCTCAGTTTTGGAGGGTGGGAGGAACACCCAGACTGCTGAGAACTCTGGGAAGAAGAGCTTGAAAGGGAATGGAGTGCTGTGGAAGATGAACTTTAGCAAAGACCTGAGGGAGGGAGCTTTGTAATTATTAGGGGAAAGTGAAGGTCCTGGGGCAGGAATGCAGCTGCTTTGTTGAAGGAAGAACAAGGCACCATCTGTGACTGGGACAAAGTAAGCACAGGGGAAGGGAGTAGGAGATGGGGTCAGAGAGGAAAGGCGGGTTTAGATTATGTAGGCCCTTGTAGGTCAGGGTTAAAGTCTCTGAGCTGAGAACTTTTACAGGGTCCCTCTAGCTGCTGTGTTGAGAACAGATTTTTCCCTGCAGGGAAACAGCCTATGGTAATAATCCAGGTGAGATATAATGGTCGTTCAGACAAGGTGGAAGCAGTAGGGATGTGGGATGTGACCAATTCTAGATATGTTCTGAAGGTAAATCCAACAGGGTTTGCTGATAGACTGAACATAGGATGAAGCAAAAGAAGACAGTCAAAGACGACACCAAGGTTTTTGGCCTGGGCTAGCGGAAGAATGGAGCTGCTATTTATGGAGATGCGGCAGGCTGTGGGAAGAGCAAGTTTTGCAGGGGAAGATCAGGAGTTCAGTTTTGATATGTCTGTTAGTTATCCAAATGGAGAGCCCAAGTAGGTACTTTGATACCAGAGTGTGAGATTCAGAGGACAGGTCTCTAACTTGGAGAAAAAATTTGGTAGTCTTTGGTGGTAGAGTTGGTATACAGATAGTATTTAAGGTCATAAGACTGGGTGAAATGCCAAGGAAATAGGGTTGATAAGGAAGAACAGAGGTTTGAGGAGTAAACAGTGCTCTAACTTTCAGAGGTCAGGAAGATGATGAGGAACAAGCAAAAAGACTGAGAAAGAACCACTAATGAGGTAGGAGGAAATCCAGAGAATGTAGTGTTCTGGAAGCCAAGTGAAGAAAGCATTTCAAAGAAAGAGGAATAATCAACTGTGCAAAATGCTGTTGAAAGGTCAAGTAAGAAAAATACTGAAACTTACTCACTGTAGTTAGCAATGTGGAGGGTAAAGGCCTGATTAGCATGGACTCAAGAGACACCGGTGGAAACGAGCTGAAACTCAGTGCATTAGACAACAGAGAGGAACAGATCTGGAGGGGGATACAGGGTCAAGAGAGGCGCTGGTCTTATATTATGAGGCACTGTGTCTCTAGTATCTAGTACTGTGCGTGGCACATAGTGGTAACTCAATAAATATTTGTTGATTGAACTAAATGAGATCACTAGCTGTTCAATTAGTAAACAGTCTTAACTCTAGAAGTTTAAAAGCTGATACAGTAAACAGTAAAATGTGAGAATTCTTGGTCCAATAAAGAGAAACGCCTTTATTCTTCTCTTCATGTCTGAAAACTCTATAGTTTGGAAAACTATGCCTTACATACCTATAGTAGCTAGCCTTAAATTTGAGAGGAATAGCTACAGAATTTGACAAATACATGATCTACAAGAAAATACACTTTTAATTCTGGACGGGTACAATCTCTCCAAAAACCTAATGCACCTTGGGGGCGTGTAACTGTACCCAGGGTACAACATGGATCCCAGCCCTCTAGCTATGTCATGACTCACTGTGCACCAGATGGAAGACTTCCAGTGGTTGCTGAAGGATCTGACAGGGGTCTAGTATCCAGAATATATAAAGAACTCTTAACTGCTCAACAACAAAAAGACAAACAGTCCAATTAGAAAATGGGTAAAGAACTTGAATAGGTATCTGTCAAGGAAGATATACAAATGGCCAAGAAGCACATAAAAAATGCACAGTATCATTAGTCATTAGGAAAGTGCAAATCAAAATCACGATGAGGCATCACTTAATATTCTCTCGGATGGCAATAACCCAAAACCAGAAAATAACAAGTGTTGACAAGGACATGAAGAAACCAGAACTTCTGAACACTGATAGTGAAAATGTAAAATGGTACAGTTGCTGTGGAAAACAGTTTGGTGGTTCCTCAAAAAGTTAAATAGAATTAACATATGACCCAGCAATTCCACTCTTCGATAGACACACAAAAGAACTGAAACAGACATTCAAGCTAAAACTCGTACACAAATGCTCTTGGCAGCACTATTTACAATAGCCAAAAAGTGTAAACAACCAAAATGTCTACCAATTGATAAACCGATAACAAAATGTGGTATATCCATTTAACGGAATTATTATTCAATCAAAGAAATGAATATTATTTGAAGGAATACATGCTACAATACAAATGAACCTTGTAAATATTAGGCTAAATGAAAGAAGCCAGACATAAAAAGTCACATACTGTGTAACTCCATTTATATGTGCTCTGAAATAGACAATTCTGTAGAGAAAGAGAGCAAATTGGTGTTTTCCAGGAAATAAGGGGAGAGAGGAATGGGGAGTGACTGCTTAATGGGTTCAGGGTTTCCTTTTGGGGTGATAAAAATGTTCTGTAATTAAATAATGGTGATGGTTGCACAACACTGTAAATGTACTGAGACTCACTGAATTGTACACTTTAAAATGGTTAATTTTATGTTATGTAAATTTTAACTCAATAAAAAAAATAAATCACACAGCTCACACTTGACAGATTCAAGGCCATGTACCCAAGAACTGACTCTAAGTCCTCTTGCCATGCAACCATTCTGTCTCCTCTACAAACCAAAGGAGCTCTGGACTACCTTGGCAGTGAACTTTTCCCTCCATATACCACCATCCAGGCACAGTACCTAACTATATTTGTGATAATAGAATTCCTACAATTGCCCAAGCACATACAAAGTTTCCAAGCAAAATATTTTCTTCTCACAGACTCCCAGTACAAACCTTCTTAGACCGAGGTCTGCTATTCATGTCACAAAGTCATCCTTTATCCAGAAGTGAACCATTATCCACCGAATGGATGGACCAATGACAGCTATGAAGTCCAATACCTCACAAGATGAAACTCTTGTCTGCAAAAAGACTATAGCAACAGGGCTTATGTCTTCATCTAATAAATACCATTCTTCATCAATAATCCTTGGCATTTTCCAATCCCTATGGTTTCTGTTCTGCAGGCAGATCACAACTCTTAGAAACATAAAGTGCGAAACTGACCTTAAACCCTCCTGTGCCAGATTAAGGTTGCCAATGAGGCAGAGGTGGATAAAAGAGACTGGTAGTGAACATCTGCATGAAAACCCACTCTAAAGAGTCACCTTAAACCAAAGTCTTCAAGATAATAGCATTCATACAACCTTTTGGAAACCAAAGTTTTTTTGACGTTCTTTTCTCTCTGAGCTCAATGAGGGCCTACTTCGCCAACTTGTATCCATACTCTTTAATGACCAACAATGATGAAGATTTCAAAGTATGAGGAATTTTACATGCATGCAACTGGAAAATCAAGCTGCAGTATGAAGTTAATTGGAAAAAATACTGCTGCAAAAACTATTCCTAGGAATCTGACAGCTAGATACGTATTCTCTGACACAGCCAAGTATTCCATTTTCAACATACCAACAATCTGGTCTTTGTTCATCAGTTCAATGGGAGGATGTCAGGATCACTGAAGCCCTGCTGGCCTTTAGGAGCTCTATGGCTTTCCAGATAAGAAAGAGACTAAGGGCCTAATCACCAACATCTGAGTCTCAAGGGTCCTCGCAAAATATCTTCTCAGGGGAAAGCACAAAGTCTCCAAAACAAATACAAGCAAGACCCTTCTGAAATGGGGTAGAGTAGGTCATCGGCATCACCGAGATACTTCCCTGAAAAGTGAGAAGAAGCATATGGGTAACCAACAGACTGAGCACTTACCACAGAGGCATATAAGACACCTGCCCCTCTCTCATCACTCCCCTTTTGGGTAAACGTCTCCAAAGATTTTTCCAACATTCACCATTTCCATCTCCTTACTTTCTACCTCTTCAACCTAGTTTCTGCCTCTATCAATTTAAAACAGTTCTTGCTGAGGTCAAAGACTCCATCTTGCTAAATTCAACACATCATTTTCAGTCTACACCTTTACTTGATGACTCCTCTTTTTAAAAATACTCTCTTCTCTTACCTTTTATGACACATCTTAAACTGGAATTAAATTCTAAAGTAAGTTTCTAAGATAAAAATCAAATATAGTTTAAATTACTCTTGAAAATGCTTTAAATGGCCTATTCATTAAAGCATACCCATTTTTTTGTGTACATAACTCTATGTAGTAGTGAACAGCATACATTATATATATACACACATATACATATATACATACACACACACACATGCAAAATAAACAGTAAGTATACCTTCAGAATAGAAGAGTTCCTCTCATCTAATTAAAAACACCTTCAAGCATATTGGGTTAAAAGTTTGCATACCTCAACTGCCAGCAAGGTGCCATTCCACTGTACCTCTCTGACCATGTCTCATTGCTTTCCTGGGGCTACCCTCCTTCACCCAGCTTTGAAATGCTGGGCCTAAGCCCTCTTCTCTTCTTTGGCTTTATCAATGGTTCTCAACTTCCATTACTCAGTGGAATCACCTGAGGATCTTTTAAAAATCCCAAACTGCAATTTAGACCACATAAGCAGAAATAGAAATTTCTGAGGTAGGCCCCAGCATCAGTAATTTTTAACCATTCAATGTTTCACTATTTCATACTTTCCTCCTAAAACTGGGATCACACACTCAAATGCCTACAGGGTCAGAGAAGTAAATAAACAAAGCAGGCCAGGAATAAGTTGTAGGAGTGTCAGGCTCTCTGGTGAACTAGAAAGCAGCTTGGATCAACTGTGACTTAGCTCCAATCACTTGCTGCCACATGGAAACCCAGCTCAGTAGTGCTACATCTTCTCACTTTTAAAGAAAAGCCCCAAATCTGGATTCTCGTGGGAAATTTTCAGATTTTAAATTATTGGCAACTAACTCAAAATTAAGCAACAACAAAAACTATTGTATGTGAAAAACAAAACACATCTGTAAACCAGATTCAGCTACGGGCTCTGGGTGTGCAACCTCTGCTCTCAGTAACACCATCTATGCCCTGCAACTTACACCTAAATATCTGTATCCCCCGTTCAGCCCACTCCTCTGGGCTCTGGATTTGAATTATCAAATGCTTATGTGACATCTCCAATTCTCATCAGCCCCAAAGTGAACTGCAATTTAAATTACCTCAAAACTATTTATCCTTTCAGTGTTTTCTAGCTCAGGGAACAACTCCACCATTCACCTGGCTGGGAAAGTGAGAACCTTGGGCTTCATCCTATGCACCTGTTTCTCCCTCTCACTGCTTGTACCATATCAGTTATCAAATTCTGTCAATTATGCCTCCTAAATATCTCCCCTGCACCCATCTACTTCTGTCCATCTCCTCTGCTACCACCCTGGTCCCAGCTGCCATCTTTCCTCTACCATCCCACAATGTGGTTTGCTCTCTGTAGCCATGGATGTGAACCCACAGATATGGAGGACTGACTGTACTACTTCATTTTAAATAGGACTTGAGGACCTGTGGATTCTGATACCCACGGGGTCCTGGAACTAATCCCCAGGGGATACTGAGGGCCGACCATATTTGCCAGCTCAGGCTGCCATAATAAAATAACTTAGACGGGGTGGCTTAAACAACAGAAATTTATTTTCTTATGGTTCTGGAGGGTAGACGTTCCAGATCAAGGTCTGGCATGGTTGGTTTCTGGTAAGGACTCTCGTGTTGGTTTGCAGATTGCTACCTTCTTAATGCGTGCTCACATAGCCATTCTTCCCTCTTTTTCCTATAAGGCCGCCAGATTAGGGCACCACCTTTATGATCTCATTTAACCTAATTACCTCCTAAAAACTCTATCACCAAATATAGTCACAGTAGGGTTTAGGGCTTCAAAAAGCAATTTTAGGGGGACACAATTCACTCTACAGCACACTGTAACCTATAACACTCCATAGCACACGGTAACGTCAGTTGTCTCCAACATTCACTCTTCTTCCCTTCCAAGCCATGTTCTCCAATGTGACCAGAGTAGTCTTCTACAACCACAAATAAAAATAATCTTTTACAAAAACACTTACAAATATGTGCACACATATTTGATCCAACAATTCCACTTTTAGGAATTTATCCCATATATATATTCACACACATGTGAACTAGCATATGCATAGTGCTATTATAGTAAATTGTTGGAAACAATTGAAATGTCCCTCTATTATAATCTGTGGTGTACCTACACAATGGAATACTATAGAGTCATTCAAAAGAATAAGGAAACTATATATTGGAATGGAGACTTTCAGGACACTTAAGACAACAAAACAAGGAACAGAACAGTGTGTACAGTATGCTACCATTTGTGTAAACAACAGAAGAAAAGAATATGCATTTGCTTGAATGCCCACAGGAAATGTCCAGAAAGATACACAAAGCCAGTAACAGTGGTTCCTCCTTGGAAGCTATGGGGAAGACGGCAGCTAGGGGAAGGAGCAGAACCCACTGCAGACATTCTTGATCTAATGGGCCTGGAGCATGGCCCAGTATTGTTCGAAGTTCCTCCTGTGATTTTAGTAAGCAGGCTGGACTGAGAACTGCTGCTTATCTCCTTTCCCAGGTTCATTTTGTATCATCCAGCCCCTATCATTCTCCATCCTCCAGCCACACTGGGCTCTGAGTTTGCAGAAAAGGTACTGTTCCTTCTGCCTGGAATATTGTCCCCCTAAGCTTGCCTTGTAACTTCTATTTATTCTTCAGAGTCCACCTCACCTTAAAGGTTATTTCCCAAGGAAGCTTTCCAAACTAGGTCAGGACCCTTGTTTTATGTACTCAGAATGCTCTGTACTTCTTCCAGAATCTATCACAATTATAATGAGTAACTGTATAATTATACATATATGTCTGTAATTCTCTTTAGACTGTAAGGTCCAGGGGTGCAGAGACCTCATCTGTGGTTTTTACTGCTGTATTCCCAGACCTGAGTGAACGTCTGGCTGGCAAAGAAGGCCCTCCCTCAGATATTTGTAAAATGAGTGAATAATTGCTCCTGCCCTCAAACCTAGTCGGGTAGAGAAAATCGACATAGAAGCAAATGAGGATAATGCAGTGTCACTAGAATTAAGACAGTAGTTTATCTAGAACAGTGGTTCTCAACGAGGGGTGATTTTGGCCTTGATACCTGGCAAGGTCTGGAGGCATTTTTGATTGTCACAAGTGTGGGTTCTCTGACTGTTTGACTGTCACAACTGTGTGTGTGGGGGGGGGCTACTGGTAACTATTAACTAGACACCTGGAATGCTCCTACACATCCTATAATGCACACGACAGCCTTCCACAACAAAGAATGATCTGGTCCAAAATGTCAACGGTACCTATAATTTAGAGGATGGTCATATCTAAAAGAGTGATCAATTCTACTCCAGGAGGTGGATTTTTTGAGGTGGGGGGAGTGGGGGGGGGGGATGGGGAAGATGTCAAGAAAAGCCTCAGAGAGGAAATAAAGCTTTAAGCTGTGTGTTGAAGAGTGGCAGGGACCATATCAGTGTAGACTATGTTTTCCAGAGGTAATGAGGCCTCTGAAGAGTTTAAAAGCCAAATTGTGGTTTGGAACAGCTTCCAGCCTCAAGTATCTCATACTCCTATATTACTCACCTCCTTATTCTCTTCTTGCTGAAACAAAACTTTCATTCTCTTAGGGCAGTGGTTTCAGCTAACCACTAAGGCCAAATTAATTCAGACTAAGATAAAGTCAGATAGCCCTTTCACTCTCTAGAATGTTAGCTACATTTAAAAATATACAAATACTCATGAATACAAATAAATCTTTAACTGCTAATGTTCAGATTATTAGTAGCTAAAGCTATTTTTTGAACTCAGCAGTCAAGTTGGTCCTGGTAAAAACTTCTCCAAAGCTTTCTATTTTTTTTTTAACTTTTGTCTTCCCTGTCCTTAATTTCTGAACTCCCAGATTTAGAAAAGATCCACAATTTTTCCACAAGTATCTCATCCTATAAGTTTTTCTGCCAGAGAAGATAGGAGAGACATTTGGATGCAATCAACGTGAATAAATTGTATGTATAAATTAGGAGTGGTCTATAGAGTCTTTAAAGGCTTCACTAAAAGTCATGTCTACTCCTGGAAGAAACGAACTTGAGATAATTTTAAATGGTATTACCAAGAAAGCAAGCCATGTTTTACTATAACACAAGCCTGCTACCTACTAAGCTGGAAGCACACGCTCTGCTCTAGTATGGCAATTCTTAGGGTCTCAGACAGTGCTCTCTTTACAAGAAACTGAGGCCTGAGACTAATGAAGAACAAAGAAAAATGCCTGGTACGGAACGTTTGGGCGATGTTTCGTACATAAATGATTTAAGGAGGAACACTTCCTCAGATTTTGGAAGGCACTACAAATCATTTTTTGCTTACGTGTTAAGAATTTTTATTTCGTGTTTTCAGACCATTTTCTAATAAGAAAATACCTTACAATTTACAAAGAGCAATTTATCCTCCCTTACATTTGCTGACCACTAAAACTGGATACAATTTCCTCAAGCTTTACCAGAGTCAGAGGATTGGGAATAACGTGAGCACAGCAGAGTTCAGCTGCAACATCAACTCCAAGACCGGCCAGCTGGTTTCCATCGAGAGGTCCCCCAGGAGAAAGACCCTGGGAGGCGGCGGCCGGGGTTGGCGCGAGAGTGAGACCCGCCGGGGCGGCCCAAGGGCAGAGCCGGGGTCTGCCCGGCCTCCGTTTACCTTTTTTTCAGGTATTCCCGCTCCCAGCCCGGCCCGGGATCCCGCCCGAGGCCCCGAGCTGGTGACACATCCTTCTTTGGCCAAGTCGGGCCGAGGTTGGGCAGGGGGCGGGGAAGGAAAATAAAGCCTCAGCGCCTAACGACGTGACTCTCAGTTCTTCCAAAACGTTGGCATTTGTTTCTCTGCCAAGCTTTCCTGTTAACAAGTTCCCGAGGGCTGTACGGGCGAACTGGCCCCGGAGCCCCGAAAGTGGGAGGGACCAGGCCGTCCCCCGCCTTCCCTCCTCCGTGGGCGCCTCCGGGGCAGGCCATTTCCACACCGCCTGGGCTGCCAAGGCCCGGGACCGAACTGGGCGTGCAGAGCCGCCCGCACCACCTTCGAACCCCGACTTTCACGGTTCTCCCAGCCGGGACAGCGCCGCGCGGCCCCGCCGGCCCCTCCAGAGCCCTCCGGCCAGGCCGGTCTCCGCCCCCAGGCCCCGGCCCCGCCCGCCCGGGCCTCCGCGCGCCGCCCCCCGGCCTTGCCACAACCCGCGGGTCGGACCGGGGGCGCGAGGGTTCCAGGCCGAGCGGCGGGCAGCTCCACGCCTACCTCAGCGCCCTCGGCTCCTCCTCCGGCTGCTGCCTCCGCTCGCGGACAGCGTTGGGCACCAGGGCTCCCGGCGGCCTCGGGCTGTGCGGCTACGAGCGCTGCGCGTGAGGAGCTGAGGCCCGAGCGCGCCCCGCCCAGCCGCACGTCCACCCCCTCCCACTCCTCAGCCCCACCCTCAGTTGCCGCTCGGCGCCCCGCCCCCGCCAGGTCCCGCCCCGCCCAACAGGCCCCGCCCCTTCCGCGGGCCCCGCCTGCAAGGTCCCGCCCACTCGCCTGCCGCAGCTGAAGTGGGGCCGTCAGGGGCGCTGCGAGATCCGCCGTGGCCGCTGCGGATGCAGTTCCGTGGATTGCGGCTCTGTGGGGACGCGCGATTCGTGGTGTTTAGTACTATTTGGCGAATGCGAGTTTTTCTCTCGGATTTATTACTGTGATTGTTTATTATTATTGTTATCGCTCTTGTTGTTATCGTCAGTAGTTGTTTTGCCATCCTGGAGCACACTGGTTGGTTCCATTGAGGACGGAGGCTGCGGACAGGTAGCCCTCACCGCTGACCAGAGACACCTCTTCACTCCGATCCTACCAGTGGCCCGCACCTGCGCCACATGTCATTATGAAGTAGTGAGCAAGTTGTATGAATTTTGAAAGAAGAGGTATTTGTTAACTTGTTAAATATAACACAAATATTGCCGTATAAATACATAAAGCCGTATAAAACCAATGTACACCTTATGAATGATTCTGAGACATACATCCTTATAACCACTCCTGAAATTTAACACCATGTAAAATGGGCTGGGTTAAAACATAAACCACCTCAATAGCTGGGAGGACTCAGCTTGAGAAGGGCCTCCCCAAATTGCCTGCCTTCCTTGTAATTGACACAGGAACTCCTCCGCCTCCTGCCCGTAATCATGTGCTCTGTAAGAGTAGATTTAAAAAATCTGAAATTGTAAAATTCTTTTTTTGTTTCTTTTGTTTTCATATTCTTTTTTATTATAGGTTACTATAAGATATTGAATATTGAAATTAAAACGTCCTTAATTAAAAAGACAAATAAATAAATATACATAAGCATATACGTAACTTAATAAATAAATCAACCAAGAGATTGAACAGCATGAGTAAGGAGCACCTAGTGGTAGGGGGTAGGAGGTATGTGAGGACTTAAAAATAGCCAATGACTAGGTGGTCTGCAAGGACAGGTCCTGGGCACCTGGCTATCCTCACCCTGTCACTAGCACCCAGCACAACACCAGGCATATAATAGGTACTCTGTGTGTATTTAGAGTTCAAGGAAAGGAAAAAAATACACAGTTGCCCCTTGAACAAGATTGTAGGGGAGGGGTGGAGTTAGGGGCACGAACCACCCATTCACCTCCTGCTCAATAGAAAATGCTCTGTACCGTTATCTCTGCCTAAAAAACAAAGGCATGGATAAATGACTCACCCAAGGGCAGGAAGCTGAAAAGTCTGGATAAAATCAGGACTCAAACCCTAGTTCTTTTGATTCCACATATTGTGATCTCTAATCGAACACAAACATTCCCCCCGTCTGTAAGATGAAAATGCAAGTACCATATTTATTGAAAAATATCTGTGTATAAGTGAACCTGCAAAGTTCAAATGCTTATTGTTCAAGGGTCAACTGTATAAGCTCCCCAAACATGCTTTGCCTACTGAACAATTTCATCCAGGGTCAATTCTTCCAATAGCTAAAATGATGTGCTCTCTGAGATGCCTCCATGACTTGGAAAGAGGTCATTATACTTCAAACTTCATACTGCTTTCCAGTTTTATTTAAGCTCTTTTGCATGCATTAGGGTATCTTATTTGAGACTTAGAGCAGTCCTGTAAGAAAAGTAGGGCAGGACAGAAGGACTTTGCAAAGGTCACAGTGTAATGCATACCTATGAGGAGAAGTACATAGTGAGCTATACAACAATTTCAGTACTGCTGACCATGCCAAATCTTGCTGCATTCCTAGTTTGTCTTGACAGTTTTACTGCCTAAATTTTTACATTAGGACTTTTTGGGCTTCTTTGCCATTCACTTATATGCAGTATGACTTGAATTTATAAAGGACACCATATCTAATTTGAAATTTGATTCAGTACGATGGAATCAGCATCTCTGTCCTAAGTATCGTGGTGAATTTGGGGAGAAAGCTGCCAATTTGCCATCCGTTATTGAGAACTCCAGCTCTGTGGTTGGTGATGGGAATACAAAGAATAGAAAATGAGTAAGACATAATCTTTGCTCTCAAGGGTTTATGGATGAATTAGGGAGAAGGACTTGGGAATAAATGAGTGTTTAATTTATTTGGCTGGTCGGGGAACAGTCCTAAGCACGATTAATTCTATTAGGGGTAGGGAGAGAGTGTGGGTAAGTCTTTTCAGAGAAGAAAACATCTGATTTTTTTATATGGAAAAAGATCAAATACTGCAAAAGTAGAGAATAATATGATGAACTACTTACTATGCCTCATTACTCAGCTTCAACAGTTAGCATCCGATGGCCAATTTGTTCCTTCTGTACCCTCATCTCTCTCTCTCCCTGGATTATTCTGAAGCAAGTTACAGAAGCATATTATTTCACCCATAGATATTTTACTATGTATCTCTAAAAACTAAGGTCTATTTAAAAAAAAAACAACAAAAATACTTATTTTTAAAAATCAACAATTTCTTAACATCTAGTCAGCATTCAGAATGTCCCAACTTTCTCATTAATGTTTTCTATAGTTTATTCCTTCAAGTCAGGATTCAGACAAGGTCCTCACGATCCTCTATTTGGTAGAAACCCTTAAATGTTTTTTTTCCTTGCACTTTATATATTGCAGAAATTCATTGTTAGGTCCTGTGGATTTTCCCACATTCTGCACTTGGCCAATTACACCCCTGCGATGTTGTTTAATATGTCCCTCTACCCCTATATTTCTCATAAATAGAACTAGAGACTTGATCAGATTTAGGAAAATACAACCGATAAAAAAGAAAAAATCATTCAATCAAAAACAAGCCCAGACCTGTCACAAATGTTAGAATTAGCAGATAAAGACATTAAAGGAGTTACTCTAATTGTATTCCAAATGTTCAAAAAGGTAAGTAGACCCATGAGAGATATAAAAAGACCCAAATTTTACTCCTACAGATGAAGACAACAATGTTTGAATAAAAATACCCTGGATAGATTAATGGTAAATTAGACATTTCCAAAGAAAATATTGGTGAACTTGAAGTCACACCAACAGAAATTTGCATAATGAAGGAAACACAGGGAAAAAAAAAGATTTTGAAAACATAAAGAGCATCAGTGAATTGTGTGACAATTTCAAGTGGCCTAATGTATGTGCAAATGAAATCTCCAAAGGAAAGAAATGGGGACAAAAAAAATTTGGATAAATAATGGCCAAAAATTCCCCAAATTGATGAAAACTATATATTCACAGATCTAAGAATTTCAACACACCCTAAACACAAGAAACATAAAGAAAGGCACATCATAATCAAATTGCTCAAAGCCAGTAATAAAGAATCTTGAAAGTAGCCAGAGAAAAGAAATATATTATGTAAAGAGGAACAAAGAAAATTGACAGTAGATCTCTTGTTAGAAACAATACAAGCAAGAAAAGAGTGGAACAACATCTATAAAGTACTGAAAGAAATCTATCAAGCTAGAATTCTATTCTTGTCTAAAGATTTCTCAAAAATAAAAGCAAAATAAAGACTTTTTCAGATGCACAATAGTAAAAGAATTCATCATAGCAGACCTGTGCTATAACAAGTGCTAAGAAGTCCTACATGCATAAGGAAAATGGCACCAAATGGAATTACGGATCTACAGAAAGGAAGGAAGAGTGAAAAAATAGTAACTGCATGTATACGTACATAAAAATCTTATAGTTGTTTATTAAAATCTCTTTAAAAGGTGATTGATTATTTAAATAAAAAGATACAATGTATTGTGGATATGATCACCAGATAAAATAGAGGATGCCCATTTAAATTTGAATTTCAAATAATTGTTACCTTTTTAGTATAAGTATTTCTAAATATTGCATGTAACATGCTTATTTAATGAAGATATTTGTTATTTATCTGAAATTTAGATTTTACTTGCTGTCCTTTATTTTTATTTGCTACATCTGGCAACCCAATTTTGAGGTTTATAATATATGACAAAAACAGCAAAAAGGCTAAGAGAGGAAATAAAAGGATGCTGCTATAAGTTTATTATACTGTACTGATACATGAAGTGGTATAATTTCACTTGAACATAAATTTTGATAAGTTAAAGACCCATGCTATAAACCCTAAAGCAGCTATTAAAATAACAAGACAGTAATAAGCTGGTAGGGCAACAAAGGAATTAAAATTTAAACATAAAAATTTTAATTAATCCAAAAGAAGATAGAAAAAGAGGAAGAAACAACAAAGGATCATTTGGAAAAGTAAAAAACGATTAATGAGATGATAGACTTAAACCAAATCATATTAATAATCACATTAAAAGTAAATGGATTGAACACCTCCAATTAAAAGGCAGAGACTAGATTAAAAAGAAGATACAATATGCTGCTTACAAGTAATACATTTTAAATACATAGATACAAATAGTTTAAAAGTAAAAGGATGGAAAAAGAGTTACTAAACAAACAAAAGAAAATTAGTCAAAAGAAAAGATTGCCGAGCAAAGAATATTATCAGAAGAAGTTCGTTTCATAATGATAAAGGGGTCAATTCAAGATGACATAACAATTCTGAATGTTTATGTACTTAATAACAGAGCTTTGAAGTACATGAAGCAAAAGTGGAAATAGACAAATCCACAACCATAGTTGTAGATTTCAACCCTTCTTCTAGTAATTGATAGAACAAGCAGACAGAAAATTGGCAGATATAAAAGATTTGGGCAACATTATCAAGCAGCTTCACCTAATTGACATTTGTAGGACACTCCATCCAATAAAAGAATTTACATACTTTCTAAATGCACTTGGAATATTTACTAAGATAGACTAGATTTTGTGCTATGAAACAAAGCTCAATAAATTTAAAACTATTCAAGTCATACAAAACATGCTCTCTGACCACAGTGGAATTATGTTAGAAACCAGTAATACAGCGAAACTTTAGTATATTCCCTCCCTCTTACCGTGACCCCCAAACCCGTTCCTCTTCCCATGTTACCTTCTCATCTTAGGTCAAGATCCTATTATCCACTTGGTTACTGGTTAATTAATCCAGAAATTCTTAATTCCTCCTGCTGCCTCATCTCTCTTACAGAACAAATCTCCAAATTCTGCTGACTTTTCTTTCAAATTGTTTCTCAAATCTGTTTGCTCCTCTCACGGTCTGTTACTGCTGCCTCAGTCGTCAGCAGTTCAGATCATCACCATATGTCTTGTGAGTCTATACCAGCCACCTAGCTGTTCTCTCTGCCTTCCATCTTGCCCCCCTTTCACTCACTTTCCACATGTGGCTGAGCATGGTGAACAGTTTATCACATCCTTAAAGTTTCTTAGCATCTGTGAATAGCTTTTATTTATTTGGAATCTCTCCTGTTAGGAATTCTGACTCCCAGGTTGAAGCGAGAACTCACTTTCCCACCTTCTTTGTAGCTACAGGAGGATGTGACCTAGGCTCAGTCAGATGCACCATATAAGATTTTAATTAGACGAGCACAATGTAAAGAAGCAGGACATCCACAACAGAATAAAGTCGTAAGATACATGAGCAGAAGTTTCTAGAGATATTGTTCCTTGCAGGAGGAATGTGATTATTTTGGGAAATCTGAAAAGTTTGAAGTTTGTGTTTGATTTTCTTTCTTGCTTTTCTTTTTGTTTTCTCCTTTCCTGTCTTCCTTCCTTCCTTCCTTCCTTCCTTCTTTCCTTCCTACCTTCCTTCCTACCTTCTTTCCATCCTTCCTACCTCCCTTCCTTCCTCCCCTCCTTCCTTCCTCCCCTCCTTCCTTCCTGTGGCAGTTTATTGAGACACAATTCATACACCCTATAAGTCACCTATTTAAAATTCAGTGGTTTTTGGTGTATTCACAGAGCTGAGCAATCAAAATTAATTTTAGAACATTTTCATCAACCCAAAGAGAAATTCCATACCCATTAAGCCACTTTCTATTTTCGCACATTGTGCCTCCCAGCAACCACTGATCTACTTTCTGTATCAATAACTATTCTGGACCTTTATATAAATAGAATCATGGAACATGTGGCTTTTGTATCTGGCTTTCTTCATATATGTAGCATAATGTTTTCAAGGTTCACTTGTATTGTGCTGATCCACACGTCAGTATTTTATTCCTTTTTATTGCTGAGTAATATTCTCAGTGTAGCTATATATTTATCCATTCACCTGCTAATGACCATTTGGGTTGCTTTCAGTTTTTGGCTATTACAAATAAGAACATTCATGCATAAGTCTTTGTATGGACTTTTGCCTTCATTTCTCTTGGCTGTATGTTTAGCAGTAGAATTACTGGGTCATGTGGTACCCCTATGTTTAAAGTGTTTGATTTTCTTTGCTTGAAGGTTATGGAAATGATTTTTGTGAGAACCAGGATGTGAGAGAAGTTGATTTTTCATTATTTCATCATTTGAGTTTTCAAAGGGCAAGCTTTTGTATACGGAAATAAAAAACAAAACAGGAAACACTTAGAGCTACACTTGTTTAATTAATGTCAAATTCGTAAAAAGGCATTCAGTTTTAAAATTCAGTTTTTCTTAGGCTTTTAAGCTTAACTTTAAATATTGCAGTTTTATTTATTAAATGTAGTATTCTGTTGTAACTTAAAATTAGTTTATAAATATGATAAAGTTCCATGAACATTTATTATTAACTTGATTAAGTTACCAGATATTTCAAACTACAACAACAAATATAACATATTTGATTCTCTAAAGCACTTTAAACATTCAATAAACAACCTTACAAATCTAATAGGCCAATATTCCTAAGCACTTAAACTCTATTTACAAACTTAATAACTCAAAAGTTACAGATTTTGCATCTCAGATTCCCGGAAAAATTCACTCAGTTTACAAACATAATCAATTCAACTTTTACGCATCTCAAATTTGAATCCCCAATCTACTCTCAATTAAATTCTTTTAAATATTTCAAAATAAAATCACAAGTCTAAATTCAACATTTCAAGTACCCCATTTTTCACACAAAATGCGTCCAAATTGCCAGGATGATTAAAAAATAACTTATTCTTGAACTCAACACAAAAATGTTAAATCTTAAGTTTGAATCACTTCTTCACTCATTTGGGGACTGTGTAAGGTTGGCTAGTAGAAAAATTCAGCTAAAGTAAGGAATTACAAATAATTCTTCATACATAGTTTAATGTTTTAAGTTAATTGCTTAAAACATAAATGTTTAGCTTAGAACATATAAATATACATTTATTCGCCATATTCTTTCTCTGAATGAGTCTGTTAATTTGAGATCCAAGACACGTCATTTCATTGCATAAAGCACTCTCAAGTTGTATCCTGTATTATTTCTAGTTTGGATTCTGTTAAATTGGAGCAAAAACTTTAAGCCACTTGCAACGCAGTGTAATTGTGGATTGATTTTAGATTTTTACATTTCCTTTCAATCTTTTATTAACTGTCTTGTCCATTTTCAGTTTAAGAACTTTTTTTTTTAGCAAGTTGCCATTAGCTAGTCTTTCCAAAGCGTTCATCTTAATTTTCACAGAAATGACAACTCTCCCTTTCCACACTCATATTTCATGGGCTTATGTCATTATTTCATTAAATTAGGTAATTAGAATAACAGACACAATGAACATCTGTAAGTTTGGGAACAAACACAACTGATTCCTGGTTTGTGTTGTGACCAGCTGGTGGAACTGAAAATGCCGCTATACTAGAGAGTGACAAACTGAAAGTACTCAACTGTAAGTGTCCTGGGTACCAATTGGTATATTTTACAGAAGGAATGGAGAATGTTGGTTAATTTTAGTAACTGAGCTAAGTGGAGGTTGGTTCATAAAGCTTCAATCATTTTTCATGGTTTTAAAGATCGAGTTATAATTTATATAAAATAAAATCTACCCCTTTGAGTGAGTGTATAATCCTATGAATTTTGACGAATGCTTGGCAGCGGTGTAATTACCCCTATCATGATCAAGATACAGAATATTTCTGTCAACCCTCAAAATGCCCTTGTGCTACTCCTTTGTAGTCAATCCCTCCCCCACTGCCCCTGCAGCCCCCACTCCTGGCAACCACTGATGTTTGTATAATTCGCTGGAGATTCACCCAAATTGCCGTGTGTACCGTTAGTTTGTTCCCTTTTATTGCCGAGTCGTAGCTCATGGTATGGGTGTACTACAGTTTATTTGACTGTTCAACTGCTGAAGGACATCTGAGTTGTTTCCAGCTTGGGGCTATCGTGCAAAAAGCTGCCAGGAACATTCAGGTGCAGGGTTTTGTGTGAATACATGTTTTGCATTTCTCTGTGTGGTGATATTTCTTTGTGGTTTTAATTTCCCTAATAATGGCTAATGACGTTGAACATATTTTCATACGCTTATTTACCATCTGTATATCCTTTCTGATGGAATATCTGTCCATGTCTTTTGCCCATTTTCTAATTCGATTGTTTTTTCACCATTGAGTTTGAGATTTCTTTATATATTCTGGAGACTAGTCTTTTGTCAGATATGTGATTTGCAAATATTTTCCTCCCAGTCTGAAAAAGCTTGTTTTATCTTTCTCTTAATAGAGTTTCCCCCCTCCCCCCAGGGCAAAAGTTTCTAATTTTGATGAAGTCTAATTTATCAATCTTTCCTTTTGCAGATCATACTTTTGGTGTTAAGTCTAAGAACTATTTGCCTAATCCTAAATCCTGAAGATTTTGTACTGTTTTTCAAAAGTTTTATGATTTTCCATTTTACGTTACATCTATGATTCATTTTTAGTTAATTTTTACACAAAGTGTGAGGTTTAGGTTGAGATTATTCCCGCCCCCTGCACCCCGGCAATGGATGTCCAATTGTTATGGCACCGTTGGTTGAAATGGTTCTCCTTCCTCCACTGACTAACTGTTGTGTGTTTGTCAAAAATCAGTTGGGCTTTCTAGTAACAAGGAGTATACCTAGTGTCCAGATTGTGGTTTCTAGTGTTGTTCTCCAATAAAAGGAATAGGGCTCCTTAGAGAAATTGTTGATTCTAGGACTGGCAGGAAATATGTAAGATGTTCCTGGAGCATCCTGTAGTGAAAAAGGTAAGCAATGGAATGAAAAACAAAACAAAACACATGGATGAGGGTGTGTCAAAGGTCCTTAGGAGCCAACTGGAAGAGTTCCCAGAGGCCAAAGTTGGAACAATTTGATCAAGAAAATAAATAAACTAGTATTGGATTATAGCTCAAAGTATGAAATAAATACCCATGATTCCATACTGAGATAAATAATTGAATAATAAATAAATGGAAGAGAATAGCAAATCTCCCATAGGGAAGAATTCCTAATAATTGATGTAGTTACTCTACCCTCAAGGTGGGATACATAACTCCCCACTCTTTTTGGGTGTGAACTGTGCATGGCGACTTCTTTTCAAAGAGTACTGTCTGGAAATAGGGGGAAAGTAACTTTATAGATGAGAAATCAGATGAACCCTACCTCACGCAGGTGATCAGACTCAAAACCAGCAATCATAAATCATGTTGATAACATGTACTTTTGACATGAGGTGATAAAAATAACACTTTACTTCTGTTATCGTCCTTCTAATAACAATTACCACAGTCTTATCAGGAGAAAAACATTAGCCAAACTCCTATATTGGGACATTCTACAAAGTATATGACTTGTGCTCCTCCTCAGTGCCACCAGGGTGATGAAAAACAAGGAAAGTCTAAGAAATTGTCACAGCCAAGAGGAGCCTGGGAGACATGACAACCAAAAACTAAAGAAATCTGAATACACTGTGACCATTAGTTAATAATAATGTGTGAATATTTGTTTCCTGATTGTAACAAATGTACCATCCTAATGTAAGACATTGATAAAAAGGGAAACTGGGTGCAGAGTATATGGGAACTCTTTGGACTATCTGCTTAATTTCTCTGTAAATGAAAAACGGTTCTAAAAAATAAAATCTATTTAAAAAAACATATTTGTGTGACTCTATTTCTGTGTTCTCTGTTCTGTTCCATTGATCTATTTGACGATCCCTCGGCCAGTAACACACTGTATTGGTGCTGTGTGGTATTGTCAGAGGGGTAGCTGTCTAGAGGCCTTAATAATTGAATAGTTTTTTTTTTCACCTGTTTTAAAATGAATTGTCTGTTCTCTTATTCTTGAGTTTTGAGGATATGCCAGTGGACTAGAAAAAGCCCTCTAGCACCAGCACTAGTTGCAAGGGCTTGGCGTGCCTTGGGACCAGGTGATAGAGATTTTACAGAAGGAATGGAGAATGTTTCTTAATTTAATAATTTGGTGAAATGAAACTTGGCTATTAAAGCTTCTAGTCTTTTTATTTCAACCCTCCCCACGGTTGAAAGGACATTTACTCAACTGAATTAACATCAGTGACTTGGAGAAGATGTGGGACTACCACATATTCCAGATTGGAGTTATCTGTTGGAGGTCAGGACATTGGACACTGGATCTAGGTTCACCTAGATTATTCCTCCTGAACTACTCTTTGAGAAGCTAGATCCCTTTTTATACTGTTTGTTTGTTTTTGTTTTTACCAAGAGAATCTCTAAGACTACACCTTTCAGCTGGAATTTAATATGTTTCATACCCTAGTGAATTGCATAGTCCCTAGGCATAACTAAAGTTATATCTTTACCTCCTCCTCCTTTTTTCACCAAAGTCTTTTTCAAACATGTTTGAATTTGGGTTGATGGGATTCTGTATGCCGCAACTAGTTCACAAGTGCCTGATGAAAAGATTCTTAACATTTTCCCCTCTCCAGACCCCTCTGGCAATCTGATGACACCCATGGATCTCTTCGCAGAAAAGTGTTCTAAAATCTAATTCATAAAGTACATACAATCACGAAGGAAACCAAGTATTAACATACAGTTATCAAGATATTAAAACACACATGCAGTATATTTACACATGCTTCTTTATTAACAGGTTAAATAGCAAGATCTAGTGACAAATTTAATTGCCATCACGATTTCAAAGTAACAACGAACAAGAATGATACTTCAAGATATTTGCAATAGCCATAAAGTTAATTGAAGATATCTGTGAATTCTATTGGTGACAAAGCCATTGGAGCTACTAACTGCTCCAGTATATCGCCTCCAATCATAATCAAAGGAAATGCTAGATTTTTCACAGGTTATGAAAATAAAGATGTAATTTTGTTCTTCATCTGAGTTCACAGTTTAATGGAATCCCATTTCTGCTCTGTGAGATTCTTCACCCTTTTCACATTTTACTTTTTATTTGTCTCATCTACTACCATTTTCTGTTCATTTTGATTCACCCCTCTGGGACACGTTTTAGAAGGAGGTTGTAGGGACTGAGGGATGTCGGTAGGTGCAGACTTGACTCCTGGAACGGATGCCTGTCACCCTGCCCCCCACCCTTCTGTTACTCCCACACCCATGCCTCCTGCGGCCTAGCTGGCTGTTGCAAGGAACTCCTCAACCGTGAAAACCAGCCCTAGTCACTGGGAGTTAGACTCAGGACTGGTTTCCCTCTGTGCTTTGTGGATTTATCCGCAAGACCTGCCCACAACAGGTTGTTCTCTCCTTTATCATCCTGAAACTTGTCCTGTTGGAAGTGTCTTGCTTCAGACATCCTGAATCTGGGCAGCCCTTTTGGAATGTGTGAGAATTCAAATTGTTTTCCAGTTCCAACCTCTATAGCTCCTAGAGGGCAAAACAGAACCACACATTTAAATACTACTGATAAAGCAGAATATTGAAGACTTTGTTATGGAAAATGAGCACTCGAGGATATAAGCAATATATTGCCAGGATTGTGAAGCTAAACCATGAAGGCAATTATTTTATTAAAGTGAGGATGACCGTTCATCCTCTGCAACATTCTTCTCTCTTCAGTTCCAATGCCTGGTAACCAGCTGTACAGTGGGACCCTCAGTGGTGAGAACAAGATGTGTTTTCTGCCTTTGGTGACACTGCTGTTTTTACCGTGCTTTTCTTGCAGTGGGACTCTTGTTGATGTCTGCCCTAGAGGTCACGGGCAGACATGTTCTAGTTCTCTTGACCAGCTCCCAGGGGACTGGGAGTGGACTGGATTCCGGCCAGGGCCATTTATTCTTGAAGAAATTAGAAACCAGCGGGATATTGCTCTGCTTATTCAGAAGGAGTAAGAAATAAACTAGCATGTGACAGGGCAAGGCAGTTTATCTCGATCTAGACAAACTTTTATTTTTATAGGTCTATAGAGGTGATAAAAATGAAGACCTGGAGGCAGATATGGCTGGTAGTAAAATGAGAGAAAGAGAGAGAGAGAAAGAGGGATTGAGATTGATAAGGCAAGTTTCCATCCAGTAAAGGTTGTTTTCATGTAGAGTTAGGATTCTCCCCCCTTATTCTCTTTCACAGTTCTTTTCTTTTTTTAAATTAAGAAATTTTAGAATATATAAAGCACACAGAAAAGTAGAGTTAATTGTATAATAAATATCCATGTAGTCACCACCCAGATGGGACAAGTGTTACAGCTACCTAAAGAGAGAGGGAAACTCCGATGAGCCAATGAAGATGCACAAAGAGAAAGGGTCCCCATTAATCATCTTCCTGCCACAGAGAATGTGAAGCCACCCAGCCAGGTAAGAATTGGTCTATTTCCTTCCTCTCCTTGCTGCCAAGCCCCTATAACATTTGGGAGAACAAAACAGCAGGGTGTTAAGTGGGCGAGGAAGACAGGTGGGGGGAACAGAGAGCAGAAGGCCCCACTTCCCCTTCCCCAGTGCGGGCTGCCAGCCCCGGGCAGTGGAGGGCAGGAGGTTTACCACCAACTGAAGTTGTGAGTTTTGCTTATTTCAGGGGATTATGCATTCTGATTGCTAAACTGAGACTGTGTTGGTGACTTCAAATGACTGTGGATTGTCCGTTACTTAAAAGGGAACAGAGAAGCCATGGGACTCAAGAGTTTTCATTCAGGAACAGGGAAGGTGACTTCCACTGAGTCAATGTGTAAAGGAAACAATGGGAGACAAAGCCAAGTTGAGCTTCATTGCCAGGTGGCATGCCTGCTCCACACACCACATGGAAAGCATTTTGCCAATTCTAAGATACCCTTGATACGAAGGCAAAGTATAATTTTAGATGCTGCTAAAAAAGAAAAGAATTGCTACCTATGATACATCAAAAATAAGCTAAAAATCCATAACGAACAAAATACCAAGTTTTAAATAGGATCAGGAACACTGATTTTTTTCTTTTGCCTCAGGCTCCGTTATGTTTCAGGATGACACTGTCACCAAACTTTGTTTAAAAATGTAACATTTTGTTCATCATTTTGGGGCAGTAATTTTTTTTGAAAAATATTCATTAAAATATATTTATCTTGATTTTTGAGTTTTTTTGGCACCCGACTAAATTTTTCATCCAAGTGCCTTGCTCGAATTACCTGCTTCACCAAATTCCTCTGGGAGATAGAGATGGGGGTAGGAAAAAAAAGAAGAGAAAGAAGAGAAAAAAGAAAAAGCACAAAAGATCCTTTTGCTTGTTTTCTTGCCCATGTAATTATTTCTTTTTAAAAAATTATTTATTTTTGGGGGGAGAGTAATTAGGTATTTACTTATTTACTTTAATGGGGTACTGAGGATTGAACCCAGGATCCAGTGCATGCTAAGCACGTGCTCTACCACTTGAGCTACACCCTCCCTGCTTGCCCATGTAATTACAAATGGGAGTGAGAGTTTCATAAATTTCTCAAACAGAGATCTCATTAAAATTCTTGCTGGGAGATATCAGAGATGGTCTAAGTGATAGCCTCAGATACCACTGAAGAAGGGAGCTCTTTTTGAGAAGACTCCAATTTACTGCCTGGGTGACAGAAATCCACAGTAACTGGGTAAATCGGTGCTTTCCCTGCCACTGTTATTAAAGTGGGAAGCAAGATTCTTGTTGTGCTTATTTCCTCATTCCTGCCACTTAAGGAAATTCCCTCTAGTTCCAGGCAAAGTATAAAAGGAGATTTATGACTCTTGTGTGTAATGATAATACCTGGTTTACAGCTCTCTACCATTTTCATCATCTCATTTAATTCTCATAATATTTCTCATTCAATTCTCAAAACTACCACAGAGGGTAGGCAGGGAAGGTATTGCTCTATTTTATGGACAAGTTATCAGTTTCATTTTTCAGGTGAAGCTGACCCAAGTCACATGATGAACTGCTACCAAATGGGAACCAGAACCCTGCTCTGTCTACTTCAAGGACAGTCCCTTTCCTTCATGGTGTCGTATGCCACTGCAGACAGGCGGAGAGACACTTTAAGTGAGGGATTGCAGCTATAATCTGAGCTGGTTAGCAGCTGATCTCCTTGAGGCTATATCCAGTCTCCTAATGCTGTTTCATATTAAACAGGTTTGTGAGTGAGTCACTTGGCTGGCACCAACCAGCAAAGCGATTGCTTCAGCTCTGCTTGGAAACTCTAAGTCCTCCCTTTGCCTGGGGGAAACAAACTCAATGCGGCTCCGTCTGGGGCTGACTGTGTGTTTCACTTACATAATTTCAGGCTTCATTGAGCATTCACCCGTTTTCCCTTTCCATGCTTACGTGATTTGGTACAGTGTTCTCTTATGCTGACACCTCTGTCTACAAAAGTTTCCCTTTGTTTAGGTGATACTGAAGTAGAAAAGACACGCCCTACCAAGGGAACTCTTAGTCAAAAAAAGCAAAGGAAACTGTTGATTAGACTAACTGGGTTCCCACCTGACACCCAGGTGAGTCTTAGTGGTGACAGAATTTCTATCAGTTCAAGGAGGGAGTTTGGATTTTCTGCTTCTTGTCCAGGACTGAGGTGTAGGTTGCTCTTGGTAATTAATTTGGGAGCTAAAAAATCCCCTCCTAAGCTCAGGGACCTGACTGCTGAAAGAGTACCTAGCTGTCTTTGAGCTGGAGTTGCTACCTCAGTTGCTACCCCTGTGCCCTACAGAGAGGGTGACACCGTACTTGCCAATGTTTTATTGTGTTATTTTACGTTAAATGACTGTTTTCCCTATTGGACTCTGAGCACCTAGAGGGCAGGGATCACATCTTTAACTGGGATCCCCTGAGAGCTGGGCACCTCGTAGCCAGTTTTATCATCATGTGGCATCCAAGAGTAAAACACAATGCCAGTTGCAAAGAAGTTCATAAAGTCTCCAAAAGACCATGGGCAGAAATTACAATCACACCCATGTACACTGCCTGTGCTACTTTGTCCTTCGCTGGTCTGTCTCCCCAAGTCCACTTACTGACCCATCTCCTCCCAATTTGCTCACCACCTCCACTCCAGCCTCTCCTGGTTCTCTCTCTCCTTCGCTCCCCCAGATCTCTGCTCTCTTCTCCTCCAGTCATCTCTGGCTCAGTTCTTTGTGATATGGTCTCCCTTGAATTCTTTCAGTCTTCTTTCTCCCCCATTCTCCTGATGGGCACGACACATCCCAGAAGTGGAGTATGTGAACAGAAACCTCCGTAAAGGGCCTGGGAGTGTTGCTAGGAGGGAGGAGGAGGCTGTGAACACATATGTGTTAATATTTTTGTCCTCGTCACAGTTATCTTTGTTTCCTCGGCACTTAGCTCTGCATTGAGCACATATTAGCTTTTCAGCGAATGATTCATGAATGAATGAATGAAGAATTATTAGCCTTTACCCCAGTGTGCCATCAAAGCTGTTCATGAGTGCCACCCCTCTTAAGGAGAGACTGACTGGTCAATAGTCTTTGTCCCATCAGTCAGTGGGATTTGGCCGTATCTTTTTGGCTGCTTTTAATCTTGCAGGCAGAGATGCCAGGCTCCCTGTAGCCAGCCTCCATCGGGAAGGGGGCTTATTCCTCCCAAGGCCTCTTGTGCCTGGCCTGCTTCACGCCTTGATCCTGCCAGCGCCGTTTCCTGAGACCAGGCCTATGCTCTACCTGCCCTGCGCCTCAGTGAACAGAACACTTCCACGAGTGCCTCTTCGACCCGGTGCAGCCTCACTCTGTTGACCTCAGTTCTTTGAGGGGGCTCTTCCAGTGGCCCCTCAATGCCTGGCTGGTAACTGGGCTAAGTCTGCTGCATTAGGCTCAGATTTTTGTCTTTTATCATTGATCTCTGCTGAGTCCACCCTGACTCCCATCTCTGGCTTTTTTGATCTAAAATTTCTTTGCCTTTTTATAATCTCTAGAAACCACTTTCCTAACCCTTTTCTGGATGCAAACTTTGACCATTGTCTTCTAATAAGACTGTGGGTCTCAACTCTAGAGAGCCATGGCTCAAAGTGGAGAAGGAACAGGCAAATGGCACCTTCCATCTGAACACCAAGGCCTCCCTGTTCTGGCCAAGGCTTCCTGCAGAGACTTGATTTGAAAGTTAGTATTAATACATTCTGGCAAGAATATTGGTTATAAGTGACTTTTTCTAGTTAGACATTAAGATCTATTTCTACGTTATGATGAGAGAAGAAACATGATATAAGATGGATGGAGAGTTAGGTTGAAACAGAGATAATTCCCTGAAGATATTATGATGCTTTTTTAAAAAAGTCAAGGCATCCAGCTAGTGCGGAGAGGAGAAACATTTGTTGGATAATAGAATTTTAAATTATTCCTGGATAGAATCCTCTAAATTCTACTGCTCCAACACTGCTCAAAAATCCAACTGGGAGGAGGATTTGCTCTATTTACTTAATTTATTTATTTGGGGTGGCTCTATTTAAGTCCAAGCAGAGTTTACCTATAGACATCTGATGTCATTAAATATTAGCCAGAGTCCTGTGGAAAGTCTTAAGATTATCTGGACAACGTCAATGCTAGTAGAAGTGTTATTTGATTAATATTTATTTTACGTTAAACACTGTTTGTTGTTTTTAGTGTTTCATTTACAAATAAGGTTACCTATTCTCAGGGGCTTCTATCTCTGAATGGATCAATAAGAGTTAGTGGTAAAACACTGGTTTAATGGATAGCACATAGAGCCCAAGAAGGTGAGATGATGAAAATAGAGGGAGCTAGAATATAATAAAATAGTGGGACCTGAGGATTAGCACCCTAAAGGAGGTCAAAGAGTAGTTGTTTTTGTTTGTTTTTCTTAAAGGAGAGAGCAGGAAAATGGACTGATTGTGGGTTTTGGTGGGATATTAGGATTTAGGTTGGCAAAACTGAAATAGCTCTGGGTAGTGGTTTTGTTCAGGGTGAAGCCACAGGAGTGGCTGGTGAAGTGGAGAGCAAGAGAAAGTCACCTGTAGCCTTGGCAAGACAAGGGGAAGAGAGTTAGACTGAGGTCCAGTGAATGTGGAGTGAGTGACCAAGAAAAGGCTTGATGACCATGATTGATGGGCACAATGAAGGGTAGAGAGTTTCTACAACTCAGTGAAGAATAAGTGTTTGGATATAGTAAAATGGAGCCAGAAGAATAAATATATTCCTTTTCCCAAAAAGCCATGGGGTGTGTGAAGAATGGAAGAATGAATACCCTTACTCCTGGGGAGCTGCAGGAAAGCCTGTATCCTTCAACAAGTCTGTGTTTCAGTTAGGGCAGGAGGGAAAAAGAGCCAGAGGAAAGTCTTGTATTGCAGAGAAGGGAGTTGGCGAGTGGATACGGACCCCAGAGGGTGGGTAGAAACCATTGGGTTGTGGGGGAGGGAATGGTAAGAGGATGAGCCAAGGGGAGGATGGAGGTAATAGTAACAGGAAAAGCCAGGCCATTAGAGGGGCTTAGTACTCAGGGTGGAAGCAAAGCTTGCCAGTAGAGGGGAGGTAGGTAAAGCAGAATTAACTAGTCTGGAGGGTCTGTTTGGGCCTCTGGCATAAGAGGTTTCTAAGCCCATGCAGAGAGGGTGCCGGGTAGCGTCTGAGGCTAGGTGTTGCCTACTCTTATGGTCTTGTCAGCAATGAGAGGCCTCTGCCCAGGGCACCAAAGTGTTGCAACATGACTGTAAGTTTGTTTGTGTTTCAGCATGAACCAGCCTCTGTTCAAGAGGGTGGAATTGTTAGACCTGAATCAAAGGAACGGAACAATACATGCTCCCAGGCCTTCTGGGGAAGTGCCTCTAATCTTGGCTCCTGGTAAATCAGCTAAGCCTCTCCTCATGTTGGTGACACTCCCTCATCCCTTGTGTCCCCCTGGAAGCACTGGGCCTCAGCCATAGTCTTCAAGTTTAAAAGAGGTAAGAAATCAACACCTAAATTCCTGGCTAACCCAACTTGACCGAGTGACCAGAAGATAAAGCTGCCCCCAAGAATCTTAATCATGATGACAGTGAGTCTTCGCAACACCACTTCCCATTGCTAGGGTGACCACACCTCACCCTAGATAAGAAGCTGAGAACTTGATCCAAGAGGGAAAAACTGTAAACTCAGGTTTTTGGGAAAACTGACACTAAATTAAGACAGGAAAAGCAGCAAGATGAGTGCAGTGCTGAATCAGTGAGTGGCTGATCTAACCTTTCTGTAACTCGGATGTCAGCTGTAGTCCCCCTGGTCACCCTGCCCTCAGTAGCTATCAGGACTGGCTCCGATCCTCAGGAAAGTACAGTGCCCTCCTCAGGCTTGTGCACAGCCCCTCCTGCTGTGATTCCCAACTTGGGCTGAGTTCTTCTTCACCCCTAAGGGGACCCAATCACAGGACCTAACTCCTTCTCCCTGGTTTCCTCCTAGAGCACCGCTGGCAGAAGTTAGCAGCATGTTGTAGAGCTCCTGCTGGTGGGGGCCACAGATGAGCACTAGACAGTGGATGATACAGAGTTAATAGCAGATAGGCCTGTTTTAAAAAATCCCCTTGGTTATTTTTGCCAGCTCCCAGATTCCAGACTTCCACCATGTTGCCTAATTCTTTTTCTCCTTGCCTCTCTCCCCCATCTCTTTCCTCTTTCACTCTATCTCACTCCAAGTTCCTCTGCATTTTTTAAAGCAGAGAGATTTATCTGTTTCCTGGTAACTCCTGACAACCCCTGTCCCAGGACTCACCCTCTACTCCCACTTGGCTTCTCCAGGTATTTTCCTAAACAAGATAGTTCCTTCTTCTTTTTCAAAGAACATATATTTTATTTACTATTGCATTATTTAATTATTTTATCTTGGCAGGGGAGGGAGGTAATTTGGTTAATTTTAAGAGGAGGTACTGGGGATTGAACCCAGGACCTCCTGCTAAGCATGTATGTGCTCTACCACTTGAGCTATACCCCCCCCCCCCCCCACAAAGATAGTTCCTTCTCTAAGAGGAATTCTGGAGCAAACTGGATAGAAGATTTTCCTTGCACATCTGTTTTTATTGCTTCTGTTGAAAGACAGCTCGCTCCCAGCATCTGCAATGGGGCTGAACCTACAGGTACATTTTAAGTGGTTCCTGACATGATGGGCAGAGGAGAGGTAAGTAGCCAGCTTTGGCTGCTCCCGTGACCTTCTCAACCAGGGCTTGGTTCTCACACGTTCTCAACATTGTGACCCCCTGAGTGACTTTTCTCAAGGGGACTTCCCAGACCACCTGTGTGCTTGTTCTTGAAAAATGCATCAGCTTGTCCTTCATTCACTCCCTTTGGGTAACAGAACCTCCCTCTGCTCTCTCTCTTTCTCTGAACTCCTAGCTCAGATATCTTCCTCCTTTCTCTCTGGGAGGACAGACACAAAGCAGCCCTTTGTTTAGGGCTTGAAAGCTCAGTGTCTCTTTTCACCTAACTGGAAGGAAGTATTTTTCCATTCACTTCATTTTCTTACTGGAATTTGCTAACTGAAGCTGAGTAGCTTAGTTTGCACACAAAGTTGTTCATTAATTAACAGCCTCCAGGCCAGGTTGTCCTTATCAGGACTTAATATCTAACTCAGCACTGGCTAACCCAGAAAGAGTGCTGGAAATTGCTGGTAGTTACTGCTACGATGGGAAAGGACCTCCAAGGTGGGAACAATTGTCTTTTCTCGGCTGGAAGCTATTCTGAAGACTAAGACCCTTCAAGGACTGTAACCTGAAAGGTTTGGGGATCCTTGACAGAGATCACGATGGCCACCACTTTGCCAGTTTCTTGTAACAATGAAGTGAGACAAATGCCTCAGGATTCTGAGAGACAGAAAATAGTAAAAAGAGGGTTCTTGAAATTATTTTTTTTCAAGAAGTCTTTTTTATTTTCTACTCAAGAAAGCCATAAGTAATTTCCAGCTATTGCCTCACTGGTTTCTCCATCCACTACTATCTGGTTGTGATAGGTAGAATTTTGGATCCAAGATTTTTGCACTCTGATATTATTCCTGAGGTTATGCTATATTAATTGGCAAAAGAGACTTTGCACAGGTAATTAAGGTTACTAATCAGTTGGCCTTAAAATAGGGATATTATCTGAGTGGGTCCAATGTAGTTATGTGAGCCATTAAAAGCTAAGGGCAGAAGAGAAAGGCAGAGAGATTCCAGGCATGAGAAGGATTCAGTGTGCCGTTGCTGGCTCTGAGATAGAGGGGCCATGTGCAAGGACCAGGGAGAGGCCTTTTGAAGCTAAAGCAGCCCCCCAGTTGACAATCATCAGGGAAACAGAGACCTTAGTCCTACAACTGCAAGGACCTGAACCCTGCTGACAACCTGAATGAGTTTGGAAGTGGATTCTTCCCCAGAACCTCCAGAAAGGAATGCAGACTTGCCGATTTGACTTAGGCCTTGTCAGACTAATCAGAGAACCCAGTGGACCTATGCCGCATGCTGACTTCTGACCTACAGAAACTGTGAGACAAATATGTTGGTTTAACCTTCAAAGTTGGTGGAAATTTGTTGCAGAAATAGAAAATGATTACATGGGGTTTCTGTGTTTCTGTTCAAAAGGTGTGGGGAGTGAAGACTCTCCTTTCTCAGGAGGAGCTGACTAAGCAGTGGCCTTCATGGCATGGCTATGTGGGCAGTCTGGTCACTATGCTCAAAGTGGGGAGGTGGTTTGGCTTTTTGCTCTGTAATCTAGATCTGTGCAGTCCAATACAGTAGTCACTAGCCCTAGATGGCTTAAACTGAAATGTACATGAATTGAAATTAAATAAAATTTAAAGTTCGATTCCTTGGTTGTACTAGTTATATTTTAAGTGTTCACCATGCCTCTGTGGCTAATGGCTACCGACTTGGAAGGCACAGATATAGAACATTTCCTTTATTGCAGAAAGTTCTATTGGATAGTTTGGATCCAGATGGTTAATAGTGACAACACCCATTTGCATCTGTTCTTTTTCTCATTTGGGACTGAGAGAGAGAGCTCCTCTACTCTCTCGTAGAATTATTACAAAGCAGAATGCAGGCCAAGGGAAAGAACTTGGCTTTGGGGTTAGAAGACCTGAATCTGAATCCTGTATCCCCATTGCTGTCTTACCGCAAGCTAGTTAATGAACCTTTGTGAGCTTACTTTTTTTTGTTTGTTTGTTTTTTTCACCTGGGATACAGACGACATAATTGGAGGCTAACGATCTCTGATTCTTGGGGTTGTTGTAGGGTTGTTGTGAGGATGAAAGGAGGGAATTGTCTTAAATTGTCACAGATTGTTTGGGACACAGGAGTTGCTCAGGGAATAGTAGCTAATGTGGTTGCTCACACACGTGTCAGCCCCAGGTTCTAACAGGACAGACTGTTCATCCAATACCCTGGCCAGAACCATATGTGGCCTTGTCTCCATTTCCACCTCAATCACCACTCCCACGGCCAGACCCCCAAATAAAGCATTTCAACAATTTCACTCCCCACCCCAGACCCTACAATTTCAAACACCGTACTCCTTCACCCCTACCCAATACGTTCCTCTGAACATCTGATTCCTTATGAGTCTCGAATAGCCCCGATTCCTCTAGTCCATTATCTCACCAGGGAAATAGAAGCAGCCAGAAAAGAATGTCCACAAGCTCCTATCACTATATCTACCCCTCCTTCTGGTACTGGTGCACGTGGACTCTGCCTTTCCTCCTGCTGTGATGGGTGAGTCAACCTCACCACCTCTGCCCTGGATCCTGCCCCTCTTTTCTCCTCTAGAATTGCACTCTCCTGCATCTAGAATCCTTCTCTCCTGCATCTTTCCTTTTCCCCCTTTCACTGGATCATTTCCATTGCATCAAATACACCTTAATGCTTCTCATATATAAAAATCCTTCCTAGACCCCTATCTTTCTTCAGCTGCTACCTCTTTTCTCAGCTCACTTTACTTTGGCGTTTTCTCATCCCCTTGAGTTCGAAATGTCAGAGTGTCCCCGGGTTTGGTCCTCAGAACTCCACTCTTCTCTGTCTACACTCATTCCCAGGGGAGGGACACAGATCCATGGCTTTAAACACCTTCCATGTGCTGTCAAATTTGTCTGCCCAGCCTGGACCTCTCCCCTGACCTACAGACCCATATCTAACTGCCTTCTTGACATCTCCAAGGGGAACTCATTAGGCATCTTAAACTTAGTATGTTCAAAAATGAACTGTTGATTTTCAGCCCCAATCCCCAAATCTGCTCCTCCCATAGTTATCCCTGACTCAACAAATGGAACTCCATTTAACGGAACTCCATCACTTGCACACACTAAAAATTTCAGTTTCTCCTTGGTCCCTCTTTTTCTCTTACATACCTCATCTAGTCCATCAGAAAGCAAAGGGAGCTCAAGAAACCTGAAAGGCTATCTCAGCCAGGCCAGAGAAAAGTCCCAAGTCACCAAAGAATACTCCCCTCTAGTGACTAGAATTTTTACACGACCCGGGTGTATTCAGCCTTATTTGGCAAATCTCTTTGCACACTTACCACACTCCAGGCAATGTTCTAGGTGCTAGGGATAGAGCAGTGAACAAAAAGTTTCATGGAGCTTACCTTCTACTGGAGGCAGACAGAAAACTTGTCTGGGTGAGGGGACATAATAGGGTGGCAGGATGCTGTTTCATGTAGGGTGCCAGGTAAGCATAGATATTTAAGCATTAAACATGGTGCACAGTGCAGATATCTGGGAATAAATTATTCAAGCAGGGGAGGAATGTGCCAGGGGTCCTAAGACAAGAGCATTCTTAGGATGTCCTAGGAGCAGCTTAAAGAATCTGTAGAGTACAGTGAGTAAGGAGGATAGTGGGGGGAAACAAGATTGGAGAGAGAGCACGTAGTCCTAGCAGCCCAAGAAAGACATGTGGGCTTTTATTCTAACAGATAGGAAGGCAATGGAGGGTTTTGAGCAGAGGTACATCGTGATCTGATTTATATTTTAAAAGGATCGGTCTGACAGCCAGGTGAAGGATGGACTGTGACAGAGAGTGGAAACTGGGAGAGCAGTTGGGGGCCTATTCCATTAATCCAGGTGCAAGAAGATGGTCCTTGAGTTAGATGGTTACTGTGGAGGTAGCAGGAAGTACTGGATTTAGAATTTGTTTTGAAGGTAGAGCTGACAAGGTTTGCTGAGCACGTGGTAGGAGCACAATTTATATCTGATAAGTGATGGAATCACAGAGTGTTCTGGGGTGAGGCGGGACTTCTCCCCTAGATGAAACATCCCGGTCGTTGACACCCCGACCCTTTGTTCTCTTTCTGAGCTTGTCTGCAGCCATCTGATGACTCATACTTTGTTCCATGTCCCCTGACTCCAGGGAGGGGTGGCCTAAACATTGAACAAGAGGATATTATCCCTGGAAAATATTTACAACTCTAACTTAATAAATAAGGATTCTGGATTATTTGTAATTCTCTTGCCAATTTTCTTTAGTTAGACCATCTCTCTCCCTGCTGCTAAAAGTTGAGTTCCAAGTCTGAAAACTTGAGGCCCAAACTCTGGAACATGGTGGTCCCACATGGTCCTTTCACATCTGTGAGCCCATTCTGACCCATTAATTGGAATCCTTTTTGAGAGGTTTCTCTCATTTTAGCAACACATGCTTCTTATTACTCTTCCAATTCATATTGTTAAATTTCTAATATGTGGAGTTAATATAATTGGGAGGAAATCCATTAATCCTTGTCAGAGATTTATAGAGCTCTTCTTTACTTCCAAGTCCTCCTCTTCAGTTCCAAGGGCAGCAGTGAGGCCCAGCAGAGCCAGGACAGGGTGAGACAAGTGAGATGCCTAGGGTGCAACGTTTAAGGCGGCTCTCACTCCCAGGGCCACGTAAGTGCAGAGGGGGCACCTGAGGACAAGGGCTTCCTGAACGAGGTGCTCCGGATACCTCGACTGCCTCACCAGTGCCGGCCCTGCCACCCACAGAGAAGCATTTTGGTTTATTAACCAGGCAGCTGTAGCATCAAGAGCAAGACCAGTTCCCCACTGTTTGGCCGTGACTGTGCAACAGAAAGCTGCTCTCAGAGAAAGCAAATGGCGTGGAGAGGACCCATGTGCTGGGAAGCTCTGCCAATCTAGAAATGAGAAGCAGTGGGAAAATGGTGACGAACATTATGGAGTTTTGCTTCACAATCAACTCTACAAGCCACTGACATTCCATTTGTTGAGGGCTACTTGGCTCTAGTGATCCTATCTCTAGCATTTTCATCTTGCTTGCAGTTCCTCAGATACAGCATTTCAAAAACGTTTATTCTCTACTATCTTCTGCACCTTCTTTTCACGTGATAGAAATTAACAGAACAAATAACGACTGCAGTGCAAATGCTTTGGACAATCAGGTAAGGGCTTATTTTTGAGGTTGCGTTAACAGATTCCATTTGCAAAACAAGCCCAAATTAACTGAGTGATTCTGAATTAGCTCTTTAGTTTTTACCCTTAACCACGGATAATGCTGCTATGAATTTCAGTTATTTAGAGGCAACATTAATATGTGTGAAACAAGAACAGCGATAAAGACAGAAAGGAATAAATTACTTGCTGCAAGACAGAATGACATTTTGACTGGCACAGAGATTTTTTTTTTCCTTCACACACTTTGTGCTTTGACATTTCACTTGGCACAAACATTTCACAAATTCTTGACCTACTCTGATGTACTGTTGTTTAGCAATTGCTGACATGACATGTTTTAACCTCAAGCTCACTGGATTCCAAATGTTACCTCTTCCTGTCAGTCAGGGTTGGATGACCTCCAGAAAGCAATCCAGGCAAAAGTCTATGTACCTAGGAGGTTAAGTGTATTTGCTCAGAATGGAGAAAGAGTAGCTTGAAGTAGGAGTTGGGGAAAGGGCAGGAAAGGCGGTATCCTTCAGGCAGTTGTGGGGTGAAAAGAGGCAGAACACAGATCCCTAGGGAACCTTAACATCTTGAGAGAGACAACAGCCCCAAACATAAAATATCTAGGAATAAACCTAACAAGAAATAGGTGGGGCACATATGACAAAAATCTAAAACTTAGAGATAGAAGAGATTTAAATAATTGAGAAATACATTATTTTCCAGAGAAGGAAAATTTTATCATATAAAAATGTTACTTCTCAAATTACTTTTTAGATATTACTTGACTGTCTCTAGGCTCCACTGTCTGTGTGTACTGGACAGAGGCCACGTCCTTAGTCTTACCCAGATTTTGCCACCTTACTAACTTCTACTGACATCTTCTTACAATGCTCTGCTTGATCTCCTTTTTTTTTTTTTTTTTTTTAAGGACGCTATCATTTAGAAATGCTTTCAGCTGCAAGTAATAAAACAACTTCACCAACAGTGGTTTAAATAATAAAGATGTTTCATCATCTCCCATCATTGGACCATGGGTAGGCAGTTCCAGGTATGAGTAAGCATTGGCTCACTCAACAAAATCACCAAGGACCTAGGCTTTTTCTAGGTTTTCATTTTTTGCCAAGCTGGGAAAATTGCTTTTGTTGGAAGAATCACAGCTCCAAGCATAATGTCCACACATAACCATGTTCAGGGCAGGGAGAAGGGGCAGGGGCAAGAGGAATTTCTTTTCACAGGGCTGTGTCTTTTTATCAGACAAGACGTTTTCTAGAACCACCCCCAGCAGCCTTCCCCTTCCCCTCATCACCCAGAGCTGGATCACGTTGCCTGCCATTCTAGACCGATCACTGGCCAAGGGGGACTGCAACTGCCATGATGGACCTAGACCAAGCATGACTCAATCATGGATGCTGGGAACATGGCTGGCGGAACAAAACTGTGGTCCTGTTAGCTATGAAGAAGGGGACATGCTGTTCGGTAGGCAACCAACAACATTTGCCCAAAGAGGCAATACTCACAGGCATTTGAGAGAGGCCCCTTACAAGAGCACAGCTCTGCTGGCTTCTCCACACTCTTTGATCTGCAAGGCACACTCTCCTTAGTGGTTGTTCCCGGCCCTCAGAGTGTTCAAGCTGCAAGGCGGCCTGCAGCAAGGAGGGCAGAGTGGCCTTCTCAGCAGAGTGCACCGTGTTGCCTGGATCCCACAGTGACGTTCCTGTGACCAGTCTTGCACAGGTGCTCACGGAAACAGCTCCTGCAGCTTCTGCCTCTGGTCCCTCTTCCATGTGACTTTGTGGCAGACCCTGCAGGTGGGCTCACTCAATATCCTTTCTCATCAGCCTTCTCCCACTTCCATTCCAAAGGCTGGAAGCTAAACATCATTTTGTAGCCTCCTTTTCAGGGGAGGGTAGTCATGAGTGTGACAGTTTGGGGTAATGCTATGTAAGCAGACATTTGCTAGGGGTTTCTGGAAAAACCTTTCCTTTCCTGACAAAGGCCTCAGGTTCCATTTGGATCATAGGGCTACTTAAGTTTAACAAGATCTTAGTCAAAGAATTAATGGGATTTTTAGGGGAGAGGACAGCAAAATCATTATAACATTTATCCGGAAAAAGACACAGTGAAAATAGCCAGAAATTTCCTTATTGTTTCTTCCAACGCTTTCACGACTTGAAAAGACTTCTTTTTGTTTTTCTTCATTTTGTTTTTTGAAAAGACTTCTTAATTCTGATTTCCATACAATATTTATCTTATTTTTTTCTTGTTTCATTTTTTACACTCAAAAAGACTGTGCATCAAAAATCACCATAAGCAAACTTATGAAGCAAGCAACAAACTTGGAGAAGTTTCTCTGTCTCAACATGGTGGCACAGTGAGCATGATACTAGGTGGTGGGGTGACAGCTAGTGCTACTGGAGTATGGGGTGTCCTTTATTCCATATTATCATCCCCCAATACTACTATTGTTACTTATCTCCATTTTGTTAATGAGGAAATTAGGAAGTCAGGTAACTTGCCCACAATCAAGTGGGACAGAATGAAACCCAAATCCAGGAATTGCTAATGATAAGACGCCAAAGTCTGTATCTTTTTTTTTTTTTTTTGGTGGGGGGAGGTAATTAGGCTTATTTATGTATTATTATTTTTTAATGGAGGTACTGGGGATTGAACCCTGAGCCTCAAGCATGCTAAGCATGTGCTCTACCACTTGAGCTATACCATCCCACCTCAGAGTCTGTGTTCTTTCTACTACACCCCACTGCCAATGAAATCTTAACTGAGAGAAGGTAACTTTCCAACTGAATCAGAAATAATCAGGGGAGTAGGGCAGAAGAGGGCGATTTGAGAGACATGGAGAATAGGAGGGGAAAAAATATATTAATGGGGAAAGATGAAAATGAAATTTATCTAAACACATAGTCCAAATTGGGTCTAGAATCATCAAGAATGGGCAAGTAGGAAGGTTGGACCCCAGATCTGTGTTGCTGGATTGAATTCTTGGTCACATTTAGCCAAGGCAGTGTATGATGGAAAGTCTAGACCTTTTATATCCAACAGATCTTTGTTGATCTCCTTTCATCACTGACTAACCACATGTCAAAATAAGGATAAAACTGAATCCTTAAGTAATCCAACCACAGAGTCTGTCAGATCGCAATTTTCTCTACTCCAAGGATACTGAGCTCTTGCTCCCAGTGTTCTGATTCCTGCTAAATTGTGCTCCCAGACACCAGTGCTATATCCCAGAGCTACATTTAAAGCTGTAGGTACGGCAGCTTTTGTTGCCAACAAGAACCCCATAAGCATAATTTTATTCTGGTTGGCAGGTATCCATCCAAACTCCATGCATTAAATACTCCACGTTGTTTTCCTTGGCTTGATATTGCATAAAGATTGCAAGATTGCACCCAGAGCCATCCAGAGAATAGTATTTTTATAGGTGTATTATATTTAAATAGCAGTGGCCATTGTGTATCGAAAAGGCAAAATGTAATTAAATAAAAATGATTACGCTCACCAGGGCTAATTTCTATCAGTCCTATTCATACAGCTGAATAATAAAATCCACGATGGAATAGTTCCATTTAAAATTAATGTTGCTCAATTTATGGCCAACTTTTCAAAATCTTAACTTCAATCACTTTCTTACTCAACACAATTATAACCATAAATAATTCAAATTGATTAAATTTGAAAATGAAAAATTCGATTTATAAAAGGTCACAAAGCACAGTAAAATGTGGCAAATTTCTAAGTACAGATCAGATAGCACACGGAAATTGGCTTATATTGTTTGCAAAGAAATTCTTAGTACAAGTAATAATATATCATAACACCAGCTTATCAAACTGATCAATTGACAGAACTGAAGATTATCACAATAGTTTTTTTCATAAATAAAAGTGACTGATATGAGAATTTTTAAATTATTTATCCTCTCCTTATATTTAATAATGAAAGATAACACTCAATTAAAAATACCATATTCTTTTCCTAGTTTAGTGTATTTGCTTATTATTTTACAATTGCCCTGAGGTACTGCTTACATGTCTATAAAAGCTTTAATTTTGCTACAAACCTTGAAATTAATTTGGAAACAATTTGATGTTCAATTTTTCAGTAAACAATTAAAGAAACAAGCAGGTAGAACTAATCACAATACATCAGTATGAACATATTTAGTGAGTGTGTGTGGGTGGAGAAAACATTCTTTCTTCAGATGGTTCTTAAATGTTTGTAATATCATATTTAAAAATGAGCACACATATCAAGGCAGTTCCTGGTACATAGTAGGTGCTTAGGAAATGTTTGTTGTATAAGCGATTAACACAATTTACCAAGCAAATAAGTACACATCATGTCATAGACATACTGTCTAAAAGTTATAGAATTTTAACATTAAAAAAGGATTCTAGCGGGGAGGGTATAGCTCAAGTGGTAGAGCACAAGCTTAGCATGCACTACATCCTGGGTTCAATCCCCACTATCTCCAATAAAAATCTTAAATAAAAATCCCAACATTAAAAAAAATGTATTCTAATGATATGTGGCATATTTACTGGAGGAAGTAGGGCACAAAGTCCTCAGACAAATGTTACCCCACAGCTGTTTTTCACCCCTATTTTTTTATTTGAAGGATAGTTGATTTACAATGTTGTGTTAGTTTCTGGTATACAGCATAGTGATTCAGTTAAACACATATATACATACTCTTGTTCATTACAGGTTATTGTAAGATATTGAAAATATTTCCAGTACTATACAGTAGGGCCTTGTTATTTATACATTTTACATACGTAGTTAGTATCTTCAAATCCCAAATTCCTAATTTATTCCTCCCCTACTTTTCTCCCTGGTAACCATAAGTTTGTTTTCTATGTCCTTGAATCTGTTTCTGATTTGTGAATAAGTTCATTTGTATCATTTTTTAGAGTCCACATATGAATGATATTATATGATATTTGTCTTTGTCTTACTTCACTTAGTATGATATTTTCTAGGTCCATCCATGTTGCTGCAAATGGCATTATTTTATTATTTTTTATGGCTGAGTAATATTCCATTGTATAAATATACCACAACTTCTTTATCCATTCATCTGTTGGTGGACATGTAGGTTGCTTCTATGTCTTGACTATTGTAAATAATGTTGCTACGCACATTGGAATGCATGTATCTTTTTGAATTAGAGTTTTCTCTAGATACATGCCCAGGAGTGGGATTGCTGGATCATATGGTAACTCTGTTTTTAGTTTTTAAAGAGACCTCTATATTGTTCTACACAGTGGCTGCACCAATTTACATTCCCATCAGCAATGTAGGAGGGTTCCTTTTTCTCCACACCCTCTCCAGTGTTTATTGTTTGTGGACTTTTTAACAATGGCCATTCTGACCATGTGAGGTGATAATCTCACTGTAGTTTTGATTTGCATTTTTCTGGTAATTAGTGATCTTGAGCATTTTTTCATGTGCCTGTTATTCATATGTATGTCTTCTTTGGAGAAATGTCTATTTAGGTCTTCTGCCTATTTTTTGATTGGGTTGTTTGTTTTTTATGTTATTGAGTTGTATGAGCTGTTTGTATATTCTGGAAATTAAGCCCTGTTGGTTTCATCATTTGCAAGTATTTTCTTTCAGTCCATAGGTTGTCTTTTCATTTTGTTTATGGTTTCCTTTGCTGTGCAAAAGCTTGTAAGTTTGATTAGGTCCCATTGGTTTATTTTTGCTTTCATTTCTATTGCCTTGGGAGACAGACCTAGGAAAACATTGCTATGATTTATGTCAGAGAATGCTTTGCCTAACTTCACATCTGTTTTGTTTGTTGCACAGCATGTCAATTTTAACCAACTTTTCCAGACCCCCTTCCATTTCTGCACCTGTGAACTTAAACTCAAATATTATTAGAAAGGCTCTATCCTTCCCTTTGGGAAGCCAAGTTTTTCACTTCTTATTTTAGAAAGAATCTCTGTTGGATTAGATGCACTTGTACAATTTTCTCTGGCTTTTCAAAACTTCTTATAAAACTTCTTTCACTGTGGGCCCCCAGCCCTGAAAAAACAGTCTATACTCACTTCTACCTCCATCTTCCAGTTTATCCTTCTGCTTCTTAGTGGATCATAACATTTTGGTTTCCTGCATTCATTTGAACTCTCTCTCAAATCCATGTAATTTTGTCTCATGCTTCATTTCAAGTGTTTAGTGACCATCCAATCAATCCAGTGGTGTGTTGATGTTATTAGAGTTTAAAAGGACTTCCTTTATTTTACTAGCCGCATTGGCCTAATAGATGTTCTTGTTTGAGACACAGAAGGCATCACTCCCACGGGGGGGGGGGTCATCAGAGACCACAAGGGTCCCTGAGTACAAAGGGCCCTGTGGTGGCTGGGGAAGGGATGGGGTATAGTGAGCAGGGTGGGACACTGGAAACATCTGAGGAGTCAGCCACGAACAGCTTACATCGATTACTTCAATAGAATTTACTCAAGACTTTTACTTTGTGGAGAGGACGGAGTGTGGACACGGGAAGTGGCACATTATGGAGTACTTGGCTTCTGCCTCTTGGCGTCTCTCCTGAGGACCCTGGGACACCCTTGTAAGTGCGAGACAGTGTAGTCCTGCTCTATTCACACCCTATGTACTAGACGCTGAATTGTCCATCCATCCTTTTCCCCATTCCCCCTTCCTTGCCGGCCCACCTTTATTTAGGCATCCATCTCTCCTCCCCCAGCCCCCACAGACAACTCCCTCAAGGAAGCTGACCCTCCCTCAGTTCCAGGGCTGGGCCTGATTGGCCCAATGGGACTCTCATCCCCTTTGCCAGGACTTGGGTGATGAATGCACACGTGACCCAATTTGAGTCAATGAGGTTTACCGTGACTTCTGGGGAAGGACTTAATTTCCAGGAGAGGTCCTAGCAGCCGTTGGCTTTCCCTTCCTACAGCGTTTGTTACTCACAGTTGTGAGGCCAGACTGTCTGCAGCCACCTTGCCTCCAGCCTGAGGAGGAAGCAAAGCACAGAGGAGGGCAGCGTTGGAAGATCAAGGGGGTGAGTATATCCCTGCTTTTTAATCCATAATTTGGGAAGGCAGTCTTTGTCCTTTCCTTACCTCCTTTCCCTCCATGAAGGGGGATTTTAAAAACACGTGGTAAAGCATACACAACATAAAATTTTACCATTGTAACAACTTTCAGTGTCTGATTCAGTGGCATTAAGTACATTTGTGTTGTGATGCAAACATCACCACTACCCATCTCTGGAATTTTTCCATCATCTCAAACTGAAACTCTGTCCTTATTAAACATGAAAAGGGGCTTCTAATTTGGCTGGATTCCAGGGTGTATACTGGGCTCTTGCTTCCTGGAGGAGGAAGGGTGTTTGAATGTCATACACGTAGGAGTAGCTTTCTCTCTGGCTCTTCCTTCTACCCACATAGAAGGAGGATAAGCCTTCCTGGAGGAGACCTGGGCATCTTGTTCCCCCCTCTTCTGCTTCCAGGAGAAAGTACTGAGAGAAGGCTAATGGTTGATTAGATGACCAAAAAAAAAAAAAAAAAAAAAATCATTCGTTGTTTACCTGAAATTCGAATTTAACTGAGCATCCTTTATTTTTATTTGCTAAATCTGGCATTCCTAGGTGAGGAGAATGCAGCTGATTGAATTTGGTAACTGGAGGCCTTAAAGGACCCTTGGCAGCAACAGTGGACCCCAGTGCCTGGCAATAAGGATGTAGCAAGGAGCTGGCTGTCTCAGCAGAGACTCACACGGGGAGAGGATTGTGGACCCAGTTGGCAGTCTGCTTCCTCATTCCTGCTGTCAGGATGGAACATAAACTGCACCTCACACCCCACCTGAACTTAGATTGTGGGTGGCGGGGGGAGGAGAACAGAGAGAGAATCCTTAACTGGTTAACTATTAATCCAAAAAGACCTGAGGGGGGATTAAACCATGAAAGTGACTAGTTATTCCGCACTGGCAAGACTGAATAGGAATGAGAACTTAAGAACTAAGTTCAGTTATAAGGTAGTAAAGTCACATTTTCACATCCTAGTCTGTGAGTGAAAAACTAAACCTGCTACAGATAAAAAAATAGGACTGACGAGATTGTCTCCAAGGTCCCCTCTATATCAACAGTTCCGTAGCTACAGAGATGAGGCTTGAGGCCATGAAAGGAAGAGACATGAGTTAGGTGAGGGTGGGAGTATTTCAAAAACCCCTACTGAGTGCCTGGTTATAGGAGAGCCAGGAAATAAGCCTGGCTGGGAAGACGTGGAAGGAAAATCATTACCATTGTGCATTTAAGCTGTCCTTGTGTTTTGAGTTTGTTACTTCTTAAACATTTAAAGTTGAGCACTTGCTAGAGTTAATGATTATTAACAGTGAGAGGCAGCTGATTTATGCCGATGAAACTGATTTAAGAGCTATTTTCTTAAGAGAACTATGAATGGGCTTTCTAGGGAATCAACTGGTGAACAAACTTATTTTTACAGGGAGAGCCAGAAAGGACTCTTGACCCAGGAAGTCTGAGGGCCGAGAGAATTGTTGCAGAGTACACTGCGTTTAGCTTCCTGCCTAAGCCGTCTGCAAGCACAGCGGATTCTCCCTGCTTCCAAAGAGGGTGAAAGGCTTCATCTGGGGCTCCCCAGCCCCCACAGAGGGGGTGCCTAGACAGTAGGGAAGACACATGGAAGGCAGGAAGACAGAAAGAAAGGCTTCCTAAGAGAGGAGGGGGCTTAGTCAGTTTCAGGTGGCTTGAGAGAAAAACAGTGATCCAGTGGAGGTGTTGGTGGAGGAGAAACATCTCTACCTGGGGCCAAGGAGGCCCCCCGCTTATCTGTAGTCAGAGAGCAGGCCATGCACTAGCAGGAACAGGAGCGAGCAAGGCTGATCCTACCCAGTGAGGAAGAGGTGAGTCATAGAGGTTGGTGAGCAACTCCCTTTGGGGTAGCTCTGTGGCCTGATGCAGACAGCAGGGGTGAACGGTCATGCTGGAGCATGTAGGCAGGCAGGAGGTGGCCAACACCCACCAGTATGTATCAGTCCTATTGATCAGTACTCACACCTACAGATTTATATATAAAGGGGTGAGTAAGGCAGAAGAACCCTGCCACATATATCTTTATCGGCTTTGAAGGCCCTTATAAAATACATGGTAGGCTAAGAGTTAAGATGGGCAGGGGTCATAACTCATGTCACCCTCCATTGTAAAAGTCGCCACTTGAGGAGTGAAAATTGAAGTATTGGTATTAAGTAGCAGGCTTTAGTTTCCTAGATTGTGGCTTTTGATACCAAAGCTTCTGGCAGAGATTACTGAGTGCTTTGCACTAAATCTGGGAAGACTTGTTTGACAGGAAACGCCTACCTAATTGAGAGATTCCACCCCAAATTGGTCAGAGTGGGGAGAAATTGGTCTAATACTACCATGAAGTCAAGCATCATGGAAGATAACCACTATAGCACAAAAGGAATATGAAATCAGAGAAATTTTCAGGTGGAAGCCTTCAGTAAATGGGTTAGAAGCAGTGTTCATAGGCTTTGAGATCTAGTCAGAAAGGTGCAGAATCAGGGAAACAAGCAAAATGTATTCAACATTTTTACACAGTGAGGTAAATATAATCCCACAGATATGAAGTGCAATGGGAACCACTGGCTGGCCCAGGCCTGTCATACCCATGAGAAGAGCGTCAGGAAGGCTAAATCTCAGAACAAGCCGAAACTTGTGGGCAAAAAGGCTAAAGACAAGTAAAAATTTTTTTTTTTTTTTGAAAGCAATGTTTGGAATAAGAAGTACATGGAGGGTATAGGCTTGCTGTTTGGGAAATTAAGTGCAATATTTGTAAATGATTAAGACTAAGAGAAAATATAGAATTAAGGTAGTGGATCAATTGCTTATAAAGAAAGCATGAAAGTTAAAAGACAACAGTAGAAAAATTAACTAAAATTACAATAATTAAAGGATGCATAAAATAAAAGGATGTAAAATGTGTCATCAAAAGTATAAAAGTCAGAGGAGGGGTAAAATGATAAATCTTTGGAATGTGTTTAAATTTAGTTACGACCAGCTTAAAACAGGTAACTATTTATGTAGAATGTTATATGTGAATCTCACAGTAACCACAAGGAACTTATAGAAAGTACACACACACAAATGAGAAAGTAATCTAAACATAACATTAAAGAAAATAACCAAAACACAAAGGAAGAGAGAAAGAGAAGAAGAAAGGAACAAAAAAGAACTACAAATACAGCCAGAAAACAATGAACAAAATGGCAATGAGCACATACATATCAATAATTATTTTAAGCGTAAATGAACTAAATTCACCAATTAAAAGACAAAGAGTAGATGAATGGATAAAAAAAAAAACAAACAAGACTCATCTATTTGCCACCTCCAAGAGACTCACTTCAGAAGAAGGAACACACCTGTCTGTCTGAAAGTGAAGGGATGGAAAAAGTTACTCCACGCAAATGGAAATGAAGAGACATGTGGATTAGCTATACTCATATCAGACAAAATGGACTTTTAACAAAGACTTAATGATAAAGATGTCAATCCAGCAAGAAGATGTAACATTTTTTTAATGTATATGCACCTAACAGAGGAGCACTAAGATATATAAAGCAAACATTAATGAACTTAAAGGGAAAAACTGAAAGCATTACATAATCATAGGGGACTTTAACACTCCACTTACACCAGATGGATAGATCCTCAAGAACAAAAATCAGTAAGAAACATTGAATTTAAATAACACAATAGACCAGATAAACTTTATATATATCTCTCAATAAATTCAAGAAGACTGAAATCATATCAATCATTTTCTCTGACTACAATGATATTAAACTAGAAATCAATACAAGAAAAAAAATGAGAAAATCACAAAATATGGAGATTAAACAACATACTACTGAACAACTAATGCATCATCAAAGAAATCAAAGGAGAAAATAAAAAAAAAACCTAGAGACAAATGAAAACAGAAATATATCATACCAAAATCTAAGTGATGCAGCAGAAGTGGTTCTAGGAGGGAAGTTCATAGAAATACAGGGCTACTTCAAGAAACAAGAAAAATCCAAAATAAACAAGCTAACGTTACACCTGAAAGAACTAGGAAATGAAGAACAAATGAAGCTCAAAATTAGTAGAAGGAAGGAAATAATAAAGATTACAGTGGAAATAAGTGAAATAGAAAACAATAGAAAAAAATCAATGAAACTAAAAACTGATTCTTTGAAAATATAAAAAAATTGACAAATTTTTAGTTATATTAACTAAAAAAGGGAGAGAGAGGACTCAAATAAAATAGGAAATGAAAGAGAAGTTACAACTGATAACACAGAAATGCAAAGGATCATAAGAGACTACTACGAACAATTATATGTCAACAATTGCACAACCTAGACAGTAAATAAATTTTTAGAAACATACAATTTTCCAAGATTGAATCATGAAGAAATTTAAAAGATCTGATTACCAGTAAAGAGGTTGAAACAGTAATCAAGAATCGTTCAACAAACAAAAGCCAAGGACCAGATGACTTCACTGGCAAATTCAACAAAACACTCAAAGAATTAATCCTTCTCAAACATTTCCAAAAAATTTAAGAGGAAGAAAAACTTCTGAACACATTTTACAAAGCCAGCACTACCCTGATGCCAGAACCGGACATAGACATTGCAAAAAAAGGAGTTACAGGCCAACGTCCTTGATAAACACAGATGCAAAATACTTAACAAAATACTAGCAAATTGAATCCAAAAATACATTAAAAGGATCATATAACACAGTCAAATGAGATTTATTCTGGGGATGCAAGGATGGTTCAACATCCACAAATCAATTATTGTGATATATTGCATTAACAAAATGAAGGAAATGAAGGATAAAAATTATATTATCACCTCAATAGATGTAGAAAAAGCATCTGACAAAATTCAACATTAATTTTTGGTGAAAAGCTTTAACAAAGTGGATACAGAGGGAATGTACCTCAATGTAATAAAGACCCATGAATGAGAAGCCACACCTAATGTGTGTCCAACTGTGCTAAACATAACATTAAAGAAAATAACTAAAAGCTTTTCATCTTAAATTGGGAACAAGACAAGGATGCCTACTCTCACCACTTTTATTCAACAAAGCATTGGAAGTCATAGACAGAGAAATTAGGCATGAAAAAGAAATAAAAGTCATCCAAATTGGAAAGGAAGAAGTAAAACTGTCATATTTATATGACATGATAATAAATGGAGAGAACCCTAAAAGCTCCACCAAAAAATTGTTATAACTAGTAAATGAATTCAATAAAGGCACAGGATATAAAATCAATATACAGAAATCTGTGGCATTTTATACACTAATAACAAACTATCAGGAGGAGAAATTAAGAAAACAATCTTATTTACAATTGCATCAAAAATAATAAAATACCCAGGAATATATTTAACCAAGGAGCTGAAAGACTTGTACACTGAAAACTATGACACTGGTGAAAGAAATTGAAGAAGACACCAATAAGTGGAAAGATATTCTGTGTTCGTGGACTGGAAGAATTAACATTATTAAAATGTCCATACTACCCAAAGCAACCTACAGACTCAATGCAACTCTTATCAAAATTCCAAAGGCATATTTCACAGAACCAGAACAAATAATTCTACAATTTATACAGAACTTCAAAAGATTCTGAATAGCCAAAAAAATCTTGAGAGAGAAGAACAAAGCCAGAGGCATCACACTTACTGATTTCGAACTATACTACAGAGTTGTAGTGATCAAAATAAAAAATTTGTACTGGCATGAAAACAGACACACAGACCAAAGGAACACTGAGAGCCCAGAAATAAACTCATACACATATGGTCAATTAACTTACAAAAAAGGAGCAAAGAATATACAATGGAGAGATCATCAATAAAAGAAATTGAGAAAACTGGACAGCCACATGCAAAAGAATTGAAACTAGACCATAATCTTACACTATACACAAAAATCAACTCAAAATGAATTAAAGAGTTGAATGTAAGACCTGAAACCATAAAATTCCTAGAAGAGAAACAGGCAGTAACCTCACTGGCAATGGTCTTAGTGATGTTTTTGTGAACCTGCCAACAAAGGCAAGGGAAACAAAAGCAAAAATAAACAAGTGGGACCATATCAAACTAAAAAGCTTCTGCACAGCAAAGGAAACCATCATCAAAGCAAAAGACAACCTGCAGAATGGGAGAAAACATTCACAAATCATATGTTTGATAAGGGATTAATATCCAAAATCTATAACAAACTCATACAACTCAACAACAATAAAAACCCAATATAAATGGGAATAGGACTTGAATGGGCATTTTTCCAAAGAAGACACACAGATAACCAACAGGCACATGAAAAAATGTTAACATCACTAATTACTAGGGAGATGCATATCAAGACCCCAATAAGATATCATCTCACACTTATTAGAATGGGTATCATCAAAAGGACAAGAAATAACAAATATTGGAGAGGAAGTGAAGAAAAGAGAACCCCCTTGTATACTTTTGGTGAGACTGTAAATTGGTATGGCCATGACAGAAAACAATATGGAGATTTCTCAAAAACTTAATAAAACTACCATAAGACCCAGGTATTCTACTTCTGGGTATTTATTCAAAGAACATGAAAACACTAATTTGAAAAGATATATGGACTCCTGTGTTTATTGCAGCATTATTTACAATAGCCAAGATAGGGAAACAACTTAAGTGCCCATCAATGAATGAATGGGTAAAGAAGATGTGGTATGTATACACAATGGAATACTACTTAGCCATAAAAAGGTTTAAATCCTGCCATTTGTGACAACATGGATGGACCTTGAAGGTATTATTCTAAATGAAATAAGTCAGAGGGAGAAATATAAATACCATACGATTTCACTCATGTGTGAACTCAAAAAAGCCAAAACGTGTGAACAAACAAAATAAAACAAAACAAACTCGTAGATACAGAGATCAGATTAGTGGTTATCAGAGGGGAAGGGATTAGGTGGGTGAAACAAGTGAAGGGGTCAATTGTATGGTGATGGATAGTAACTAGACTTGTGGTGGTGATCACTCTGTAGTGTGCGCACATATCAAATTTTAACATCTGAAATTAATATAATAAATAAGTGGTTAATCCTAAGAGGAGAAGTAGAATTGAAAGGTAAAGTTGGGGGTATGGGAAGGTTTAAACTTTCCTTATTTCTGTATTATTTGATTTTGTTACCAGAATATGTTTTATGTATAACTTAACTAAAAGATATTCTTAAAATATATTTAAAAAATTGATCAGGCAAAGCACAATGAATTTAATAGTTCACTTTGAAAATCCTGAAATAAACTAATGCTTAGTTTAAAAAAAAGCCCAAGGGAGAGTATACTGTCTGACTGTTGTTTCTGTTTCCTCCAACAAGAGCATGCTTTTCAAGCTCCATAGAGCCCACTGATGCACAGAGGAGAAGGAAAGATAGGGGAGGAGATCCAGGCTCCAAATACTTACCTGTCAGGGATGCTCACTGAAAAATTGTTGTTAATTAACTTGGTGCAAAAATGAGGAATGGTAAGCAGATAAAAGACTTATTTTTACACAAAGGGATTTAAGTTCTTGTTTTAGAAGTTTCATTTTATGTGGACTATCCTCTCGTAGCACTCTCAGGAGTATCTGCTAAGCTTAATGGGCTGTCTTGTCCCCTGGCCTGCAAACCCTCTGGATGCCAGGTTACAGAGAAAGACCATAACAGGGTTAAACCTGCAGATTACAGAGCAAGGTCAAAAGCCCTGCCAACTTCCCATTCTCAAAGGTAGGTTCATGGAGCAGAAAAGGCGGGCAGTGGGAGGTCCTCTGGTCCTGGGAGCAGGGGAGGGAGCCACCATGTCATTGTCTGCTAAGCTGACACCTGTTCTCAGCAGGTGACTCAATCACTAATCCCTTAAAATAGCAGCTTGTTTCCTAAGCATTCTGAGTTCCTAGAGTGAAGAAGAAGAAAAAAAAACACTCATCGATGATTTCTTTTGAAGAGCCATACATTGTCATAGTATGAAATTTGGGAAAATATTTTGGAAAACACACAGAATTTAAAAATCAACTTTGAACACTTGAAACTAACATTGTAAATCGACTACACTTCAATAAAAAATAAGAAGGGATAAACTGGCCCTTCGAGATTTGTAGATACTGACAGGTATATGTAGAATAGATAAACAAGTTTATACTGTATAGCACAAGGAAATATATTCAAGATCTTGTAGTAGCTCACAGTGAAAAAGAATATGAAAATGAATATATGTATTTTCACGTATGACTGAAAAATTGTGCTGTACACCAGAATTGACACAATATTGTAAACTGACCATAACTCAATAAAAAAAAAGAAAAAAAAGAATTAAAAAAATCAACTTTGACCTTATTTCTAGAAATAACCTCTGTTAACATTTTCTTTGATAATGTTTATTATTTTTCTCTAACAATAGTAGAATGAAATAAAACTGCCTGTTTGTTATCCCACAAGTGCTGATATTTGATGTTTTTCCTTCCAGTGTTTTTTCTTCATACACACACACACACGTAAATTTTAAATGAAATGAAATCATATAGTATGTGCAGTTTTATATCCTATTTTTACACTTAATATTACATCATGGGCATTTTCCTTATCAGTGAGTGCTATTCAAGAATGTGATTGTAATTGGTTGTATGCTGTTTTACTAGATGAATCAGCGACCATTCATTTAACCCTTACCTCAGTGTTGGAGTTTGGCTTGTTTCTAGTTTGTTACCCTTTGAAAATAACGCCATTATAAATATCCTTTTATGGAAATCTTCACTTAGGACCAATTTCTAAAGGTTGAATTTCTAGGTCAAAGACCATGGACATTTTTAAGGCTTTTGATACATATTGTTGCCTTGTCCTCCAGAAAGGCTGCATCCTTCACAGCCCCCAGTGGGCAAGTGAGTGCCCACTTCTTGTCAATTTCTGCCAGACTTGCACTTTCTGCCTGCGATGCCTCCCTGCTTTGTGCAATCCCATCCCACCACTGCCATCTTGTGTCCTCCCTATGTGGCTTTCCTAGGAGAGAAAGGACACCTGGTCTTTGGACTATTCGAAACACTCTTCCTATATTCCCCTAAAGACTGTCACTGCTCTATGGTTATTTCTGTGTTTGCTTTGAGGTGGTGTGGAGTCCCTTCATTTTGACCAGTTGGGTGGATCCTACCTGTCCCTCTGCACTCAGCTCACACCTTATCTCTGCTGCAAAGCTTCCCCTGACACTCCAGCCTGGTTTAGGAGCCTCTCCTTGGTACTCCCCTCAGTCTTTACCTGTCAAAATTCTTGTCACATTGTACCATGTGCTCAGCTGTCTCCTCTCCAGATGTGAGCTCCCTGAAGGTAGGGCCGGGTCTTTTCCCACTGTATCTTCAGTGCCTGACACTGTACCTGGCAGACGTGGCTATTCTATAGATGCTGAATAAATGCTTACTTTATTTAAACAATTCTTGAACATTCACCTCTATTTCCTTACCCTGTATTCTATCCTATTCCCCCTAAATATTTACAGAGAGTTTTTCTAATTGTATAAGAATCTCGTAGTTCTATTTATCTTATTTTATCCTATTTTTCTAAATTTATTGAGGTATGATTGACATACAATATTGTGTAAGTTTAAGGTGTACAACATGATGATTTGATCCACTTATATATTGTAAAATAATTGTCAAAATAAGCTTAGATAACACATCTATCACCTCACATAGTTACTATGGTGGGTTTTTTTTTGGGATGAGAAATTTTAAGATCTACTTTTTTAGCAACTTTCAAGTATATAATACAGCATTATTAACTCTAATTACCAGGCTTCACATTAGCTCCTCAGTACTTATTCACCTTATAACTAGAAGTTTGCACTCTTTGACCAACAATACCTAATTTCCCCACCTCCAACCCCAGCAACTACCATTCTAGTCCCTGTTTCTGAAAGTTCAGCTTTTTAAGATTCCACATATAAAGTGAGATCATACAACATTTGTCTTTCTCTGTCTGACTTATTTAACTTAGAACAACGCCCTCAGTTTGCATCCATGTTGTTGCAAATGGCAGGATTTCTTTCCTTTTTATAGCTGAATAATATTCAATTATACATATATGTATTTTTCTTTTTCCCTTTATCCATTCATTCATCAATGGACACTTACGTTGCTTCCACATCTTGGCTGTTGTAAATAATGCTGCAATGAACATGGGACAGTAGATATCTCTTTGAGATAGTTATTTCATTTCCTTCTGATATATACCCAGAAGTGGAATTTCTGGATCATATGGTAATTCTATTTGTAATTTTTTGAGGAAATACCATACTGTTTTCCTTAGTGGCTTCACCAATTTACATTCCCACCACAGTGCACAGGAGTTCCTTTTTTTGCCACAGTTTTACCAACACGTGACAAGTTATCAGAATGATAATACCCATTCTGACAGGTGTAAACTGGTGTCTCATTGTGGTTTAGATTTATATTTCCCTGATTAGTGATGTTGAGCACAAGTTCATATGACTGTTGGCTGTATATCTTCTTCAGAAAAATGTCTATTTAGATCCTTTGCACATTTTAAAATTGGATTATGTGATGTTGTTGTTGTATATTTTTTTTTTTGCTCAAGTTGTGTGAGTTCCTTATATATTTTAGATATTCACCCCTTATCAGATATATGACTTGCAAATATTTTCTCTCGTTCTGTAAGATACTTTTCCTCCTATCAATTGTCCATTTTTTTTTGCTATGCAGGAACTTTTAGTTTGACTTGGTCCTCCTTGTTTATTTTTGCTTTTATTGTTTGTGCTTTAGGTGTTGTATCCAAAAAAATTGTTGCTAAAACCAATGCCAAGAAGTTTTTTTACTATGTTTTCTCTTAGGAGTTTTATGGTTTCAGGTATTACATTCAAATCTTTAATCCATTTTGAGTTAATTTTTGTGTGTGGTGTAAGACAGTGGTCTAGTTTTATGCTTTTGCATGTGGCTGTGTAGTTTTCCCAATTCTATTTATTGAAGAGACTATCCTCTCTGTTATATGTTCTTTGCTCCTTTGTCATAAATTAATTGGCCATACGTACATGGGTTTATTTCTAGACTCTCAATTCCATTCTATTGGTCTGTGTGTGTGTGTTTTTATGCCAGTACTATACTGTTTTGATTTTTATAGTTTGTAGTATAGTTTTAAATCAGAAATTGTGATGCCTCTGGCTTTGTTCTTCTTTGTTTTGGCTATTTAGGGTCTTTTGTGGGTCTATACAAATTTTAGGATTGTTTTTTCTATTTCTGTAAAAAATGCCATTGAAATTTTGATACAGCCTGGGTATCTAGCAATTCTTAATCATTTATTGATAACCTAGAGTTGACCTCAGGTTACCAAAAAAGGAAGAAGGGAAAGAAAAGGAATGAGGAAAAGAAAAAGAGAAAGGAGAAATATATTAGAAAATAAATTTTTATACTTGACATTTCTATGTGATTTTATAGTTTACAGTGTTATTTCATATGCTAGTGGCAATTTTAAGCCTCCTCCTGATAAGGACAGACCTTCATGCTAGATGCTGTAATAGCATTCTGCAGCATCTTCCATATCACCTTTTACAATTGTTGGTATATCATTATTAGTGCCCACTGATGTGATCCCCAATACCTAGTGCAGTGCTCAATTCATTGAAGCTACTTAGCAAATATTTATGAACTCTGGGGGAAAGCATTATTATCTCCTTCTTGTAGACATATCATTAGAGAACTGACATTTCAATCTAAGGAGCTGGATTCCAAGTTTGGTGCTCTTTCCATGTCAGCTAACGTAGTGAACATTTATCACCCATGGGAAAAAATGGAAGGGGAAAATAATTGAGGGAAAGAAGAGAGGCACGAGAGGAGGAGGAAATCATAGAGATGGAGAGAAGTGGTTTGAAATTACACCTGATGATGAAGCAAGGATAAATACAGAGCATTGATGTACATGGGATGTGGCATTTGTGGGTCCATCAAGCTTAGCAAACCAAGAATTTCACTCAGAACAGATGCATTTCTAAAACCAGTAAAGCATAAAAATTCAATAGTACTTCCCCCATTGTAGCTCTCTGTACTCTCAGGCCAAACAAACAGTACTGCCACAGCTTTGAGAATGTGCCAAGTGGTAGTGGGAGCAAAGTCCTCCAGAGAATCCATGGGTAGGATCAAGCTGCCTCCTCCTGGCTTCATACAACCGGAGTGTAGAGGGTTAGATGAAGCTTTTCTGTAGATAGGGAGATGTGCCTTCTGGAGTGGTACAGATGAGGACTAACAAATTCTATGACATGGATGTCACCACTTTTCATTTTGTAGCATTTCTGAACTCTTGGAAGGCAGCAGAGCCTATAGGTTAAGAGTACAGGCTGTGGAGCCAGAATTGGCTTGGGGTGGAAACTTGGTTCAGTTACCTCCTTGTATAAGCGTGGGCAAGTTACTCAACCTTTCTGTGATCTAGTTTCCTCATTTGTAATGTGGGAATAATAAAAGTACCTAACTCAAAGGGGTGTTGTGAAGATAAAATGGGATAATGCATGTAAAGGACGTAGAATAGAGTCTGGCCCGTGGCCAAAACTCAATAAACGTTGACTGTCTTTTTTAGGATTGCTTTCCAGTTGCACATATGGAGGAAACTGTCTGCAATTCTGTTCAGTAATCAATGAGCGTGGTGCCATTTTCCACTATCTGAGTTCCTCTAAGAATTCCTAGTCAACTGAAGGCACCCACAAGACCACACCTTAGTATCCTACCCTTGGTCAAAGTTTTTGGGAAAGTGAACAGACTCATCAAGAGCCACTGACATCTAACCCCTTAGGGTAGGTCACCTTCTACCCATACCTCAGCAGAGTTCCATAGGTTACATGGCATTCTCTTCCCTTAACTTGCCATTGATATTCACTTCAAGATAACACTAGCCATGAAGCTGGAGTTGGACTCCAAAAATCTACTGTAGTCACCCCAAAAGCTAGTCCTAGAAAACCTAGCAATTGCAGCTCAGTACTTTCGTAGACACACTAATTACAAGTGGTCTAAGTAAGAACCATTAGGTGGTTTTTTTGGCCAGCATGTTATCCATTTGGTGGTATGTGTGTATGTATGTATGTATCTGTCTATCTTTCTACTTACCTGAATTTCAACATTTTTAGTCAGGGCATGTATTCCCCAATCTGTTGACATATTTTTGTTACTGGGTAGAGCAGACAGGTGCCCCATTCTAGATTCAGCTCACCAACAACTTCCCCTGGCACTGGCATTTATTTGTCATTGGTAAAGTTTTTTGGTTATATCAGGCCACATGTTCCTCTGCAACTCTTTCCTTGCTCTAGGTCTCCACTGAATACATAAAACTATCTGAGCCCCTCATCAGGGTTTTCCAGATCCTCCATGACCTGGCCCCTGATCACACTTCCATCTTCCTCTCTTGTCCCTTTGCACCTTTCCATCTTTTCCCTGCATCTAGCCTCAGAATTTTAAGTGCCAGCCAGAGGAGCCAGGGTGGTTCTTGGCACTCTGTGCATATATTTACTTTCTTGCCTTTGCTTATGTTGTCTCTTCCCATATCACTTGCCTAATATCTCCTCATATTTTGGAACTTAGTTCATTCCTTACATCCTTCTGGAGTTTTTCTCTGATCCCCTTCTGCTGGATCAGATTTCCCTAGAATATTCTGACCAAATGTCTATCCTATTCCTTATACATTGTGTCATAATTTATGTATTGCATTTTTGTCCTTATACCTCCTTGACAATAGAAATCATTTCTTATCTGCTTTCTAATGCCCATAGTATCTGGTATATACTAGGCCCTCAATAAGTGTCTGTTGAATGAATTCGAATGATTATGACTAAAGATGTGAAAAACAAACAATATAAAAAGAAAACAACAACAACAAAAAAGCTATTTATGAGACACTATTAAAAGACAGACAGGACCAAAAGGCAGAATTAAATATACTTTCTAAAAATGACAACATTATAGTTATTAAAATTAAAAACCTAACAATGGATTGAACAGCAAATCAGACAGAATTAAAGGGAAATTCACAAACTGAATTGCAGCACAGAGTAGTTAAAACAGAAAATGTGAAAGAGAACTTAAGACACACAGACACACATATACACACACACAGAGAGAAGAGAGAGAGAAAAAGAGATACTAAAGCAAAAGTTATTGTAGAAAAAGAATATTTGAAAAGAGAATGGCTGACAAGTTTCTAGCATTGATAAAAGACAAGAATTCTCTCATTCAGAAATCATGAGTCTTGACAAAATATACAAAAGGGAAAATCCACACCTAGACATATAAAAATGTAATGCATTATAGAAGAAAATGTCATAAAAGCAAAGAACAGACTTCACCTAGAGAGAAATGATCATTAGAATGACAGTAGCTTCTCAACCATTACAATGGAAACTAGAACACAATGGGGGAATAATAGCTAAAAATGCTGAGAAACAACTTAAGTGTCCATCAACAGATGAACGGGTAAACAAAATATGGTATATATACAACACAGAATATAAATCAGCTGTAAAAAGGGATGAAATTCTGATACGTCCTATAACATGGATGAACTTTGAAAACATTATGCTAATATTGTATGCTAATATTGACAAATATTGTATGTTTCCACTTATATGAGATACCTAGAAAAGGCAATTAATAGAGACAGACAGTAGAATAGAAGTTATCAGGGACTGGAGGAAGGGAAGAAGTTATTGTTTAATGGGTACAGAGTTTCTGTTTGGGTGATGAAAAAGTTCTGGAAATGGATCATAGTGACAGTTACACAATATTGTGAATGTGCTTAATGCCACTGAATTGTACATTTAAAATGTTTAAAATGGTAAATTTTATGTTATGTATGTACCACAATAAAAATGATGAAAGACACTAAATAGTAATTTGGAAGTCTTTGTTGAGATAAGTTACAACAATAAAGGCAAAATAAATATACTTGCAAAGAAGAAATGTTGACTCAGTTACCACTAATAGATCTTTGATGAAAGAACTACAAATAAAAGAACTTAAGGAAAACCCTAAAGGAAGTTATAATAGACAAGAAGGAATGGTAGGTAAGAAATTGATAGACATGTGACTAAATCTAAATAAGCAATAGCCACATAGAACAATAATAATACTGAATATATTTAATAGTAAGACCAAGAAGTATCTAAAATGCTAGTCAACTTTAACATGTGAAATAATATAGATGATCAGTGTTAAAAAAATTTAGGTCTTTGTATTGTTTGGATGAGACTATGGATACTGACTAATATTAGATGTTGAGTATGCCTGTTTAAAATTTAAAGAAGCAGTAACAACAAAAAAATGGAAATTATAAAGTAGTAGCAGGGGGAATAGAGAGTAAGTGAAACTCAATCCAATGAAAGGCAACAGAGGAGAAAATTTTGTATAGAAAAATTAGAATAAGTAGAAGGACAAAATAAGATGATGAAACTAAAGCCTAATTATCAATAATCACAATAAATATAAATGCACCAAACTTGTTGTTTAAGATGTTAATTGCTAAAATTTAGCTGTATCTGGATACAAGGGACATACTTAAAACAAAGACAGAGAAAAGTTGAAAGTAATAAAAAAAATACATGCTAAATGAACAACTAACCAAAATACATTTTAAAAATGTATTACAAGGTCAAAATGATAATGATAAAAAATTCTATAAGAAGAAATAATTTAAAACTTGTATGCACCTAATAACATAGCCTCAGATTATATAAAGCATGTTGTCAGAATTATAAGAACATGATAAAGCTATTATCAGTATTGTATCAATGAACTGTGTATTAAATAGTATTTTATAGATGAAATATACAATGATCTAGTGAAGGATATAGAAGATTTGAACAACAGGACTAAGCAGCTAAAAAATTAATAAATAAAATTGATATATATTATAATACATAATTGATTAAAAATTTATCACTTACTATGAGGTAAATTTGTACATATATTTATTAAATATATATTTACATATATAACTTATATATATGTAAATTTACCTGATACTAGGTCACAGCTTTCAAATATCAAAACTTTACTGGCAGGCAGACTCTACTTTCTGATCATAATACAATTCAGTTAGAAATCTATAAAAATGTGACTGACAGCTTTCATACATTTGGGAATTTAAAGGGCCCATATGTAAGTAATTTGGAGGTGGCAGAAGAAATCCTAAGAAAAGAAATACTAGAAGTGAATAACAATAAAAATGCAAAGCATCAGAAATAATTTAAGGATGGGATGGATGGAAGGCAGAGAGCTATATTTTCCATGTGAGAATTTTCAAGATCCTTAGTCATTAAGATAGACTTTTTTGGGCAGAAACTGCCCTGCTGCCCAGAGATGAATGTGTGGCACGGTGGACCACAACAACAATTTCCATGCTGGGTTCATTAACATGCACCAGTAATCAAGAAGTATGCTCTGCTTGAATTCTTACTAAAACAAGTACTATAACAGGCAGTCTGCTAAGGGTCAGGAGAACCAAAGAATTCAAGGGAGTAACAATAAAGTACTTCATCACTACCTTGGAAGTTCAGTCCAACTCTTCCTGTAGGTAAACAGTATTTCTGTTAAGAGAAAGGGAGACCAGAATAATGGTTAACATGGAACAGGATTAAGTAACCAAATACAGATCCCAGGGCTAGGAGAAAATGATTTGGGTGTGGTTTCTTCCATAACTTAGAGGAAGTTCTCAAATGAGCTCACATTTGGGGGAAAGCAGCAGATGATAACAGCCACATCCAAGGACTACCTTCCCCTGTCCTCAGAGGCAGCTTAGGGTCTCAACTAGAAACTGCATCTCTCTAATGTGCTGCTTACATGGCAGAATAGGCCACCAGCAAGACTGTGGCAGTAATTTTGCCTCTTACTTGTGGTGTTTCAAGGCCCAAGTGTGGGTAAGATGGAACCCAATAATTGGCTGTTAGGAGATGGCCTCACACTTGCTTCCTTTAGGGTAAACAGGGAAATCTTATCTCTAGGCATACTGCCCTCTCCAGAGTCCAGGACTGGGCCTCTCTGCTGGACATCACCTTGTGTTTACTCCAGTGTGACTCCAACTCCTTTCATGAGCCATAATGTGTAGAGGAGTGGGGGAGGGGGTAAGAAACTGCCTTAGCCAAGACTCTTGTAGGGAGGAAGACTTAAGTATGAATATGGATATGTCTCTGTCTGGGAAACTTCCCATTACCTAGTCTAAAAGATTTATTAGAAGGGGCTGATAAATCCAGTCAAGTTCACTCTGTAGCACCCCACAGGTACAAGAAAGTAATGGCTCTCAAATCTGTGAGAGCAGTGATTCCTAAAATTTAATGTGATAAGACTCTCCTGGCAGGCACATTAAAACAATTTCCTGGGCCCTTTCCCCAGAGGTCATAATTCAGTAGATTGGAGTGGGGCTTGTGAATTTGCATTTTTCACGGGCACCCATCTGATACAGCCTTGCTGGTCTGAGGATCCTACTTTGAAATACTATAGGAAAAGATTGGGGAGAAAAGCAGGGGTGGAGGTGAAGAGAGGGAGACATTGAACTGCTGGAGTCCCTACAGCATCCATTTATATATCAGATAGCTTTTTTTGCAGGGGGTTGGAGGGGGAGATTGGGTGAATCTACGAAAATTCCCAGCTTTTACTCTCCCCTGCCACTTAAAGATTGTTCTGACTTTGGATCCTGTTTATTGCTCTCCTCTGCACAAGGAGGGGACTAATTTCTTAGTTTAGAGGGGCAGAAAATGGACAGTGGGGGATGGAGAGAGAGCTGGAGAGATGAGAAGAAAAGGAAAGGGCGGAAAGACAGGAGGTTCAGGGTCCAGTGATGGTGGAGCTTTCCAGGCAGTTTTGGAGAGAGATGTGGGAGCAGCTGTGGGGCATGAGGGAAGTGGAGGAGAGAAGAAAGAGAATTTCTTTGAGTGCCAGGGCCCTTAGGGTGCAAGAGTGTGGTCTGAGGCAGCCCATAGGTATTTGAGAGATGCTGGAAGCACCTCAAGTTATTTTGAAATTACTTTTTGATTGCTGGGTGGTGTGTCTTAGGGTGTGACACTGCTCTGAGACCCTGGTCTTTGGCTCCACTGGGGTTACAAAAGCATGGCACTTCTGACATGTGTGGGAGACTAGGGGGCCCAGGTGGGACCACTCAGTCCCTCAGCCTCATGAAGACCCTCCATGTTTCTCCCTGGACCAACTGTTGCAACGGTTTCCTACTGTTATTCTGCTTTAAGGTCCTCCTCCCACCTCCCTCCACACACAGCCATTAGCCTAATCAGCCTAACCCAGAATTCTGATAACAACAGCTAACATTCAGTGGCTCTGCCAACAGAGCCCTTGGCCCCCTGGAACCTCAGATTCCCTAGTGTTACAGCAGGCTCTCATTTCTCCTCCAAGCCTCTTTAGTAGAGGGCTTGTTTCAGGTTCCACTGACTATTGATTTTAACCAACATAACTTTCAAGGCATTCAAGGCTTCATATTCCTTGTTCGAATCAATGCTTCTAGTGTTCCTTTCTCCACACCTCTGTTCCTTGGATATTTACTTACAGTTTCCCACCTCCATGCCTTTGCACATGCTGTTCCTGCCACCTGGAATGCTCTCCTTATCACCTCTCCCTAGTAAGATCAACCCATTCTTCAAGGCTTTAGGAACCTCCTATGATCATCTCTACTCATCCCTCCCATCAGGGAACTTTATTTGTACTTCCTTATATTAAAACTCTGATGCTACTGTAGTTGCCTGTGTTCTAGTCTTACCTGTCTTTTAAGACCGGTGCTGTCCAATAGCCACTTGTGCCTATTTAAATTAATTAAAATAAAAAATTAAATTCCCTACATTTCAAATGCTTAATAGCCCATGCAGCCAGTGGTTACCGTACTGGGCAGTATGTATAGAAAACATTTCCACTATTGCAGAAGGTTCTACTGGACAATGCTGGAACTATGCATCATGCACTCTCTCTTAGGTTTATTGAATAAAAGTTAGTTGCATTGAATCAATTATAATTTTATTGGCTGCTTTGTCTTGATTTCTCACCCAGAACTGGAGCTTTATATTTTCAGCTTTTAAAAAGGCATGTGTTACCACCTGGCTCTCTTTTTTTTGAGGACGGGCTATGTTCTGTTGAGGTGAAGCCCCATCCTCCTGCTCTGTGGGTTGCCTTCATTACAGGGCCTTTCTAAGAGTCATTTGGTGTGCCATCTTCTTCCAGGTGTGTCCCAGGTCACTTCTCCTGCCCTACCCCTTGAGCAGTGTTCTTCTGCAATAAGGCCTTAGGAGAAACAGCAGAGGCTTGTAACCATCAAGGTTACACTGCCACTCAGGAGAGGTTGCCAGTCTTTCTAGACAGACCCTTATGCCTGCAGGTGGCAAACGACACGGATACAAGGACACCTATGACAATTAGCAATAGCATTTGTCTTTCTCATTACTTTCTTGAAAAATCAATTGTCTGTAGAATAGGCTTTTGGGAAGAAACCATAAGACCAGAATGACCACAAGAGGGCACCAGCACACCTTAAACAACCTTTACCTCCGAAAACCCCGGGAAGGTTTCTGGTTGCAAGGGCAGGATAGAACGAATACATATCAGATCGCAAAGGAATAGAAAAAAGGGGGAAAAAAACCCCAGACCCATCACAGTGTTATGTCTAACCAGAAGGACTGCTTACCATATATTTTATGCATCCAGAACCTCCTTAAATATAGGAATAACAAGAATATTATACAACAATAGCCAGACAAGGGATTAGGTTGAAAATACTCCAAACAGGGATGTGAATAGGTCAGTAGACTTTAAAGCAGAATAAACCTCACTTCGAAGCAAGGTAGCTATGGAAACATTACCAAAATCATTCCGTTACTTCATGGCTGCCGTGGTTTCTGCAGCCAGGAAATGCTGTCAAGGGAGGGCAGAATATTATTTTCTTATAAATAATACAACACAGAATCCTATATGGAAAGTTGCAAGAAATTAGATTTCAGAGGTAGAGATGTTTCAACAAAAATACCCAACAGCTTTAATTTCGTTTCTGATAACTTGGCTCTGGGTTTGCAGTTGTTAAGTTTTTCTCTATTTCTGTTTCCTGCTGCAGAAAAGTAGCCTGTGAGAGATTCATTTCCACATCTCTGGATATATTATATACACACAAATTGCGTGCACATTTAGCATGGCTGATGGAAGTCACCTGTTCAACCCTGGTATGACCCATGTGAGGGCGGGTGACCATAGTTCTTAGATAAGGGGTTGATTTTTTGGTAAGGAATAAGCCTGGAGCTATGCTGCTGAAGGCCACAGGGTTCTGCTACTGACTCTCTGAGACCCTAGACCAACTGCCCATGCCCTTGAACTTGCCAGCAAACCCCAGTGTGCACAGAAAGGCCACTATATGTGGCTGTTCCCTGACCACGTTGATCATGTAGGTGGGGGTGTGGGTAAACGAAGTAGGTTGGTGTAAGAGGGGTATGTGTTTGGTAAGTTGGGTAAATGTGGTATCTGTGCTGGAAATATGCTAAATATCAGGCCGGTGGTGCTTGGGACTAAGAGTGAAATGCTGGTGCTATTATGAGGTCATTCAGCCATCCTGGCCCGAGAAGCACCATCTATCCCCACTGAGTCTCAAGGGAGCTGTTTAAACAAACAACAATAACAAATTGGGAATCAAATGCCCAATGCAACAACACAGCATGCTTTGGTAAGAGACCAAGTTGTCCATGTGCTTGAGGTCTCAAGACTAAGTGACAAGTGGAATCTCCTAGCCTCCCCCGAACCTACACATTGGGGTGTGACTTCTGGCCACATAGAGAAAGGAATTCAGAGATCTGGGGGTGGGTTGCGATATAGCTTAACAGTACGGGTGGGGAAAGAGGAGAGGAAAAGAGCAGAGTAGCCTTGACTCTTAACTTAAAAAGAAAGTGGTCCATTCAATATCCTGAGGGTGGAGGTGGGTTGGAATTTTGTACAGTCAAACTTTTCCCAGGGAAAGAGATCTTAGTTTCCTCCTTGTCCAGAGAAGTGGCTTTAGCACTTTAGTGAGCATCAGAATCACCCCAGTTTCTGATTCAGTAGGTCTGGAGCGAGGCCAAAGACTCTTCCAATCAACTACTGAGGATGCTGATGTCGCTGGTTCAGGGACCACAATTTTTCAACCACACCTCTAGAACATTGCAGGTGGCTTAGGTCAAGTATCAACAATGTAAATGTGATATGGGTTTAATTCTGTCCCTGAAACAAGGGATAATTACTTAGGGCTCATTACTTACAGAAAAATGTCTAATTCACACATCATACAGTTCCCCTATTGGAAGTGTATAATTTAATGGTTTTTGGTAGGTTCACAGAGTTGTGTAAGTCTGCCGGATAAATTTCATCACTCCAAAAAGGAACCCCATACTTATCAGCAATCATTCCCCATGCCTCCCAACTCCTCCAGCCATATACAACCATTAAATACCTTCTGTCTCTATAGATTTGCCTATTCTGGACATTTCATGTAAATGGAATCCTACAACATGTGGTCTTTTGTGGCTGGCTTCTCTAACTTAGCATGAGGTTTCCAAAGTTCATCCATAATGTAGCATGTACTAGTGCTTCATTTCTTTATATTGCTTAATAATATTTCATTGTGTGTGTGTATACCATGTTTTATTTATCCGTTCATTAGCTAATGGGTATTTGGGTTGTTTCTACTTTTTGGTTATTATGAATAAAGCTGCTATAAACATTCATGTATAATTTTTTGTGTGGCTAAATAATTTTATCTTTCTTGGGTATATATTCAGGAATGGATTGGCTGGGTTATATGATAACTGTATATTTAGCATTTTGAGGAATTGCCAAATCGTTTTCCAAAGTGGCTGAAATTTTACATTTTACATTCCCATCACCAGTGAGGGTCCAGTTTCTCCATATCCTCACCAACTCTTGTCTTTTGACTGAAGTCATTCTAAGTGGGCCTTAAGTGGTATCTCATGCTGTTTTGATTTGTATTTCTGTGATGGTTAATGATGTTGAGCGTCTTTTCATGTACTTATTGGCTATTTGTGTATCTTCTCTGGAGAAATGCTTTTTCTGATCCTTTGGCCATTTTAAATTGGGTTATTAGTCTTTTTATTGTTGAGTTGTAAGTGTTCTTTGCATTCTTTATATAAATCCTTTGCAGAGATATGACTCAAAAACATTTCTCACTTTATGTGTATGCTGTCTTTACACTTTCCTAATGATGTCTTTCGAAGAATGAAAGCTTTTTAAAAGTTTGATGATGTGCAATTTATCCATTTTTTCTTTGACCACTTATGCTTTTGGTATCATATCTAAGAAGCCATTGCCTAATCCAATGTCATGAAGATTAATTTCTATGTTTTCTTCTAAGTGTTTTATAGTTTTAGCTCTTACATTTGTGCCTATGATCAATTTGGAGTTAATTTTTGTGTATGATGTAAGGAAAGGGACCAACTTCAGTTGTCATCCATTTAAAACATGGTAAAAAAAAAAACTAGAGCAACAAAAGAGCCCCCTTTTTTGTGTGAACTTTTAAATATTGATGTGGTTTGAACAGTATTTATTTATTTATTTGTTTATTTATTTATTTTCAACCATTTAATTTAGTTTTATTCTATTTTTTCATTTGCAGTTTTAATAGGTAGAATTGTTACAATTTGACTGCACATGTACAATATATTGCATGTAAATAAATATACACAATATATTGCACATATTTAAAAATTTTACATATATGTATTGTTCATTGTTTCTAAATACGTTTGAGCTTTAGCTTTTTAAACTTTCATAGTTATCAAAGGAATAAAGCCAACCACAAGATAAGAATTAATTCAAAAAGATACATACACTCTGCTATTAACAGCAACATTATTTATAATCGCCAAGATATGGAAGCATCCTAAATGCACATCAATAGATGAATGGACAAAGAAGATGCAGCATATATATGTAATGGAATATAACTCACCCACAAGAAAGAAGGGCATTTTGCCATTTGCAGCCTTTCATTCACTTTTTTTTTCACTTCAGAAACCAGAATTTTATAACTGGCATAAACATTTCCGTTGCATCAAAAACAACAAAATACCTAGAAATGAACTTAACCAAAGAGGTTACCTATACTCTGAGAACTGTAAAACATTGATGAAAGAAATTGAAGATGATACAAAGAAATGAAAAGATATCTTGTGCTCTTGGATTGGAAGAATCAACATTATCAAAATAGTCATACTACCCAAAGCAATCTACAGATACAATGCAGCCTCTATCAAAATACTCACATTTTTCACAGGCCTAGAACAAACAATTCCAAAATTTATATGGAACCATAAAAGACCCCAAACTGCCAAAGCAATCTTTTGTAGGTCTTTTCCTCCCTTTTTCTTCTTTTTTGAACAGTATTTATTTTTGTGGTTGTGACCATAACTGATCAAATATATTCATTTATCCAATAGATAATTTCAGAGCATCTAATTTGTGCCAAGCATGTCTAAGTTGCTGGTGATACAGCAACAAAGAAAGCAAAGATCTTGCCTACGTGTAGTTTACATGCTAGTGAGGAAGATGTTTCCAAGTCAAATAAATAAATAAATAAATAAATAATATATTGCAGTAGCAATAAGCATTATGAAGGAAAAGCAGAGTGAAAGAATAGGAGTGATGTGAGGGTTCAGGAAAGAATACTGTTTTATATTGAGTAGAAAAGTCAGGAAATGCTTCTCCATAGTGGCCACATTTGTTAGGTGACCTGAATTACATAAGAAGGCAAGCCTCTGTAAACATCTGGAAGAGAGAGAAGATGCTAATGGCGTGGAGAAAGAGAATGCTTGGATTCTTCTAGGAAGAGGAAGTAAGGTAGTGGGGCTAGAGTATGACACAAGAGGGGAAAATGGGTGGAAAATGAAACTGGTGAGGGAGTCAGGGGCCAGATCTATGGGAAAACCAGACTTCCCCAGATTTTCTGATATTTTGCCTGGCAACGTATCTTGGCCTACAATATTTACATTGGCCTTGAGCAAAAGTCAAAACCATTCTTTCTCTCTCTTTGAATCTAATACCTGCTTAACATTTTTAGTAAACAGATTAAGAATAAAGAATACAAATAATTATGTGAACATAATTCTAAGCATAGATTTCCTTGAAAATAAACAAACACCAAAATAATTCAAAAGAAAAAAGTAATTGAAATAAAGAAACTTTCAGAGTTTTTCGTTTCTTTTCCTAAGTTATTTCCATTAACCAAACTTTCCCCTTTCTTTGTTTAAAGTCCGTGGCCAGGTTTGCAGGCTGCCTGTGAAAATTTCTCTTCCATAACTGAGTAACAGGAAGCAGCCTGTGGAAGGGGAGTCTTTTACTACAATTTGTAACTAATTTTCTAAAGTCTATTTTGTACCAATTTATTTAAGTTAAAAAAAAAAAAGGAAAATTGCTTCTCCCCAAAAAAGAAATTTTCAAAGTGAAAACAAACAAACAAAGAAAAGAAAACAAACTTACAATTGACTACAATTCCCATACTCTCTTGCAGCAGTTGGGGCCATGTGACCAGTTCTCACCAATGATATGAGTGGAAGTGATGTGTACCACTTCTAAGCTGTGGCCTTTAACAGGCAGGTGAAGCTTCTCTTGGTTCTTTCCCTTTTCAGCAGCTAGATGCAGAGGTTGCAGAGAAAGATGAGGCTTGAGAGGATGGTTTAGCCACAAATTGAAGGAGCCTGAGTCCCTGAGTCAGTATGTGATGAAGAGCTTCCTGAAGAAATGCTTGCCTTGGATTGTTATGTGATTTGAGCGTTTACATTTGTGAATACCTTTGCTAAAGCAATTTGGCCTACCATAACTGATATAAAACTCAACTTAGAAAGACACAAAACAGACTTCTTGGAAAGCCATACTGAAAGAGACTAGGTTTGAGAACAATGTTAGACTGGATCTGAGAAAGAGGCATCTGGGCTGAGGAGGTCTGGGATCTAATGGGGCCTCCTCTCTGGTCATATGCATATTGAGCCCCTGCATGGCTACACATCTTTTCATTTTTTTCCTGTGTCCTTAGCAGTGGAGATGAAGGGGTGGGTGTGGGTGATAGTGGGAATGTGGCAGCAGTAATGGGGCAGGCATGAGCCCTTCAAAGTGTCTTCTGGAGCTCCTGGACAAGTGGGCTGAGATGGCACCTGACCCAGGAGGGTCACAGGGCCCTGAGTATGTCCATCATCTCTGTTCTGCCAATGGGCTGAGGACTGCAGACCCCTCAGTAGACCATAAATGGGAGCTTATTGGTTCAATAGCACACTGACTCGTTTTAAGCGAAAAGAATAAAGATTTTTATTAGGGACTGTAAGCAGCATTCAATAATCCTCAAATTCACCTCATCAAAAATCAAGCCACAATCAATCAAACATAACAGTAGTTCATTCTTGCACAATTCATGAGTTAGGGCAAAACACTCATCACCTTATGTTAGGACATTAAGATAATTACTTAGCTCTTGAGGGCAGGCAATGAGGAGCTATACCTCATTTCTGATCACATAAACCAGATGTTATGGAAAGAGAGGTCGTTTGTATGAGGCAGAGAGAATTCTGGGCTGAATTCTTTGTGAATTCTTTGTGGCACTGGCTACAAAGGTCAAATGGTCACTAGTGGATCTGGGCCCAAACTTAGCTGAGAAAAATAGATGAGGCATGCTAACTTTGGGCAAGTCAAGTAAGTTAGAGGTGAGGCAAACTTAGGTGAGTGTAGTAAATGATGACCTCCCAATTTTGACAAGTGTTTGATGATTTAAAGATGAGAAATCTGCCTGTAACCTTGCCTCTGTTTGTACTTGTGCTTTCTATTGTTTTTGGTTCTTTTCCCCTAGAATTTTTTTAAAACCTGGAAGTTCAGAAGATGTTTTCACTTTTGTCTCTGCTGGACTAAGAGAAAAAAGATACTTATTAAAATCTAAGCCAAGAGAGGTAGGAAGAACAAACTGCCACCAGCAGTTATGGTGTCAGTGGTCATCTCTAGGGTAAGTAAAGACAGGGGTCCTCCCTGGGAGAGAGTTAAGGATGGAGCTGGTTGGTCCTCTTTCTATCCTTGAGTTTTTCCTCACAAGCTTTCGTGTGTGTGTGTGTGTGTGTGTGTGGTTGTTGTTAACTTTTTTGGAAATAATTTTAAACTTACAGTAAAGTTGCAAGAATAGAAATAGAACACAGATCACCCATATATTCTTTGCCCATATTCATGTATTTTAACAGTTTGCTGGATTTGCTTTACCATTTGTGAGTGCTAAATACTTTCTATCAACACGTACATACACACACATAATTTTTTTCTGAACTGTCTGAGTGAAGGTTGTATACCTCATTGCCCTTTACTGCTGAATCCCTCAGAGTGTATTTCCTAAGACTAAGAATAGCCTCTTGACCACGCTGCAGGGATCAATTTCACTCAATTTAACACTGATACAATATTTTGATCTAATCTACCTACTATATTCCAGTTTTTTCAGTTGACCCAATAATGTCCTTTGCAGCTTTTTCTCCCCTTCCAGTAATGGATCCAGATTAGCACTGCAATTAGTTGTCATGTTTTTTAGTCTCTTTATCTGGAACATTTCTATAGCCTTTCTTTGTCTTCAAAGACATTGGCATTTTTGAAGAATTCAGACCTCTTTCTTTAAAAAAAAATAGAATGTTCTTCATTTTTGGTTTGTCTGATGTTTCTTGATGGTTAGCTTCAGGCTACAGTGTAGGCATAACCTTCAGACAGCATCATTCTGGAGGCACACAAAGTCCCTCTGCCTCTCCTTGGTGATGCTAATTTTGCTCCCCACTCACCTTTCAGGAGAACCTTTTAAGACCATGAAGATATTCTCCTCCTTGTTAACAATTCCCTCCAGATTTAGCAACCATTGATGGTCCTTGCTTGGACCAATCTTTGCTCTGGTGGTTGCAAAGTGATGATTTCCCAACTCCAGCCCACCCTCATTTACCAGTCAGCATTTGGCACACCTTGTGATTTTGATTCTGCTATAAGAGCACATTTCCTTATAGAATTCAGAAAGAACTGATTCTGTTGTACAAATTTAAATTCTGTTTTTATACATAGGAATAGGATATTTTACTCTTATATCTGACAATGTACTAAAATAAGGTGTTAAAGAAAAGCTTAACTCCATCTTGGTTTTAAAATATTATGTTCTGAAGTGAGGAGGGTATAGATCAGCGGTAGAGCACGTTCTTAGCATGTACAAGGTCCTGGGTTCAATCCCCAGTCTGCCATTAAAATAACTAACTAACTAAATAAATAAATAAACCTAATTACCTCCCCCCTTCAAAAAATAAACAACATAAAAATAAAATTTAAAAATCTTTAAAAAATTGTTAAAAAAGGAAGCATGCAAACTAACAAAAAGTAAAGTTGAAAACAAAAAAATTAACAAAAAAAGACTTGAGCTAAAGAGATGTTTAAAAAAAAGGCTTCAAAAAATATTTTGTTCTGCTTAAATATGGTGTAGGTAGAATGAAGATTGTGAGTGAGTTGGAGGTCTTCAGTTCTTATTAAACAAGCAAGCAAGTAAGGCCACAAACAGTTGACTCCCAGGGACTGAGGGCTGGTTGAAGAAGGACTTCCTCTTTGAGCCAAATCATCCCCTTCTTACTAGATAAAAAGAAAAGCTCCTCTGTGTGTATATACACTTTCCACCATGGACAGTAAGTAACTTGACTCTAATTGCTTTCCTTTCCTGGCTGTTGGCAAATGGTGTGGCGTGGAATATCAGTCTCTCACGCAGAAGAGCAGAATGATTAGACAGCAAGCCTGCTAATTAGAATGTTAGGGCAGCATCAGGGCACCATCTCACTGCTAAAGTGCATGGAGGCTGCTGAGACTGAAAACCTGGGGCGAAAACCATGTGAAATATTTCTTGGTGCCCAAATCTCTAATACCCGGAAGAAAAAAATGCCAAGGACCAACCCCAAACAGGATTTACACTCTTAGGAAAGACGCAAGTTGAATTATAGCTGAAGCTTTGGGTCAATGCCAAAATGCGATGAAGCTGTGAAGGATGTCTGTTAAAGGTAGCAACGAGGTATACGCACTTCTTTAAATCTTGCTCTAAATGCTGCTATACATTTTTATCTATAATGATTGGAGATGAATGGTCATGCTTTGTTAGCTTAATAAAGTATTCTATTTCAATAGAAAAAGCAGAGAGGTGTGGAAAAGCATGTTAACTTCTTTCTCCTGTGGGAAGAGTTTAGTTCCCATCTACAGTCACAGTCCAATGCCGGGTCAGCCCAGGAGCAGCCAGCTCAAATTGTAGTCATGGTTATAAGAGGGAAGAGTCCATGTGTGCAAACTCCAAAACCCAAACCTACAAAAGAAGGTAGCAAACAAGTTCCTGGGAGGAATGAGAGACAGTGAGAGGGGCCAGGGAGCCGGGGATCCTGCCCTGAACATGTGATGGGTATTGTGGCTCTAAAGTCGGGGAGATGACTTTTGGCATAGATGCCAATTGAAAAGTTGGTCAGGCCTTGACTACACCAGCCTCTTTTACTAGATGCCTCTTATCTACACCATGGGGCCAGTCTCTGCCATTTTCCAAACCCTTTCTGCCATGTTCCTGTTCTTTCTGATGCCACGTAGTCTAAACTGCTGAGGACTGGGGTCCTGTTAAGGAAATATTTTCCCGAGTGGTAGAAAACAGGACTTCCTGAAGAGATGCCTTGGAAACTGTTGATACACACTTCAAAGGGTGGAAGCAGAAGCCCTTCTTCGTTAAAAAGAAAGGTTTTTGGAATCTAAAAAAAAGAGACACAAATGAAGTCATTTACAAAACAGAAACAGACTCACAGACACAGAAAACAAATTTAACGGTTACCAGTGGGGAAAGGAGGTGGGAAGGGATAAATTGGGAGTTCGAGATTTGCAGACACTAACTACTATATATAAAATAGATAAACAACAAGTTTATACTGTACAGCACAGGGAACTACATTCAATACCTTGTAGTAACCTATAAGGAAAAAGAATCTGGAAAGGAATATATGTAGATATGTGTATGACCAAAGCATCATGCTGTGCACCAAAAATGGACACAACATTGTAAACTGACTGTACTTCAAAAAAAAAAAAAAAAAGGACAACGATATGTTTAAAAACAAAGATGTTGGACGCCAGGCAGCGGGGAGGAACGTGTGAGGTGGACACACCGACAACCGCAGCAGTGTGGAGCTGAATGGCAGCCCACCATTTCCCAGCTGCATGATCTCGGCTATCAGTTACCTAAACTCTCCAAGCAGAGATTTTGTCATTCTCATCATAGAGTTAAAAGCACTTACCTCTTGGTGTTGTGAGGAGTAAATTTAATAATTTATATAAATTTCTTGGTACAAAGCTTGAAGCACAGTAAGCATTAAACAAGTGGTAGCCGGTGTTGGTAGCTATTACAGTCGTGCCTAAATTACGGCGCCTGGTGTTGAGATTCCCGTGCAGTCTGCCTCCAGCTTGCCTGCTTATCCTGTTTCCCACTGTCCATTCATTCCTTCATCCCTGCTCTGTGTGTTCATCATGAACTCGCACCAGCCCCAGCCAGGTCCCTGCCCACATCTTCCCTTATTCTCGCCATGGCTTCCGGATGACTAGCCCCTTCCCACGCTTTCATCTCACCCCCCGAGGCTCAGCTGAAGTCCCATTTCCTCCCTGAAGCCCTTGACAGCTAGTTCTGCTTTACTTCAGGCTCTTCCGTTCTCTGAACCACTATTGTAATTACTGTTTGTTCACAGAGTTTAGTGCTAGATTATATAGAGAAGAAATTTCTGTGATGATGGATATATTCTATAGCTGTGTTGGCCAAAAAGGAGGCACCCACCGTATGAGGTTATTGAGTATTTTAAATGCGACTGATGTGATTGGAGAGGTTAATTTTTAATTTTACTTCCTTTTCATTAATTGAATTTCGCACTTGAACTGCACTTGGCCCAGCGTGTCAACCATTGACCCTGACAACAGCTCTTGTAAGAGCTAATACTCTTGTGTTTCCAGCTAGCCTTCTGGGGCCAAACCTCTTTTCTCATCCTGTGGTGTCCCCTTGGCTCCTAGAGAAATCGAGGGATGGACTTAGGGAACGAGGGAAGACATGGGACAGAGGGGCAGTACGCAGTCAGGGAGTTTGGGGTGAGCTAGACTGAAGGTGGGGTGAAGGGGGCCCAGTGCGTTGCTTCCCACCTGTGGATGAGTAACCCTGTGGAACTGGCTGCACACCTCAGCAGGATTTACAGGAGCCCTGCTCTGGGGACCCAGCAGGCCTTGCAGCCTTTCATGTGAATGAAGTCTCTTGGGGGCCACAGGGTCATTGTGGCTGACCTTGGGCCTGACCTTTGCAGGGACCCCTGGAGTTGGTGCTCTGGTATCCCTTTGGGCTAGACCAGGTCTCTGCTTGACCCTTCCTTCCAAACTGGACCCTTCTCAGAGAATCCTCACCCTGTCACTCAGTGCCAGCTCCTGATTTCAGATTCTTCAGAGCTGCCTCACTCTCCTCCCTGTCTGTCTTCAGTCTTTCTTCTGTATTTCCCAATAGTTTGTGGACTTTTAGAGATGGCAGACCTCTTCGAGAAGGTACTAAATGCTATGGACACCCTTAGAAGAATGCAGGTGGCCACATTAATATGCAGTTTTGCAGACTATTTCGGGAAGATCAGATCCCTTGAAGCCCAGGCCGAGGTCTGAGACCCTTGGCTAAGAACACTTTCTTTAGTCTGACCTTAGAAGTTCCATGTGCTATTCCTTCCTCTCTCAGCACGGGCTCAGCTCTGACTAATTCTGTCCTCATTGGGCAATGTTCTGATGACTGGTTGAGGGCTCTAGTTACCTTCATAACAGGAACAGGCACTCTAAATAGCGGTGAGGAGTATTTCAGTCACTATTAATATCTATCCTTGTTGGTAGGTTAATAAATTGGCATTATGGCTTATAAATCCTTTTCCCACCTCGCAGAAGAGTTTTTAGAGCCTGATGATATCTAGGGGAAATACTAACATTCATAAAACAGTGGTACTGAGCTCCAGACCCTGGGCTGAGTGTGCCCTCCCCACCTCCACCCCCACCACCTCCAGTTAATTAGGGGATTCCAGCCCTGGATCTGTTGTGTAGTATCATTCATATCCTCAGTTGAACTTTGAATTTGCCCTTCTCTAACTCAGCTGGGCTTTATTCTGATCTAACCCAATCCTCTCGTTCACAGAGCACAGAAGTTTAGAGCTAGAGGACATGTGGAGACCATTTCTTGCAGAGGACCAGGGAGGGAAGTGGTGGGTCCAAGGTTCCATAGTGGGTGGTGATAAGGCAAGGTTAGAACCCCGTGGATTTATGTACCAATTCTGTCTCTCAATTTCATGATACTTTATGGATGATTTATCCTTGAGTTTGGGATAAAATGACCTAGGAAGTAGAACCTTTATCATATGTGTAGAGATACCTCATTGCCTGCCTTGAATATATTCTTGCAAATTTGATAATAAAGTGAATTTCAGTAAATTAAATATTCTATCATGTCTTTCAAAGATTAGAGATGTATTCCTTCCATAAAAGCTTTCAGCCTTGGGTGTACACATGGATATAATAGAAAAAAAATGCACTTAGAGCGAAAATAATTTTCCAATGAAATATTAAAATAATGTTCAGAATAAACCAACAACTATTAAAGTGTGAGATAATAATTTTTTGTCTAGAGGAAGATATAGCCTGTCTACGTCTTTACATTTAATAAGCATTTTTCTCTAGCCACAGGTAAATATTCCTTTGGAAAAGCTTCCTTCTTTCTGAAGGGTTTACCTTGCGTGATCACTTTTAATTGTTTATTTAACAGACTGGATTAGCTTGCTGCAATGTTTGCTTAGCAACTTGTGTAAATTTTTTATCATTAAAAGTCAGTTTTCCTGATGGCATTATTAAGATTTACTGCATCTGTAAATATGACTTTCTCTGCAGTGGGGGTTTTGTAAGTGGAACAAAGAAGGAAGTAGTTATTTTGGTTTTTACTAGCCATAGGCTCATCTATTTTCTAATTTAATTTAAAAAACCTCTAAAAGGTTATAGGAGATAATACTACGTTTCAGATTCTTTAGAAAGAAAGTCTGGCATCAGTTTTCCTTCCTCAGTTCCTTGCCATGATTATCTCTCTGGGGCCAACACAATCCTTGTAACTTTCTTAGCCTGGTCCTGCGGCCAGTACATTTTGTATGACAGATGATTCCAGGAGGAAGGAAGAGCTTAAACAAACGAGCTGCAGAGCCAATCCTCACACTTTACATTAATTAATCATTTCAGCCTGCTCCCTCACTAAACTTTTACCTAAAGCAGCTAATAGGAAGCAAACGGATGGGTTTGAATTTCATCTCTCTTTGTTTTCCCTGCTCACTCTCTGCAAAAGGGGCTAATGAGCAGTGAAATGGCCAGTCGTGAGCCGCCCAGGAGAGAGGCGCTGCCTGGGGAGCCCGCTGGCTGTGTAATCGGCTCCTGAATTATCACAAGGTTCCCCATGGTTTTATGAAGGTGTCTGAAACAGCCAGGATCCAGCACTGAGGGGAGTAAGGAGAGGAAAAGAAGGTGTTCCCATTGGCACGACGTCCACTCTGCCCGTTGGATGGAAGCTGTACTCGCCAAGAAGTCTCCTTAGAGAAAACAATTTACAAGAGGCAAATATTGGTTTGCAAAGTGTAACAAACTTGTTAGCGTTTATAGCACAGACGCTGACACTGTTTAACCTAATAGCAAGCTGTTGCCTAAACGTCTTTCAGAGGGTAATTAAAAGGCTCCTAGATGCACCGAAAACCAATTATATTAAATTTTTATTTGTAGGGAGTACTCAAGGCTTAAGGTAAAAAAAAAAAAATAAATCAGAATTCGTAACCCAGCCAAAGATGTCTTCTTGCCACAGGCAACAGGGCTGCTGCCAAGGAGATCCCAATTAAAGACCAGGGCTTGGTTTCAAAGGCGGAGACCTCCAATCAGCTTTCCCCTGACCCAACCCGAGTGCTACTTTAATGAGGGAAGGGAAAAGTTCACTACTGCGACATTATTAAGTAGAAATTGAGAGAAAGAACTGGTTATTCCTTTGGGGAAAAAAAAAAACCCAAGAAATGATGTGGGTCTACCTGAAGAAGTTTTAGTAGCAGCAGGGCTAGGAAAATCAATGTTGAGAGGGCTCTAAGAAGATGCTTTTTTCTAGAGAGCTGTATTCTTTGGGCATAATAATTGGTTCTTATTTGTTGTTTGCATGTTTGTTAATTGCCAAAAACATCCAGCAGGTCAGTCTGTATGCCCCGGCTGAGTTCCAGGAGAGATGTCTATCAGGCGATCCAGCTGCTTACTCTCAGACTGCCACTGACTGGCTGTGTGACCTCAGAGAAGTCACTTTCCTGCTCTGAGCATAAATATCCTAGGAGCTGTAAAGAGAAAGGAATACTTCTAGCTCTAGAAAGGGTCAGTCCTGCAGTAACAATACTCTGGATTCAGAAAATATCTCCTGTAACCCCTAAGTAATTTGGAAAATGCTGTCAGCCCTTAAAACTCTCTGCAGTTTCTTGTTATTGCAGTTGGAGTTACGGGCAGGCAGTGAAGTGAAGTGGCAGGCGCAAGGTGACCTTGTCATTTTTCAGAGGAGGATAGAGAACTGCACTCCTGACTTCAGCCCAGCGCTTAAGCCACTCAGGCTAGAACTGTATGGAAAATTAAAGGAGTCTGATGGAATTTAATGTTTGGTTCTCTCCTGAGTTAACTTTATCAAATCAACTCAGACATTTGGTTCTTTCCATTTTCTATCAGGCCTCTCTGCCCTCTTTGTTGTTTGACCAGAGTTCATCAACAGTAGCTGTAGCCAAGATTCCAGGGAGTGATGGCATCTTTTTATGTCGACTTTGGCTACATCAGTGGGGTGTGGGATGTGACGTGAGCACCTGCATGTGTGGGGACAACTCATGTGTCACAAACTTCCTTCCCAGGAGGATGTTCTGACACCCATTTTCCATGTTCCCAGCCAGGGCTGTTTCCGATGTCTGCATGAAGACATGGACTGGCCGGGAAATTTGGGGCTCTTTGCAAGGGCGCATCTTTGGCTGGCAGCTCCCACCTGTGTTTCTTGGCCCCACCAGACATTCTCTGCTCCAGCTCCCTGCCACAGTCCTTGAAAACGGCTCTGGGAGGTCCTGGGGGAATCTCAGGTATGATCCGCACATGGGCATTTGATACGTTCACTGCTTTCTCTCTCCAACTCTGACTCATAGGATGCTGACTCTTTTTTTTTAAATTGCAGTATAGTCAATTTACAATGTGTTAATTTCTGGTGTGCAGCATAATGATTCAGTTATATATATATATTTCTTTTCATATTCTTTTTCATTACAAGGCATTGAATACAGTTCCCTGTGCTATAAAGTAGGACCTTGTTGTTTGTCAATTTTGTGTTTAGTAGTTAGTATCTACAATTTTTGAACTCTTAATTTATCCCTCCACAATTCCTTCTCCTCCTGGTAACCATAAGTTTATGTCTGTGAGTTTGTCTCTGTTTTGCAAATGAGTTCATTTGTGTCCTTTCTCCCTCTAGATTCCACATATAAGTGATATCATATGATATTTTTATTTCTCTTTCTGGCTTATTTTGCCTAGTATGACAATCTCCAGGTCCATCCATGTTGCTGCAAATAGCACTATTTTATTTTTTAATGGCTGAGTAATATTCCATTATATAAGTAGTATTCCATTATATATACACAGCTTCTTTATCCAGTCATCTGTTGATGGACATTTAGGTTGCTTCCATGTTTTGGCTGTTGTAAATAGTGCTGCTATGAACATTGAGGTGCATGTATCTTTTCAAATTAGAGTTCTTTCCAGATATATGCCCAGGAGTGGGATTGCTGAATCATATGGTAAGGCTATTTTCAGTTTTTTGAGGAATCTCCATACTGTTTTCCATAATGGCAGTGCCAAACTACATTCCCACCAGCAGTGTAGGAGGGTTAGGATGCTGACTCTTGTCACTGATGCTCTAGGTCTTGATGTAAGTCCCTGGGCTGGGAACTGAGGATGACTGAACGTGTCGTCTCTGACTGTAGCCCATTACTCTTGAATCAAATTTCTCTACCTCCTTTCTCTCTTTTTTTCAGGATAGGACTTACTTTAGTGAGTCCTTAGTTCTTCACATAAATAGACTCCTCATATTTGAGTCTTCAGGCTCAAGCTGAAGTTCTTACCTCTGTGGAGTCTAGATGTGGAGTCAAAGCTGCCCTTGGGCTCTTGATATCAGGATCCATGATGCCCAAAGACTGTAGGGAGAACCCTCAGTTAACTCACTGTTCCCCTGGTGTGAGATGCCTCACCATGGGACAGGAGGAGAGGAAGGTATCTGGTCCCCAGTTTTGTGGCATTGCTGCCCTCCCAGAACACCCCCAGGCTCACTTTGACCAAAGTGAAAAGTGGAGAACTTGCCTTTGCAACGACCCTCTCATCTGTCTCTGCTTCTGCCGTTCTTCAATGCCTGTTACTGGAGGTA